>NC_041381.1:531780149-531783579 GCF_002162155.2 Triticum dicoccoides | reverse complement strand
GCTACTTTGACTGCTTGTATCTCCGCAACCGTAGCTCCGTTTTGGGCATATGATATATCAAAATTTTCGACTCGACATGTACATCATTTCATTCCATTGCATCATTTGCATTTGAGGTCATCTTGATACCCAAAATGCTGTTAGAAGGAGGCTTCGTGAGTTAAATTGCAGATCCGTTAGTTCATCATGCACTTTTGTCATTTTTGCTATGTTTAATTCGTGCATGATATGCCTGTGCCCCTTTGGGATGTATTGTGAAGCATTTTGTCTTCTTTCCAGAGGTGCCACCCATGTACTTTTAGGATGTGTGTGTTGTCTTGTGCAAGCTTGCGAAGTAGGGTACCTGAGAATGCAGATTTCAGGGACTTAGTGATTTTCACTAAGTCTGGGATATTTTAGTTCATGATGCTATATGTCCAGCTTGTTTCCTAGCGATCCGTGCCTCTTTTGAGGATGATCAGTAAGGGAGTTTTGATATTTAAGTTATGCTCTATCCATCCATGTCTTTGTTGGCATATGTGGAGTGCTCTAGGTTGACTCAATCGAGCTCAACTTTTGCTTCGTTGTTAATCTGGGCAGATCGTCAACTTGTTTGCGGTTTTGCCGATGCTACCGTTAGTGTTCCATGCATGCTATGCCTTCGTTCTTGCCATGTGTAGCTAGCACTTTGTGCCTTCTTGCTGGTTATATGCTTTCCTTGCCATGACTTGCACCGTAGTGAGTGCATCGAGCTCGTTTGCATGCCTTCGTGAGTTAAATTTCAGCATGTCTCAGTTTTCACTAAGTCTGAAAACTGATTGTGTTCGAGCGATGTTCGTGAGCTCGGTAGAGTATTTTGTGAACCCTTTTGGCCCCAGGTCACTTTGGGTGTTTTATTAAGCTTGTTTAGTAGCTCCATGCCATGTTCTTACTTTTCATGTTCAGGTTTTCTATCATGTTGTTTTGCTGCTCCGAAGAGAGCATCGTGATCTGAAATTTCAGACTAGTGTTAATTTCACTAAGTCTGAAATCTGTTTTGCATTTGCGTTTTAGCCATGCTTGTTTGAACCTCTTAATGGATGAATTTGCCTATGGCTCAGTGCTAGTGTTTTGTCAACCATCTTGTGTAATTCACTGCCATATATTTTGTTTTCATGTTTGGTGGCCGTAGCATGTTCATTTCGTTGCATTTAGATGCCTACTTGCTGTAATCGCAGACCGGTGTCATATCTTAAAACGCTTGCCATTTCTAAACCGTAACTCCGATTCCAATGATCTTTATATCGTTTTCAAGCGATTTCATCCCCTCTATCCAGTGGCACACTTGGTTTTCCAAGTTGATGCCAGGTTCATGCATTTCCTGTCATATCTTGCATTTTGCATCCCGCATCGCATCCCGCATAGCATATCGTCATTTCATCATATTGCTTGGTCTTGCCCGTGGTTGATTGTATCCTTGTTGCTTGTTTGTCTTGTTGGGTAGAGCCGGGAGACGAGTTCGCTACCGAGGAGCCCGTTGAGTTCGCTTGTGAGGATCCAGTCAACTCTGACAACTGTGCAGGCAAGATGATCATACCCTCGAAATCACTACTATCTTTGCTATGCTAGTTTGCTCGCTCTTTTGCTTTGCCAATGCTACGATGCCTACCTTTTGCTTGTCAGCCTCCCAATTGCCATGTTGAACCTCTAACCCACCTTGTCCTAGCAAACCGTTGATTGGCTATGTTACCGCCTTGCTCAGCCCTTCTTATAGCGTTGTTAGTTGCAGGTGAAGATTGGAGCCGTTCCTTATTGGAACATTTATTTACTTGTCGGGATATCATTATATTGCTATGTTATCTTAATGCATCTATATACTTGGTAAAGGGTGGAAGGCTCGGCCTCTCGCCTAGTGTTTTGTTCCACTCTTGGTAAAGTGTCATATCGGTGTTATGTTCCCGGATTGTTGCGTCCCTTACACGGTTGGGCTATAATGGGAACCCCTTGATAGTTCGTCTTGATTAAAGCTTTTCCAGCAATGCCCAACATTGGTTTTACCATTTGCCACCTAGCCTCTTTTCCCTTGGGTTTCCGGAGCCCGAGGGTCATCGTATTTTAGCCCCCCTTGGGCCAGTGCTCCCTCTGAGTGTTGGTCCGAACTGAGCTGCCTGCGGGGCCACCTCGGGGAAACTTGAGGGTTGGTTTTACTCGTAGCTAGTCTCATCTGAGTGTGCCCTGAGAAAGAGATATGTGCAGCTCCTATCGGGATTTGTCGGCACATTCGGGCGGTGTTGCTGGACTTGTTTTAACCTGTCGAAATGTCTTGTTGTACCGGGTTACCGAGTCTGATCGGTGTGTCCCGGGTGGAGGTCTATTCCTTCGTTGACCGTGAGAGCTTGTCATGGGCTAAGTTGGGACTCCCCTGCAAGGATTGATCTTTCGAAAGCCGTGCCCGCGGTTATGGGCGGATGGGAATTTGTTAATGTCCGGTTGTAGATTACTTGAATTAAACTTAATTAAAATGAATCAACCGTGTGTGATACCGTGATGGCCCCTTCTCGGCGGAGTCCGGGAAGTGGACACGGTGTTGGAGTTATGCTTGCGCAGGATGTTCCTTTAGTTTCTCGCT
Source organism: Triticum dicoccoides (assembly GCF_002162155.2). NCBI lineage: Eukaryota > Viridiplantae > Streptophyta > Magnoliopsida > Poales > Poaceae > Triticum > Triticum dicoccoides. The sequence continues at coordinate 531,780,992 of NC_041381.1, read as the reverse complement.
CGTGCTTCGCCTTCTCTTCTCGCTCTCTTTTGCGTATAAGTTAGCCACCACATATGCTAGTCGCTTGCTGCAGCCCCACACATATTTGCCTTATCCATTCCTATGAGCTTAAATAGTTTTGATCGCGTGGGTGTGAGATTGCTGAGTCCCTGAGGCTCACAGATACTACAACTCCAGATGCAGGTCCAGGTGATTCCGCTCCAGGTGACGAGTACGAGCTCAAGTGGGAGTTCGACGAGGACTCTCAGCGTTACTACGTGTCTTTTCCGGATGATCAGTAGTGGTGCCTAGTTGGGGTTATCGATTCAGGACCTTGTCGCATGTTGGGTTCTTTTCTGTTGGCGCCGTAGTCGGGCCATGAGTGTTTGTTTGATGGATGTTATTTATGTACTCTGATGTGACGTGGCGAGTGTAAGCCAACTATGTTATCTTCCCCTTTTATTATATATTACATGGGATGTTGTAATGATTGCCTGACTTGCGACATTGCTTTCAATGCGGTTATGCCTCTAAGTCGTGCCTCGACACGTGGGAGCTATAGCCGCATCGAGGGCGTTATACAAACCCCCTCCATCCTCTCGGCCATTCGATCACGATCGCGTGGTCGAAAACCGCACTCCATTTGGACACTCCTACCTCCTCCTAGCTGTAAATATCTGCCCCTCCCGGATTTTTCGCTCAGATGAAACCCTAGCCTAGCCCCTCGCTGCCGCCGGACACGTCCAGATCTCACCGGACGAAAATCACCGCCGCCCCGCGCCTATCCCATGCCGCCACGTGTCGCCACCGCGCCGTCCCCGCCGCCAGACCGTGAGCCCATGTCGGGCCCGCCGAGCCCATCCG
>NC_041381.1:531696331-531779527 GCF_002162155.2 Triticum dicoccoides | reverse complement strand
CTCGGTCGCCATCGGAGTCCGCGAACGCCGCCGCCCCGCCGTCTCGGTCGCCACTGGAGCCCGCGAGCGCCGGCGAGCTCCGCCGCCCGGAAGCCCGCCGTTGACCGCCCCGTCCGGATCCACCGCGGGGTGGATCAGATCAGATCCACCCGCGCGACCATCCAAACGCCCCGCCGTCCTGCTCCGCTCCGTACCGGGATCTCCCCATCCAACTTCGCGTGAGGTGAAATATGGCCAAGTCCCCGTAATTTTTGCATTCTGGTGCCATGTTCATCATGCCATACCTCTGTGACCGTAGCTCCGTTTTGTGCGTGCATTATATCAAAATGTTCATCATGATGTGCTCTTCATTTTGTTCCATTGTGCCATGCTTGTTTGAGTCCATCTTGATGCCCAAATCGTTGATGCAAGAGTGCTATAAATTGTTAGGTGCTGATTCTTATGAGAGTATGAGGATTTGCCATTTTTGCTACAATTATTGTGTGCTGCATATGGGCATGAGCTCTACATGTATTTTGGTCTATGCCATGCCATCTTTACATGGGTGTATGCCGTGTATTTTTATGATCAATGTGGTGACTAGCACAAGCATGCAAAGTAGCTCTCGTGATATTGCTGATTTCAGGGACTTCGGATTTTACTAAGTCTTTGCTCTGCTGTTATTTTTATGCCATATGTTCATGTTGCTACAGTGAGATCCATGCTTCTTTTGAGTTGCTTCAGTAAGGATGATTTGGACATATGGTTGTGCTCTATCCATACATGCCCCTGTTTGCAATTATGGAATGCTCTAGCATGTCTTAATCTTGCTCTACTTTTGCTATAAAATGTTCCTGGCAGATTGTTTACGTGTTAATCAATTTTGCCAAGGTTGTTATAGTTGATCCATGCATGCTATAAACTTGTTCTTGCCATGGTTAGCTTCATGAACATGCCATCTTGATGTAGTTATTCTTAGTTTGTCATGCAATGCCTTGTGATGAGTGAATCAAGCTCGCAAAGATGCCTTCATAATTCTGTTGATGCCATGCTCTGTTTTCTGCTAAGTTTGAATCTGTTAACAAAACTTGCTATGTTTACATGGGTGCCATCATATTTTTTGTGCCCTTTTTGCTCATAGTCAGTAAGGGACTTTTGTTCTATGCTTTGATTAGATTCATGACATACCTTTGTTTGCTATGATACGTTCCTGTAGCATGTTGTTTGCTATATCTAAACATGTCTTCCTGATGTTAATTCCTGGCATGTTGTTATTTTCACTAAGTCTGTGATGCTGATATCTTTTGCATTTTTGCCATGCTTGTTTGAGCCTTCTCTGGTGTGATTTAGCAGTAGCTCAGTGTTAATCTTTTGTCAAGCATCTTTAGTAGATCACTGCCATGTGCTTGGTTGCTATGACAGAGTGTAGTAGCTTAGTTTCTCGTTGCATGCTAAGTAGCATTGTGCTATTAATAGCAGAATTGTGCCATTATTATTTTGCTTGCCATTTGCAAATCGTGCATCTGATTCCGGTGATCTTTATATTGATTTCGACCGAAATCATCTCATCTTTCCAGCGGCACACTTGGTTTGCCAAGTTGAGACCTGGTTCAATCTTTCCCTTCCGAATCACGCATATGCATTGCATATCACATCTCGCATATCATGACATGTTTTGCATCATGTTGCTTGCGCGTTGCACCATGATTGATTGTCGATTCCTTTGATTGTGATTTGGCACTCTCAAGGGCCGAGGCAAGCTCGGACTCTCGAGTCTTTGAGTCAAGCTCCAAACTCTCGTGTTTTTTCACAAGAGCGTGGAGCTCTTGCCGCACCTCCGCCACCCGCGCCTCCTGCTTTTCTCGCTCGGTGCGCTCCACAGCCGCATTGTCTTCAGCCTTGGACAACGCTTCCTTCAGGGTCGCCACCTCGGTTGTGGTCCCTGTAATACTCATGTTGGTCATGTCATTATTCGCAACCAGATATTTTTATATACTTATATAAGGTACTACATACCTTCCTTGTCCTCGAGCTGCTTCTTGGTAAGGCCGAGCTCGTTCTCAGACCGCTCGAGGCTCTGCTTCAATGGGGCAGGTTTGTAACTTCACTCAGACGTGATACAACCTCCCTACCTATCATCCTCGTTCATACACCGTGGGCACCAACCATGGGCGCCAACCACCCTCTCCTCGCCCGAAATTGCTCTGGGCAAATATTGGCGGGATGCGAGATTACCGTCCTATCGCCAATCGACGAGACGTCCAAATTTTAAATGGTGGCTAAGTTCGTAACTTTCCCATATTTCAGACAGGCGTGTCCCAAAAATATGGTTCCCCGTACCTCTCCCTCCATTTTCCCATTCATACACCGTCCACGCTAGAACACCATCCCCACACTAGCCTCCATCCGCCACCCCATCTGTCACCGCCGTCCTCCACCACATCCATCGCCACCGTCCTCCACCATGCTAGAGCGCCTACCAAGACCGCGTCGTCCACCACTAGAGATGGACGTTTCTCATCCACGGTGACAGACCAATAGCCTTGCATCGCGTCCTCTCGCTTCATCGGCGCCGTCGTCCTCTTTGCCGGGGCCGCTCACACGGCCTTCTCTTCCACCGCAATGGGACTTATCCCCCGATGCACCCGTCTACTGTCGCAGATCTGCTTCAGCGCCACCGACAGCCATCGCATCCCCGATGCCTACACCGGCACCGCAAGAGAGGTGGTACTTCATATCTCCTCAACTTTTTGATCTCAACCAGAAAATAGATCTTAACTTGGTTACTCTACTTTCTTTTTAGCTCTTAGAATTTAGTTCTTAGTTCGAAGCAACAATGGATGTTAAATATCATTTCTCCGGTTTGCAACTTCAAATCTGCCATGGCACAGTCATAATATGGTTTAATTGATCATGCTTAGGGTTTAATTGATCATGTTGGTTCCGTGGTGGTTTCTTTAATAGAAATCAGAGGGGAAACCCTCTTTTGCTAAAAAAATGCTTAGAGTTTCCCCCTTTTATGATCACTATATGATCAGAATACGTGCTTCGTGTCATAATAACACTGCTCCACCCATCAAGCTAAACAAGCTTAGTTGTTCAAATACGAATATGATATTATTAAAATAGAGTTGTTTAATTGGTCAGCTAAATGTTCCTGAATTAGTTTCGAAAATGCATGTTCACCACTCGGGTGTGTATCTCTATAGGGTGCCCACGGTGGGCCGGCCCACCCTGGGATTTTGGGTCGTCCTAGGCCCCGATTCCACTCTATTCTGCTGCGCGCTTCCGATCTCTACTCGCCCCCAGCCGCCTGCCTCACCGGCGACTTGCCGTCCCCGGACAGCATGGCTTTAGGAGGAGACGCCAGACTAACAGGAGGTCAGGAGCCACTCGCCCAACAGTGTCACTGCTGCCCGGGCGTGCCGCCGTGCCTACCTTCCCAGACCGTTCAGGGCTCAGGCGTGCAGCACCCACCAAGCCAACCCGATTTATCTTGAGATACGTCCTCAACACTCAGCAGCCACTCCTCATCACCCATTTTCTAATTGATTCCTTACTCATTAGGCAGGACTATCATTAGGGTTTGTTGTGTGCTCAGTGCTACCTACACTTAATGGTTCAGATGTATTTTGGTAATCATTAGTACCTCTAAAGTTCACAGGGTTTTCAAAATTCCGGCCCTCGGAACAGACACTACTCATTTTGGATTGTTGGTCATAGTGACATTGACCCAGATTACTACTGCAAGCCAGGTTTGTTGACAATTTTACTTGTCTTTCTTACTCATTCGATATAATATCCAATTATTCACGTCGATTAGTTGCAAACAATAAGTGCTAGACAAACTTCTTCATTCAGATTTTGGACGGTCTCTTACTGCAATTACAATTCTGCATACTTGTCCTAGTAAGCTCACAAGTAAATGATTGATTCACTACATCTATGCTTGCCTTGTCATATTTGTTGTCAATATTCTTTTAGGGTGGACCACCCTGTTTCTAAATACTGGAACCATAGACATGAGTGAATAGTATTTCTCTATGTGATCTCTTCCATCATGTGTGGGCAACGAACAGTGCATTGTATAAAAAGAAAGTGTCATTTCTAGCTTTTACATAGGTTTCGATCTTTTACATGGAATACAATCTGCCTACTTGCTTTCTGTCACACTACCAACACTCCACCCTTGAAGCTAAACATTATGCCACTCATAATTCCTTAGTTTATTTGTTCAAATACAAATTTCAAATGATTCTAATGTTCCTACTTCAGTTTTGAAATGTGTGTCTGCCTATTATAGAGACATAAGGGGTTTGTATTTCTGTGTGTCGTCTGGTCAGCACAGTTGGGGGTGAACTTTGCATATGCAGCGGTTTATAGCGAGACACTCTTCGAGTTGAATCCGCAATGCATTCCATAGATAATCTGACTACTTTTTATGTTTTGATGAATCTCAGATTCTGAACAACATCATAATGATTATGAGCTTGCGCGCATGAAAAGAATAAAGCAGAACAATGCCATGGCTGTCAAACTTGGCATTAAGGGACTGAAATCAAGTCTAGATGCAATGCAATGCAAGCGCTATCCACCTACAGATTCATGATCAGAATATGATCCTAATAGTGATTCTGAGCTAGAGGGAGACATAAGTCAATGTAGCTCCCTAGTGGAGGAGTCAGAGGAAGATGCCCTACCTTATTCACCCATCAAGGTGCTTGCTCTAACTTTCCAAGGTTACATTGGTCGCACATATCTTGCAACTGATGCTTTGCATTGCTTCTACTTTGTTGAACTGCCATTAGCTTAGTTTACACATCGTGTATGTGAATACGCCCTGCATATACATTTTCAATACATATTCCATCTGTCATCATACCATATTTATCCATTCAAATGTTGTTCTTGTGTATCATATGTTCAAAAGGAAGAGGGCGATTGCTGATCGTGGAGGAGCACAAGCAAAGTATTTGGAAAAGGTAGTGGCACCTGATAAATCAAATAGCCCATTAGGTGTAGTTGCAATATCACCTGACCCACAAAACACCCCAACTCTAGCAGACTCTAGCCCTACTACACTGGTCATTTCTGATGCCCCAACTCAGCAGACCCCAACTGCAGCAAACAGTATGATTATGCCAGTTGACATAGCACCAACTCTACGACGCAAAACCCCCATTCCAACAAAGAGTACACCAAATCCAGTTGCCAAATCCCTTTTCAAACCAGAGAGAGCCCCAATTGCAGGAAATAGGACCGATGTTCCATTTCTTCCCAGTTTAGAAGATGAAGCTTATGTTGTTGTGAGGAACTTTGTGCGCATCTTTCCTTCATGGAAAGGTTATACCGCAGACACAGAACAATTTCCAGTCTTCCTCCGCAACTTACACATAAGTAATGTACTAATGTTATTCATGGTCATTACTGCATATGTTTCTGCTAACAGAAGACACAAGATTTCATTCTTTTAAACAGACGAGGAGCAAACTGGATTGTGAAGACAAGCAAGGGTTGGTTGCGCTTTTCAAGCACTCGTTGATGAAGTATCGTTCCTACCTGAGGCAAGCACACTTCGATGGAAAGCCTTTGAACGAAATTTCTGTAAAGTCTCTGGTGCTACATTTATTCGACGGTGAGTGGAATAATCTTGTTACACATTGGTCTCAGCTGCAGCGTAAGGTACTGTCTATGATATCACATCACAATTTGAACTACATTTCTGCATTTGCCTTAATGTCTCACTTGTACGAAAACTGTTAGTAGAAGAACATTCATTCTCAAGGGACCACAGAATCTCGCAACTATACTGCACACTGCATTGCTCTTGTGAGGACCTCTTGCACTGTATGACCATACTTACTTCATAGCTGTTTGATTATGTAGCATCACTGCACATGTTAGCCTTGTTATCGTCCATTTGGTGGACATTATAAGATCCGTATGGACTCTTACATAAATTTAGAATCAACCCAATGCTTTTGAAGAGGTTTAGCTTTGCAGTCCTCTTGTAAGGACTGAACGTCGTCTATCACTGTACTTACATTAACAACTACTCCCTCCGTCCCATAATATAAGAATGTTTTGTACAGTACACCAGTGTTCAAAACACTCTTGTATTATGGGAAGAGGATTGTGTAGCATTCTGCATCTTATCTCCCTCGCCCACCATTTACTAAAAAAGATCAGATCTATATTTAATCTTACCAACAAGTAGAATACACAGACAATGCCAGTGCAGAAGTGTAGCCCATTGCTCTTGTCAGTACATTTTGTCCTGTAACGCTTGTACTTCCAGGGATTGGTAGTTGATTATGTAGCATCAATCTGCATCTTATCTTCATTATCCTCTATCCCTTCCAGGATTATCATATCTATAATTACTTTCTACAGAATGTAGAGTACATGCAATGCTTATGAAGAAGATTATGTGCTGAAATTCTTGAGTTATCCTTCCCTTGACATGGAGAAGGGCATTATAAAGTCGGTGTTAATTTTTAATGTAAGTCAGTCCTTCTAAAGCCTTTACCCTCAACTATTGTTTCATTTTCTCATACTCCCTATCGTTACTGTTGTTTAGTTTGCTGTTTCTACCAAAATGCATGTTCGCAAGAACCGTAAGTTCTAAGTTTTACTTGTAAAACCAAATTCCTTATTCATACCATGCACATTACTAAATACTCCCTATATGTATGCTTGTTTTTGTGGATCTATAATCCAGTGTGTGGTGAAGCAGCTCATGTTTGCACCTTGTCATCTCCTGTTTTATCTTACTAATGTGGCTGATGATATGAACAACATGCCATGCACATTAACCAAAATAGATACAATGATTTCATTTGCCCTTCATCTATGCTCGTTATGTTGACATGGTAGTCCAGTAGTGTGGCGAAGCTCCCCGCATTATGAACAATGCCAAATTATGTTATTGATATTTTGAACTTACTCTTTATTTTCTAATTTGAAATTGGATGGAATTGACAGCACAGTTATCATCTTTGTTTATACACGTGCAAAACCTGTCATCTCTCTGCTTTGTTTCAGGGTGATATGCCTGATGGCATGCACAAGTCTGCTAAAGGCTGTGAGACAAACCCAACATATATTGCAGCAAAGAAGGCAAAACATCTTGAAGATAGCGAGACAACCCCAAAGTCTTTTCTTGATGCAGTGTTCAAGTTACTTGAGACTAGCAGTCAGACAAGCTCACAGAATTCGTTATCTGAATCAGTTCGACTTCTTCAGTCCCAAGTTCTAGCAGAAAGGCATTCTGCAACTCAACTTTGACTTGAAGTCCTATCTCTAAGAAAAATTGCGGAGAACACCAATGAGAACCTCATCGCTAAATAGCTACACCTGGAAGCTATGATCGACATGCTAGGCCGGTCTCACAGCCTTGCTCAGGAGTTCCCCCGCAAGGCTATCCTTTCTTGAACTGTCTTGGAAGTGGTCTCGGTTCAATATTATTTTGTTACGCTACAATGGTGCCCAGTTTTTGTAATCTGCCTCTTTGTTGCGCTTTATGATCATTGGTGGCGAACTTCGATGCCTAGTGGATGTAATATACCTGAAATCCTTTATTGTATAGTGTAGGTTTATTCTTAGTTACTATGCCGTAATTTCTTTATTGTATAGAGTAGGTTTGTTCTTAATTCCTACTAGTTACTGCCATCATTCTCTATCTGAAAAAAAATCAGATGTAGTAGACCGGGCCAAAACATTCGACTCTAACGGGCCAGGTTTTTAGCGGGCCACAATTGGGCCGGCCTGCGTCTTTCTTGGGCCCGAATGATGGGGGCCTTCACACATTGCGCCAGGCCCACAACTTACACCGGCCTATATTTTAGTTGGGCCTTTTATCGACCCAACACTTAGTTTGGCCCAGGTAGCGTTGGGCCATTAACAGGCTAATATTGTACTGGCCTGTTACGGCCCAGATGAAACCACGGGCCTTTAGTAGGCCGAAATGCATGTTGGGCCTCAATTTTCACTAGTCGTCGATGGGCCTTCAACAGGCTGAAATGTAGACCGGGCCTTTTTGGGACAAGTTAGCTCACGGACCATTACCAGGCCGAAACATATCTCGGGCCTTAGTTGGCCCACTAATATCATGGGCCTTTAAGAGGTCGAAAGCTTAGTACATGCATCAACGGGCCGAATTATGCGACAGGCCTTTAACAGGCCCAAAGTCACGTTGGGCTTAACTGTTGCCACCGTTAGCACGGGCCGTTAGTGGGCCCGATGTCCCATCGGACCATATATGGCTCATGGGCAGCACGGGCCATTCCCAAGCCGAAAGTCAATCGGGCTGAAACGGGCCCATGTCTACATCGGGCCTCTAACAGGCCGAAAGTCACTGGGCTATAGTTGGGCCCAAATATTTGGCGAACAATTAATGGGCCAGATCTGGCTTCGGGCCGTAAATGGACCCGAATATTGGGCGAACAATTAACGGGCCAGATGTGGCTTCGGGCCGTAAATGGGCCTTTATTAAGCAGGCCGTTATTGGGCTGGCCCACTAGTACCTGATTAAGTACTACAAGCCTTTGACTGGGCCGGCCTTTTTAACCTATATGGGCCTCTGTTGGGCCCAACCACGTGTCGACGTATCATAGGCATGTCTCCTCCAATGGACGGGCGACATCTGGCCCACTGACGAGCTGACAGGTGTTCCCTTCGGCCAATCAGAATTTTACACGTGGAAATTTCCCATTGGTCCGGGCTGTTAACGGGTTATCGGATCCAAAACCCGACCCGATAGCTTAACGGTGTTCCGTTACGGTTGATGCCACGTGTTGGTCACCCTTGACGAAAGCACTTCTGTGACGCACGATTTATCATCATGGAAGTGGACACTTCCGTGATGATAATTTTGATAATGTCATGGAACACTTCTATGACAACACATGTATGACTATCTTGATTCTGTCATAAAATCGTCATGGATGTACATGCATGAAAAAAAAACGTGACCTAATGTGAGAAACATGTATCATCACGGAAGTGTATTGTTTTTGTAGTGAGTGCACCTGTATTAGGATGAAGTTTAGAAAAGGGGAATTTTGTCTCATCAAAGATGACGTCGCGAGAAATGTAAACGTGACCGGTACAGATGTCAATGCACTTGACACCTTTGTGTTGAGCGCTATAACCAAGAAAAGCACATTGCTTAGATCGAAACATTAACTTGTGATTGTTGTATGGACGGAGGTTTGGCCAACAAGCACAACCAAACACATGAAGAGATTTGTAGTCAGGTTTGGTGTGGAGGAGACGCTCAATAGGAGTTTCATAGTTGATGACACGGCTAGGGAGCATATTTATGATGTGAACTCCTACCAGAAAGGCCTCGTCCCAAAACTTGAGAGGCATGGAGGCACCGGCTAATAATGCTAGACCGACCTCAACAATGTGTATGTGTTTGCGTTCAGCAGATCCATTCTGTTGATGAGCATGTGGACATGACACGTGATGAGACATGCCAATTTTCTGAAAGAACAAGTTTAGTTTCTCGTACTCCCCTCCCCAATCAGATTGGAGAGCACAAATTTTGCAATCAAACTTGCGCTCAATAAGAGCTTGAAAATTGAGAAACACTTAGAACACGTCAGATCTCTTTTTAAGAAGATAGATCCATGAAAACTTGCTATAGTCATCAATGAAACTCACATAGTACGTGTGTCTACCAACAGAGGAGGGCGCAGGCTCTCCCATACATCAGAAAAAACAAGTTGTGAAGGCTTGGTGGAAATGCTAGTAGAAACTGGATAAGGCAATTGATGGCGTTTAGCCTTTTGACAAGAGTCATAAATTATTTCAACATCACGCTGTCCAACATATGGGAGCTTATTTTTCCTAAGCAATCACTCAGCTAAAGAAAAAGATGCATGTCCTAAACGATCGTGCCATCGGGTTGAAGACACTTTGGTGGCACTAAAAACTTGTTTATTGAGTCTTCTAATCTCCGGAATCAAGGGGTAAAGCCCACGAACACATCTGCCTCGATAGAGCACCTTCTTCGTTGCCTAATCCTTGATCAAAAAGAAGTAATGGTGAAATTCAAGAAAGACATGATTGTCAATGGCAATGCGATGAACGGAAAGAAGACTTTTGGAAGCACTAGGGACATGCAAAATCTTCCTAAGATGAATTTTTTGATGAGGGTTTTTAGTAATTGAGTGACCAACGTGACTAATTTTCATACCTTCTCCACTTGTTGTGTGGATGTGATCTTTGCCACGGTATTTGTCGTGCATGGTCACCTTTTCCAGTTCACCGATTGTTGGGGATATAACTATTGGGTATGACCCGCCAGAAGGGGCCGGGTCATGCCACTCGTGGTTTATAATGATAAAGCCCATGAAGATGTTGAAGATGGCGGTTCACGAAGCAAGCTTATTGGAGGCCCAAGACCCAAAGGTGACTTCAGGCCCATGGGCATAAGCCGCCATATGTTAACTTGTACAATAAGGAAAGTGTGTAATCTGTCATCGAGCCGGACACATTGTGTATGAGATGGCCAGGACTCTGTAGGCCGTCAGGCATCAACCTATGTATATAAAGGGGTGACCCGGCAGCAGTTTAGGGCGAGAAACAAGAAGTCGAGAACTAGGTCAAGCGTATTTGCTCCCTGGTAATCGAAACCCAAGTAATACAACCTAAAGCAAGAGTAGGCCTTTACCTCATTGTGAGGGGCCAAACCTGGGTAAACTCTCTATGTCCCTTGTCCGGTTTTAACCCCTTCAAGCTAAGCTCATAGCGATGGCTCCTCACCCAAGTCATCATGCTAGGGCATCTGCCGTGACAATTCCACTACAGTTGGTGCCCACCATGGGGCTAGCGCACGGTGGTTTCGAGTTCTTGAAGGGCAGCTTCGCAGGGCTCAAGGGATACGCTGTGGGCCGGATGACCAAGAGTCGTCGCGGCAAGCTTTACATCGATGATGAGAGCTGGGGCCCCGAGGCCGGCTCAATCGAGTACGGGCACCGGGTCCCCTTTGGAGGAATCCACATCTTCATTGACAAGATTGGCGAGTCAGAAGCTAAGCCGAACATCTCCACCAACATCGTCGAGTTGACTCGGCGCGCGCGACCTGCCAAGGCTAAAGCCGCCCCGAAGCATGTCTTTGTTGGTTTCGTTCATGGAACAGAGCTGGAAGGAGTATCTGAATCTGGTGGTGAGACGGTTATCTGTTCAGGCGATGAGTCCTCAACTTGTGATACCAACTCCATCTATCAGGTTCTGGATGGTGGGCTTGGGGGCTATTCCCATGGTGACAGTATTCCGGACCCCTATGAGCCACCGCACTGGGTCACGATCTTCATGGCCGGTACACAGCCAGGGCAAGATTCTACAACTGCGGCAGCGATGATCTCCAGGTCAGCAGCGGTGACGGCGACCGGGGCAGGAGGCCCTGTGCGCCGCCGGCTCAAGTTTTGTCTGATCTGTTAGATGCCCTGGCGACATTGTTGACGGCGGAAGTTAATCCGGTGAATCAAACTCAACATAATGCGGATGTTGTAAAACAGCAAGATGAGATCGCCCAAGCTAAGGATGATCTAAACATGGAGAACACTCGGATGGCAACGGAGCGAGCCGCCTTGCAGAGGGAGGCGAAACGGCTTCAGGCAGAGGGCTTGCACTTAAGCTTGGACATGGATGCATCAAGTGTGGTCTTTAACAGAAGGCATGTGAGTCGATTACCTCCGATGTACGATGTGAGGAATCTTTTCAACACGCCTGGGGCAGGAACCAGTAACCCACCCGGAGTGGATCGGGCTGTTGAGGTGCTGGCGGCTGGAGAACCGATTCAACCATGAGCTACAGACCCCCCAAGTGTGAACTTTACCCCTCTGCAGCGCGTTCCGACGCCCCCGGGTCATTTTTCTAACCCTTTGGATAACATGATAGCTGCAACTACCAGGATAGCAGCTCTTCCGGTTAAAGATGAGTCACCAGTAACAATGGAGATACGACAAGCCATAGAACTTCTTTAGACGGCTGTCACTCAGCAGGTGGCTTATTCATACAGCCGTGATCGGATTCATTCAATGCCACGACCAAGCAAGAGTTATAGCAGGCATATTGATGAGCCGGCTATGTCAAGCAGCAAACGGCACCGCAATCAGCCTGACCCGCCGCGCGCTGTTAATGATGCTCAGGCTTTAGTGGACTAGGGCAGAGCATGGCGTGAGCCGGAGCTAGTGACTCAGTTGGCGGCTCAACAACAACCTCCTGTTTATCCTTCAACATCCATGGAGGTGGGAGTGACCTCTAGAACCTTGGGTGTGCCTTGTTTAATGCCGGCTCTACGCAATGAGCGTTTACCTAACACTAGTGCAGGATGCTACTAACGCGACACTATGATCAGAGACCCTTCAAGAATCTGTGTGCGATGCAATAATCACAAACGGTGGTGTCAGAGAACCGTCAAAAATGTCCAAAATGTTTGCGATGAAAGATGCATCAAACACGGTTCAGATTTTAGTTCCGTGTGCGATGCAGGGCATACAGTTCAGTTCAATTAACCGTTTGCGATGAGGAGTAACAAATGAAACAGGCAGCCAGATGAAGGCGTGTGCAATACACAACATACAGTTCACTAGGATGAACTATTTGTGATTAGACAACACAAAAGAAACATTCAGCTAGAACCAGGTGTGTGCGATATACAGCATGTGGTTCACTCGGATGAACTATTTGTGTTGACACAAGCAAACATAAACGGTTCAATATAACAAGATGTGTGTGATACGCGGCAAATAGGTTTGTAATCAGAAATGTGTGCAAAGACTGGTAATAACACATCAGATTGCTTCTAATAAGACGTATGTGATATGCTTTGTCTACACAACATGTATTGGCCATTGGGGGACGGGCGGTCATCCGGATATGCCATAAGGATGCGAAGAGGCATCCTACATCAGCAAGGACTAGCTGTTCCATCAGTAGCTCATCTAAGAGAACTCTCAAGTTAAGTGTGCTCAGGCTGGAGCAGCCATGGGATGGGTGACTAGATGGGAAGTTGTGTTGATGTTAAATTAGCTGATGATAGGATGGGTCATTTCGGTCATCCAAATGACCAAAAAGCCCCATTCCCCCAGCTAATTTAACCTCGAGGTCCTTGTTTTTTATTTGTATTTTATTTTTTCACATATGTTAAAGAAGGTCTGCCGCATTACTTTTTGACAATGTGTATACGTGGCATATAGTTGATCCACCCGACCTGTTTGTGATGGAATAAGCCGTGTGTGTTGTGGGCAAACGCTTGCTAGTATACAACCGTTTGCGATTGATGAATTCATCACCAACGGGTTCATAGTGTGGTCCGTGTTCATCTCATCATGTGTACGTGTCCTTTCGTCCTTCTCTCGCACGTCTTGTCGCCCCGCTGCCGCAGACATTTGAGCGCAAGTTTGAGCAGCGCGCGGGGGCGTTCTTTTGGCCAAACAGTGCTGAGCCTGTTCCCGCACAACCGCACAGGTTCCCGTGCAAGCTTCCCGCCCGACTCGATGAAATCCCCCCAAATCCCAATGCTTATCAGCCTACTATATAAACCCTCATGGCCGGCGAGTCCTGCGTCGCATTTTCCCCTCCCTCCTTGTAGCTTATCTCTTCTACTTCTCCCAAAATCGGTAATGGCACTGGACTTTCATCGTCGCTCAGCCACTCCGCCATCATCAGAGCACATCTCCAGCTGTGAGGCTACACCACTGCGGCGGGAAAGTCCCCTACCTAGTATAGTGCGCGCGGCATCCCAGTTGGGTGTGCGCGGAACACGCACCACACACTCGGCCGCCGGTGCCCGTCGGCAGCTGTTGTTGGCCGCCGTTGCCGCCACACCTCCATCAATCTGCCGCCGTGGCCATCACCCGCTCCGCCGCTGTGGCCATAACCCCACTACCGGCCACCATGGCCATCACCCGCTCCGCCACCGCGGCTCGAAGGCGGGAGGTGGTGGTCATGGCCGGCACCCCATCATCGTCTGCCGTGGCTGCTAGCCCACCATCGACCACCGAGATCATCACCCGCTCCACCACCGCCGCCCGCATGAGGGAGGCGGAGGTGGAGGCCCGCACGTGTGGCAGCAACCTTGCGCGCTACATTGAGTTCCTGCGGGAGGAGGAGGAGCGCCTCGTCGAGCACGCAAAGAGCCTTACCGCCACCATGGCCGTGGAACACGCTGACGCAGTGGCGAGGAATCAGGAGATCTACAAGGAGAACCACCACTTTGAGAGGGGTCGTCTGTAGAGGCAGAGGACGTTCGAGGTGAGCGTCGCTGAAGGTGCGACAGCGGCCGGCACCGTATTGCAGTTGTCCAGTTCGTTAGTAGCCTCCTCCTCCTCTTCCTCTTACTGAGCATGCTCGGCAGAGGAGAGGCTGCCAGAAGTAGTACAAAGCCCCTCCGTAGTAGTATTTAGGGGCTATTTTGTTCAGTTCATCTCACTATAGATGTGGTGAAACTGTACAATGTACTTAAAATTAGCTAGTATATATAGTTGAACTAGCTATTTCAGTATGTGGTTGGAAACAATTAGGGAAAAGTTTGGTCGGTTCTGCTGTAAAGTTGAACAATTTGTATAAATTAAACACGACTGCTTAATCTATGAATGAAATCTATGCTTAATTACTAAATTTTAGTTGCAAAATTAGATAGTGCTAGTGATTTTTAGCTACATTTTGACAAATCGTAGTGTTGCAAGGATTGACAAATGGCAATGTTACTAGATCAACAAATGTCAATCCTTCCAGTTTGACAAATGGCAATTACCCAATATGACAGATGCAAAACTTAGCAAATTGTCTGTACGTGGTTGCACATGGGTGATCCAAAAAAACTGTTTGCGTTGAAGGGAGGTAGAAATCCTGCTTGCCAAAGTTTCTCTTGGCTTAGCGCCGAAGTCTCGCTTTGCACACCTTATTCAATCTGAACCATTTGCGTTGAAGAGATGCACAAATCCTGCGCAGCGAATTTTCCCTTGGCTTACTGCAGAAGACCATAGCTCTCACTTTGCATATAGGTGTTCTATCTAAAATGTTTGCGATGAAGAGCTGAACAAATCCTGCTCGGCACATTTTCCCTTGGATTACTGGGGAAACTGTCAGTGTACTACGGGTGTTCTATCTAAAACATTTGCGATGTTAGAGTGGCAGCTAGTTGTTTCAAAATGCCTTTGTTGACTATTATTCGAGTGCGCCTTCTCTCAAAATGGACATGAAAATTACCACAGCATGTCGGGTGCCATTCCATGGTAGCATGCCAAGTTTCATGAATTTCAGACGAGTTTTGGATTTACTAGAATTTAAAAACAAAGTATCTCAACGTTTTGCCGGCAGTCAATATTGCTGGTGTTTGAAATTCATTTCCATTCCTTGCATGGGACCTAAGCATGCACCCAAGGACACAGATTTGTTTTTTCAACCAATTTATATGCACTGGAGCTTATGCATGTAGTTCAAATTTGAATTATGCACATAAAATGCCTAGAAAACCCAGTTAATATATAAGATGTCCAAACGAACCCCAAAAAATTCCAAAATTGAACACAACACTCCTGTTGTTCTATGTTGACACTAGAATTTTTTTGAAAGCAATAATAGGCAACGAGTATCATTTCGTCCCCAAAGGTGGCACATTCCCTACCGAAACCATCGAGCTTGTTGTGAGAAGCTTATACCCAAACCTGCCCCAAATGAGACAAAAAATTTACCATGGCATGTCGGGTGCCATTCCATGATAGCATGCCATGTTTCATGAATTTCATATGAGTTTTGGATTTACTAGAATTTTAAAACCAGGTACCTCAATGTTTGCGGCCGAGTGATGGTGGCAGGGTGTTTGACATTCATTCCCATTTCTTGCATGGGACTTAAGCATGCGACCAGATACACATATTTGAATTTTCAACCAATTTATATGCATTGGAGCATGTGCATGTAGTTCAAATTAGAATTATGCACATAAATGCATTGAAAAATCAATTAATGCATAAGAAATGTGCTAACGAACCCCCAAAATTCCAAAATTTAACACAACACTCATGTTGTTCTATGTTGACACTATAGAAAAGAATTAAACCAAGAAGAGGCAACGGCTATCATTTCATCCAGAAAGGTGAAACGTTCCCTACCGAAACCATCATGCTTGTTGTGAGAAGCTCTAGTTTGTGAGAAGCTTATACCCAAACCTATCCCAAATGGGACAAAAAATTTCGACGACAAGTTGATGCCGCTCCATGATAGCATGCCATGTTTCATGAATTACATACGAGTTTTGGATTTACTAGAATTTAAAAATCAGGTATCTCAATGTTTGTGGCCGAGTTATGGTGGCAGGGTGTTTGACATTCATTCCCATTTCTTGCATGGGACCTAAGCATGCAACCAAGGAGACGGATTTGAATTTTCAACCAATTTATATGCATTAGAGCATGTGCATGTAGTTCAAATTTGAATTATGCACATAAATGCATTGAAAGGTCAATTAATGCATAAAAATGTCCTAACAAACCCTAAAAATTTTAAAATTTAACACAACACTCATGTTGTTCTATATGTTGACACTAGAGCAAAAATTAAAATCAAGAAGAGGCAGTGGATATCATTTCGTCCAGAAAGGTGAAACGTTCCCTATCGTAACCATGAGGCTTGTTGCGAGAAGCTCTAGTTTGTGAGAAGCTTATACCCCAACCTGCCCCAAATGGGACAATATTTTTACCACTGCATGTTGCTGCCATTCCATGATAGCATGTCAAGTTTCATGAATTTCAGATGAGTTTTCGATTTACTAGAATTTTAAAACCATGTATCTCAATGTTAGCGGCCGAGCGACGGTGGCAAAGGTGTTTGACATTCATTCCCATTTCTTGCATGGCACCTAAGGTTGCAACCAAGGACACACATTTGACTTTTCAACCTGTTTATATGCACTGGAGCATGTGCATGTATTTCAAATTTGAATTATGCACATGAATGCATAGAAAACTCAGTTAATGTATAAAAATATCCACGCGAACCCCGAAATATCCCAAAAAATTGCAAACACTCATGTTGTTCTATGTTGACACGAGAATTTTTTTGGAAGTAAGAAGATGCAACAAATATCATTTCGTCCCCCAAGGTGGCACGTTCCCTACCGAAACCATCATGCTTGTTATGAGAGAAGCTCTAGTTTGCGAGAAGCTTATACCATAACTTGGCCCAAATGGGACAATATTTTTTTACCCCAACATCTTGATGCCGTTCCATGATAGCATGCCAAGGTTCATGAATTTTAGACGAGTTTTGTATTTACTAGAATTACAA
The DNA here is from genome assembly GCF_002162155.2 of Triticum dicoccoides. Taxonomy (NCBI): domain Eukaryota; kingdom Viridiplantae; phylum Streptophyta; class Magnoliopsida; order Poales; family Poaceae; genus Triticum; species Triticum dicoccoides. The sequence goes on along the minus strand of NC_041381.1, from coordinate 531,762,244 downwards.
AAGCAAGCACCTCAACGTTTGCCAGAGAGCCACGGTGCCGTGGTGTTTGAAATTCATGCCCATTTCTTGAATGGGATGTAAGCATCAACCCATGGACACATATATCATTTTACAACCCATTTTGGTGCACCAGAGCATGTGCACGTGGTTTAATTTTGAATTGTGCACCTGAAATGCCTAAAAAACCAAGTTACCGTATAAAATGTCCAAACGAACCCTGAATAATTCTAAATTTTTTGACGACACACCTATAGTTGCATGTTCACTACAGATAGAAGTTCTAGCAATTCAAACACCATCCTTTGCAGCTGTGACCCCATTATGTAATTCAAATCAAGTAGATCCCACACAGTTTATTATCACCAACCGTGTGAGATGTAGTACAAAATATCCTGGAGCACCGCCGGTGTATAGTACGCCTATGGCTTACGCGAGAAGGTTCGTCGGCTAAAGTCCACAGCCGGCGTGTCAAGCACACTAGCTTGCTCCCCAAATATCATTTCACTGTTCAATCGTCACCGGTGAAAGATGGGGACGTGGACCCGCGTCCCGAGGGCAACTTCAGCGGCCCACTCCAGCGAGAGCGCGGCCGCAGCCGCCAGGCGCGTGCTAACAAGCTTCATGAGGGCGACCGGAATCTGCGACCAGACATCCAAGGCAGCCCAAACGACCTTTGTTGCTTCTCAAGCGGTGGCGGCAACATCTGCCTCGGGGATAGCAACTGGCGAGAGCGGCACAGCAGCTGTCCATTCCACAGCGGTGGCCTTAGTCCTGATGGAGGCCGCACAGGACCATGTCGAGGCCGCCCACACCCAGCTAGTGGAGGTCATCGCACAAATCGAAAGAAGCTTCTCCGACAACGTTCAGCAACCCACGACCGAAGAGTTGGCAATCGCCGAGAGCGTTCGAGTAGTCGTCCGTTCCTGCGCGGCATACCTTGCCACGACGGAGCCCGTCAAAGCCCAGATGGCGGCCGCCCACGCCCAACCCGTGGCGGCCTTTTCCAAAGAGATGGCAGACGCGGATGGCGAGATGCTTGCCGAGTATGGTGCGATTGATGCCATGGAGCGCCTTTCCCAATCGACCGTCGGGTGTGAGCTGGACATGGAGGAGGCGGTGGAGATAGACGAGCACCGGCCGTAGTAGTACTCTTTGTTTTGTTTAATTAAGAGCGTTGGTCTTTAATTTGTCAGAGTAATTTTTAGGCCAGCTAGCTCTGTTTAATTGCTGAACTTGCTTGATTAAGAAGTGTGAGTGTGCTGTAGTCTCCTTTGTGTACCCAAATTATGTGATGACGTGGATAAGCACTGTAACCAGGGAAATTGGAACCAAAATTTTTGACGTTCAAACTCATCGCACATGGGTTAAGCTATATGAATGGTTTGTGATGTTCACATATCGTACACAATTCTGAGTAAGGAACCGTGTCTGACGACACTTTGCGCGCCAGTTTTTTCGCTGAAGCGATTCCAAATTTTTGGCTTCCGCGGAAATATCTACCCCCACCCCCCTTACCAAAAGCCACATTTCCCTTGTTTCCGCCTTCCTTTCGAAGTTGAAACCTTCACTCCTTGCTTGCAGCTGATGTCTACTACACAATCTTCTTCTTGTAGACGTTGTTGGGCCTACAAGTGCACAAGTTTGTAGGACAATAGCAAATTTCCCTCAAGTGGATGACCTAAGGTTTATCAATCCGTAGGAGGCATAGGATGAAGATGGTCTCTCTCAAGCAACCCTGCAACCAAATAACAAAGAGTCTCTTGTGTCCCCAACACACCCAATACAATGACAAATTGTATAGGTGCACTAGTTCAGCGAAGAGATGGTGATACAAGTGCAAAATAGATAGTAGATAAAGGTAATTGTAATCTGAAATTATAGAAACAGCAAGGTAACAAGTGGTAAAAGTGAACGTAAACGATATTACAATGATAGGAAACAAGGCCTAGGGTTCATATTTTCGCTAGTGCAAGTTCTCTCAACAATAATAACATAGATAGATCATATAACAAGCCCTCAACATGCAACAAAGAGTCACTCCAAAGCCACTAATAGCGGAGAACAAAGTAGAGATTATGGTAGGGTACGAAACCACCTCAAAGTTATTCTTTCGGATCGATCTATTAAAGAGTTTGTACTAGAATAACACCTTAAGACACAAATCAACCAAAATCCTAATGTCACCTAGATACTCCATTGTCACCTCAAGTATCCGTGGGCATGATTATACGATATGCATCACACAATCTCAGATTCATCCAACCAACACAAAGTACTTCAAAGAGTGCCCCAAAGTTTCTACCAGAGAGTCAAGAACGTGTGCCAACCCCTATGCATAGGTTCATGGGCGGAACCCGCAAGTTGGTCACCAAAACATACATCAAGAAGCACATGATATCCCATTGTCACCACAGATAAGCACGTCAAGACATACATCAAGTGTTCTCATAAAAGACTCAATCCGATAAGATAACTTCAAAGGGAAACTCAATTCATCACAAGAGAGTAGAGGGGGAGAAACATCATAAGATCCAACTATAATAACAAAGCTTGGGATACATCAAGATCGTGCCATAGAGGGAACACGAGAGAGAACACGAGAGAGAGAGAGAGAGAGATCAAACACATAGCTACTAGTACATACCCTCAGCCCTGAGGGTGAACTACTCCCTCCTCGTCATGGATAGCGCCGGGATGATGAAAATGGCCACCGGTGATGGATTCCCCCTTCGGCAGGGTGATGGGAAGGGATCCCGAGAGGTTTTTGGTGTCTACAGAGGCTTGCGGCAGCGGAACTCCGATCTATCTTGATATTTGATGGTTTTGGAGTACGTAGGCATATATAGGCGAAAGAAGTCGGTCGGTGGGTGCTCGAGGGGTCCACAAGACAGGGGGTCGTGCCTTATAGTGGGGGGGGGGGCGCCCCCCATCTCCTGGGCTCCTCGAGGGTCTTCTGACTTGATCTCCAAGCCTCCAGGATGATAATCTTCCAAAAAATCATGATGCCAAAGGTTTCATTCCGTTTGGAATCCGTTTGATATTCCTGTTCTTCGAAATACTGAAACAGGCAAGAAAACAGCAATATGGGCTAGGCCTCCGGTTAATAGGTTAGTCCCAAAAGTAATATAAAAGTATATAATAAAGCCCATAATCATTCAAAACAGATAATAATATAGCATGAATGCTTCATAAATTATAGATACGTTGGAGACGTATCAAGCATCCCCAAGCTTAATTCCTACTCGTCCTCGAGTAGGTAAATGATAAAAGAAAGAATTTATGAAGTGTGAATGCTAGAAGGTGCACAAGTTTGATCAATGATAATTTCAATCACCTTTACTAGCATCATAATATGTCATAACAGTAGTCAACTCATAAAACTTCTCATGATAACGTAACAAGCAATTCACATGTTGAAGCATAGACCATAAACTTTCTTGAAAACTAGCAAACTTCATTCTTAGTCATCAAACAATTGCAATTCATCTTACTTTCAGGAAGAGTCTATGTCAGAGCTTTGATTTAGCAAACTTCACATACTCAACTATCATATAGTCTTCTATAATTGCTAACACTCACGCAATACTTGTGGTTATGAAGTTTTAATCAGACACAGAGAAAGATTGGGGCTTATAATGTTGCCTCCAAACATATTCACCTTTGGGTGATGTCAACAATAATAGTTCATTCTAACGTACATCCAATTGGATATATATATATCAGGATCACCCCACCACAAAGTGCTTGCCAAAGGATAAAATGAAAAAGGGAAAGGTGAAGATCACCTTGACTCTTGCATAAAGTAAAAGACATAAAGTAAAAGATAGGCCCTTCGCAAAGGGAAGCAAAGGTTGTCATGCACTTTTAGGGTTGGATACACAAAATCTTAACGCGAAAGAACATCACTTTTTATTGCCCCTTGTATATGGACCTTTATTATGCAGTCCGTCGCTTTTATTGCTTCCATAACAAGTTCATACAAAGCTTATTTTCTCCACACTAATAAGTCATGCATATTTAGAGAGCAATTTTTATTGTTTGCACCGATGACAACTTACTTGAAGGATCTTACTCAATCCATAGGTAGGTATGGTGGACTCTCATGGCAAAAACTGTGTTTAAGGATATTTGGAAGCACAAGTAGTATCTCTACTTGGTGCTAGGAATTTTTGGCTAGCATGAGGGGGAAAGGCAAGCTCAACATGTTTGAATGATCCATGACAATATACTTTAACTGAGATGTGAGAAAACATAACCCATTATGTTGTCTTCCTTGTCCAACATCAACTCTTTAGCATGCCATACATAATGAGTGCTCACAATTATAAAAGATGTCTATGATAATATATTTATATGTGAAACCTCTCTTCCTTCAATATTCTTTCATGAATTGTTCAAATGACTAATACAATGCTTGCTAACCGTCAATAAATTTACAACCTCTACTTCTTAGATGTGAAATCATTACTCCCCATGGGATAAGCAAATGAGGCATATATAATTTCAGATTTATGACAATCAACTCATTCAACAATTTACTCATAGGATATAAGTGAAGCACACGAGTAAATGAAAAGCTACTAAGATATAAGTGAAGATCAATGAGTAGCTAAATAATTATGCAACTATGTGAAGACTCTCTCTCATTAAAGAATTTCAGATCTTGGTATTGTATTCAAGCAGCAAATAAAGCAAAACAAAATAAAATGACATTGCAAGGATAGCACAACTCATGTGAAGAAGCAAAAACTTAGGCTCAACCGATACTAACCAATAGTTGTTAAAGAATAAAGGTGGGATGCCTAACGGGGCATCCCCAAGCTTAGATGCTTGAGACTTCTTGGAATATTATCTTGGGGTGCCTTGGGCATCCCCAAGCTTGAGCTTTTGTGTCTCCTTAATTCCTCTCATATCATGGTTTCTCTTTTTATCAAAAGCGATGAACGAAGACGAAAGAGGGGATGCCTTCCGGGGCATCCCCAAGCTTAGGCTCTTGGTTGTCCTTGAATATTACCTTGGGGTGCCTTGGGAATCCCCAAGCTTAGGCTGTTGCCACTCCTTATTCCATAGTCCATCGAATCTTTACCCAAAACTTGAAAACTTCAACCACACAAAAGTCAACACAAAACTCGTAAGCTCCGTTAGTATAAGAAAATAAAACCACCACTTAGGTACTGTAATGAAATCATTATAAATTCATATTGGTGTAAAACCTACTGTATTCTAACTTATCTATGGTTCATACCCTCCGATACTACTCACAGATTCATCAAAATAAGCAAACAACACAATGAAAACAGAATCCATCAAAAACAGAACAGTCTGTAGTAATCTATATCAAACATATACTTCTGGAACCCCAAAAATTATGAAATAAATTGCTGGACCTGAGAAATTTGTCTATTAATCATCTGCAAAAAGAATCAACCTAAAAGTACTCTCCAGTAAAAAATGGCAGCTATTCTTGTGAGCGCTAAAGTTTCTTTTTTCACAGCAAGATCATATAAACTTCACCCAAGTCTTCCCAAAGGTCCTACTTGGCACTTTATTGAAATAAAATCTGTAAAACATGATTACTACAGTAGCATAATCATGTGGACACACAAAAACAGTAAGGATAAATATTGGGTTGTCTCCCAACAAGTGCTTTTCTTTAATGCCTTTCTAGCTAGGCATGATGATGACAATGATGCTCACATAAAAGATAAGAATTGAAACATAAAGGGAGCATCATGAAGCATATGACTATCACATTTAAGCCTAACCCACTTCCTATGCATAGGGATTTTGTGAGCAAACAACTTATGGGAACAATAATCAACTAGCATATGAAGGTAAAACAAGCATAGCTTCAAAACTTTTAACACATAGAGAGGAAACTTGACATTATTGTAATTCCTACAAGCATATGTTCCTCCCTCATAATAATTTTCAGTAGCATCATAAATGAATTCAACAATATAACCAGCACCCATTCTTTTCATGATCTACAAGCATAGAAAATTTACTACTCTCCACATAAGCAAAATTCTTCTCATTCGGAATAGTGGGAGTATCATAAGAGACTTGAACACTAAAAATTGTTTCCACATTAAAAGAGTAACTTTCAGAAAAAGGCTAATCATAATCATGACAAGATTTATAAATATAATCATCACTACTTTTTATAGCATAAGTTTCATCACAATAATCATCATAAGTAGCAACTTCGTTCTCATCATAATCGATTGAAACCTCTCCCAAGATAGTGGAATCACTAAATAAAGTTGACACTCTTCCAAATCCACTTTCATATTCATCACAATAAAATTCAACATCTTCCAAAATAGTGGGGTCACTATTTCCTAAAGTTTACACTCTTCTGAATCCACTTTCATCAATATAATCATCATAGGTAGCAGGCATGCTATCATCATAACAACTTTGCATATCAAAACTTGGGATGCTAAAGATATCATGTTCACTAAACGTAGCATCCCCAAGCTTGGGACAAACATTAATTTCAGCAAATATATTCTCAAATATTTCGTAGTCATTAAACATAGCTTCCCCAAGCTTGGGCCCTTTCATATCATAAGCATAATCACTCTCATCATTAAAAATATGGATAGCACCAATAGTAACGCAATTATCATCATCACAATGAGTAGTAGGAGCAACATCATTTGGGAGGGATACCTTTCTTCCTTTGTTGCTCCTTCTTTTCTTTTTCTTCTTCACATTATGTGTAGGTTCAACCTTCCTCTTCGAGCTCCTTATTGATGAGATTGGTTGAATAGAAAGCTCCTCCTCGTTACCTAATTCATCATAAGAAATAATAGGAGGATATTGGGAAGTCTCTTCCCTTTCATTAGTATTCTCATCATCTTCTATTTGCTTTCTTTTATTTATGTAATTGGCAATATAAGGATTTACAATGCAATTCACCACACAAAACATATAAATATTTTCTAGATCAATATCAAGGAAATGCTTAAGATTAAATTCTAGAATAGGCTTAGTTAAACGTTTCAACTCTTCACAGCCCAAAAGCAATCTAAGTTCATTGTAATGAGAAAGGGGACAAATGCAATTCCCTTGCGGCCTGGAGTATGGTGTGTAGACCAAAACAGTGTGGAGGCCTTGGTATAATCAACCTACGCGTACAAAGCGATGCCCTCCTTCTCAAATATCTGCATAAATTCTACAACAAGCACGATGTACCTTGGGTGGAGCTTGTGTGGTCCACATACTATACAAACAAAATCCCCCATGCCATGGAACCATGCGGATCATTCTGGTGGAGAGATGTTCTCAAGCTCACCCCGATTTACAGAGGGATTTCTAAAGCCATTGTGCATGATGGAGCTACAGTGCTCATGTGGAAAGACCTGTGGCTCGACGCCACTCTCGATGAAAAGTACCAGCGCGCCTTCTCCTTTGCAAAAAATGAAGATATTTCGGTTAAGGATTTCCTGGGATCTACATCTCTACATGAAACGTTTCACCTCCCACTATCAGTCCAAGCAATGCAAGAAATCCGTGATCTTCAGCAACAGGTGAGGCATGTTGGCAACGCTACTGATCTGACCCCCCACGATAACTGGACTTACTATTGGGGCTCAGTGGATTTTAAGGCGATCAAATACTACAAATTCTATTTTCGAGAGGTGCATGCACATCAATCATACAAGTGGCTATGGGCGGCCAGGTCAACGCTCAAAATTAAGGTCTTTGGGTGGCTTCTTCTCTCTGACCGCTTAAACACACGTAACATGCTAAAGAGGAGACACTACAATATTGGAGACGATTACAACTGCCTTCTTTGTGATCAGCAAATTGAAGAGACTGTCGAACACATGATCTTCCAGTGCCCCTTTAGCCAACGATGTTGGTCCATTCTAGGGATAACTTGGCAGCAAACTGGTTCAAGGCTTCGGTGGATCAGCATGGCAGCTCATGATTGGAGCAGTCCCATGTTCATGGATGTTTTCCTTCAAGCGGCTTGGAGCATTTGGAAAGAGAGGAATAACAAACATTTCAGAAGCATCCCACCAACTATTCTATCATGGCTCCAACGTTTCAAACATGACTTTGCCCTGCTCCAACATAGAACCAGAGAAGATGTGAGAGACTTTATTCTCTCTTTTGTAATTAGCTTAGAACCCCCTTGATTGCCCCCCCATATAAAGTAGTAGTAGCCCTAGCCTCCACAGGTGGAGGTAAGGAGCCAGGTAAAAACGCCATGTACATTGTACCCTGCTTTTGAGTAATACAAACATAGTGGGAGCCTCTCCCACTGTCCAATTCCTCAAAAAAATGAGAAAGGGAGATCAAATCATCACAATTTTTGGACATGATCCGATCATGAAACAATTTGCATTGGAGATGTAAATGATCTTGTTTATTGCAAAATTCACGATGGGAAAGATATCTTAAATTCTCCGCACTCTTATCTAGCCTTTCTTGCAACCTCTTAGTTTCTAAATACTTATGATTCTTGCAATATGTATCTTCCCTATTTGGTGTGTTCATGCAAACATGCACTCCACAAAAGTTGACATGCTCATAAGATATATTCTCATCATGACTAGAGCAATCATCATTAGTACTATGGATATTCAAGGAGTTTATACTAACAACATTGCAATCATGCTCATCATTCAAAGATTTAGTACCAATCATTTTAAAGCATTCTTATTCTAGTACTTGAGAACAATTTTCCTTTCCATCAAACTCACGAAAGATATTAAAAAGATGAAGTGTATGAGACAAACTTAACTCCATTTTTTTGTAATTTTCTTTTATAAACTAAACTCGTGATAAAAACAAGAAACAAAAAGATTAGATTGCAAGATCTAAAGATATACCTTCAGGCACTAACCTCCCCGGCAACGGCGCCAGAAAAGACCTTAGTTGACGGGGTGTGAGTGAGTGCCCTTTACCTAGCCTCCCCGGCAATGGCGCCATAAAAGAGCTTGATGTCTACTACACAACCTTCTTCTTGTAGACGTTGTTGGGCCTGCAAGTGCACAGGTTTGTAGGACAGTAGCAAATTTACCTCAAGTGGATGACCTAAGGTTTATCAATCCGTAGGAGGCGTAGGATGAAGATGGTCTCTCTCAAGCAACCCTGCAACCAAATAACAAAGAGTCTCTTGTGTCCCCAACACACCCAATACAATGGAAAATTGTATAGGTGCACTAGTTCGGCGAAGAGATGGTGATACAAGTGCAAAATAGATAGTAGATAAAGGTAATTGTAATCGGAAATTATAAAAACAGCAAGGTAACAAGTGGTAAAAGTGAGCGTAAATGATATTGCAATGATAGGAAACAAGGCCTAGGGTTCTTACTTTCGCTAGTGCAAGTTCTCTCAACAATAATAACATAGATAGATCATATAACAAGCCCTCAACATGCAACAAAGAGTCACTCCAAAGCCACTTATAGCGGAGAACAAACGTAGAGATTATGGTAGGGTACGAAACCACCTCAAAGTTATTCTTTCGGATCGATCTATTAAAGAGTTCGTACTAGAATAACACCTTAAGACACAAATCAACCAAAACCCTAATGTCACCTAGATACTCCATTGTCACCTCAAGTATCCGTGGGCATGATTATACGATATGCATCACACAATCTCAGATTCATCCAACCAACACAAAGTACTTCAAAGAGTGCCCCAAAGTTTCTACCGGAGAGTCAAGAACGTGTGCCAACCCCTATGCATAGGTTCATGGGCGGAACCCACAAGTTGGTCACCAGAACATACATCAAGAAGCACATGATATCCCATTGTCACCACAGATAAGCACGTCAAGACATACATCAAGTGTTCTCATAAAAGACTCAATCCGATAAGATAACTTCAAAGGGGAAACTCAATTCATCACAAGAGAGTAGAGGGGGAGAAACATCATAAGATCCAACTATAATAGCAAAGCTCGGGATACATCAAGATCGTGCCATAGAGGGAACACGAGAGAGAACACGAGAGAGAACACGAGAGAGAGAGATCAAACACATAGCTACTGGTACATACCCTCAGCCCCGAGGGTGAACTACTCCCTCCTCGTCATGGATAGCGCTGGGATGATGAAGATGGCCACCGGTGATGGATTCCCTCTCCGGCAGGGTGCCGGGAAAGGCTCCCGAGAGATTTTTGGTGGCTACAGAGGCTTGCGGTGGCGGAACTCCCGATCTATCTTGATACTTGATGGTTTTAGGGTACGTAGGCATATATAGGCGAAAGAGGTCGGTCGGGGGGTGCTCGAGGGGTCCACGAGACAGGGGGGCGCGCCCTGTAGGGGGGGGGGCGCCCCCTGTCTCCTGGGCTCCTCGAGGGTCTTCTGACTTGATCTCCAAGCCTCCAGGATGATAATCTTCCAAAAAATCACGATGCCGAAGGTTTCATTCTGTTTGGACTCCGTTTGATATTCATTTTCTTCGAAATACTGAAACAGGCAATAAAACAACAATATGGGGTGGGCCTCCGGTTAATAGGTTAGTCCCAAAAGCAATATAAAAGTGTATAATAAAGCCCATAATCATTCAAAACAGATAATAATATAGCATGAATGCTTCATAAATTATAGATACGTTGGAGACGTATCAGCAGTGCCACCCCCCTTGCTGGCGACCCTCCTTCACGCTGCTCGGCCTCGCCTATCCAGGCAGGTAATCCACACCCGACCCATCCTCCTCCTCCTTCCACATCCCACATGCCCCGACCGCCGGCGTGAGCGCGACACCTTCCACCCAAATTACTGACCCCTCCACCAAATAAGTGCCACCCTAAGCCATGGTGCATGCAGTATAGCTAGGATCTCAAGGAGCATTTGGCAGCGGAGAAGCAAATAACGGCCGCACGCGCGGATGAGGTCACAATGGCTGCCATTCGTGCCGACCCCCAGATCTTGGAGGAGCACCTTGCCATTTGCTAGCTACGCCGGTTAAGCATGCTCGGTTTACCCGTTGCGTGTGCCGCTCCTGCCTTCCCTTAACAAATTATAGTGAATTGTGCTATCTACTTTTACCATGCAATCTGTTGCTCTAGTGTATATGTTCTATATGTCGTGCAATGTGGTGCTCACTTATTAACTATTTGGTTAATTAGTTGTTGTGTTCAGTTAACTGTTTGGTTCAATTCTGCAAATGTGATGTTCAATTCTTCAGGCTGCAATTTTGTATTGTCTTCCATGTGAGAAATAAATCGATTTTTTCTTTACTAAATAAATGAGAAACAAATCCAATTGCTATATTTCCAAGTTGTGAAGCATGCTTGGTTTGGTTAACTGTTTGATCTTCTAGTATGTTATACATTGTGCAATGTGGTGCTCAGTTAACGTTTGGTTCATTTGTTGTGGTGTTTAGTTAACTGTTTGGTTCCATTCTGCAATGCGATGTTCAATTGTTGTGGGTGCATTCTGTTATTGTATACCATGTGAGAAATAAATTGAATTTGGCTATACTAAATACATGAGAAACAAATACAATTGCTATATTTCCAAGTTGTTAAGCATGCTTGGTTTGGTTAACTATCTGATCTTCTATTAGGAGTATGTTATATTGTGCAATGTGGTGCTCAGTTAATGTTTGGTTCATTTATTGTGGTGTTTAGTTAACTGCTTGGTTCAATTCTGCAATCCAATGTCCAATTGTCGTGGGTATAATTTTGTATTGTTGTGATGTGAGAAATAATCGAATTTGGCTGCACTTAATACATGGGAAACATATACAATTGCTATAATTCCTAGTTCTTAATGATGCTTGGTTTGGATAAATGGGTTTTCCATGTGGCTTGAATTAATCTGATGAATATGCAATGTGCTTATTTTTCATCAACATATTTTACTGATAGCATGCGAACCCTTACTTAACCTGATGTGTTGCGGGGAAACAATATAATGGGAAGCACTGAGGTTTACAATCGAGGTTAGCACGTGCATGGTCCATTGTCTAATAGCACATTACTGCGCAATTGTAGGAACCATTCTAATACTTAGGTTTTTAACAATTTGGTCTGCACATGTAGGTCCTGCCATCAGAGGTTTTGACCCACTGTTCGACCCTTTTTACATATGGGGAAATGAGTTGTCCATGAATATCAATCAAGTCAAGAAACTCAGTAAGATTGTTAGCATAAAGAAATTGGAGACAAAAGACAACAAGATCTTTGTCTGCACAATGAACAAGACATCAGTTCACTACAGGATGGTACTAACTATCATACCTTGTCTTTTTATTCCTTTGCCCCATTTCCAATATAGAGAAGATATTTATGCACATCCTTGTGTTCATGCCTTTCCAAAACAATTACTGATGATTACCTCTCAAACCACCTGTATGGACAGGAGGTGAGGAAGGTATTCATACAACACCCACAGTTCAATATTGAAGTATTCCTGAAGAGGATGAAGGATGGATGGTCAATCATCCATAGGCACTGGCCTAAAGTTGCAAAGACCTTCAACATCAATGAAGGCTCAATATTCGCCTTCCACTTCAAGAGTTTTCCTGATGAGATGCATCTGTCTATATACCGTCTATGATGCTAATTTTCAATGGTTCTAGATGTTGCATGTGACACTTGGTGCTGGTGCAGTTGTGTAATGGGGTAGCTGAGTGCTAAAGCTATGTCATGTTGTACTCTGATGTATTTCAATTACGAAATCCCGCTTCCTTAATATGGGAATGAAATATATTATGTGTTTAATATGAATGTCAATTAGATTAATAAATGGATTATTAATAATAGGGCAATTAGCATGCTAATGGCGAATTAGCCTGCTAATTGGTTTTTTCTATTGCAAATGGTTATTGAGAAAATACCGTGGGCGATGACCTAAGGCAATGCACATAGTTTCTAGGAATAATCTGTCGGTGTTCTGGGAACGGGGGTCCCTAGACTTGCCTGCCTGCGGCCTGTGGCGTGGCTCGGGCAGTGGCCCAGTACGGCCCATCTTCATCGACTCAAGCTCAAGACCCTCGCGAGGGGCCAAGCCTCACGGGGCGGACGACAGGAAGCTTCCTCAGGAACGGCCTCACCAGGCAGGCTTGTGAGGAGGCGGAGAGATCAAGGCAAGGGTACCTCGCGAGGTGCTCATGATGCAAGCCATTACGATCGAGACCAAGCGGGCACCAAACGGGCACCGGCCTGTGTAGTGTCCTTGTTTCCTCTTCGGTGCAAGGGGAGCAAGCACAGACCAAGGCATCAGGCAAAGGCTACCATTTCGGTGCAACAAGACCAAGACCAGCAGAGCGGCAGGATGAAGGTCATCGTGGAGCCCAAGACGGTGTCATCATTAGAGTCTTTGGCAGTCGAAGACAAACTTTAGCCAGGATAAGTGTACTAGATGTTCCCCTTCAAAATGGCCATTGTTGGCGCCCTTCCCGCTCAATATTTGGGAAGAGGACCATGGCCTCCATATATAGGACTAGCCACCACAGTAGGAGGCATCTCATCTGGATCTCAGCCAGAGCCAACAGAGACGGAGCAATTCCTCTCCATCTACAAGAACATCCCTCGCGAGGCTGTTCTTCCTTTGTATTGTTCATCATCAGCCCCTGAGGCAATCCACACACCACACACTAGAGTAGGGTATTACACCACAATGGTGTCCTGAACCAGTATAAACCCTGTGTCCCTTGAGTTGTTCATCTTGCTAGTCTAGATTCATAATGAGGCATTGGGACGTAGGTTGGTAGAGGAGAGATCTTCGCACGCACCCCAGAGTTCGAACCTCAAGGGTCTGCCGGAACCCGACATCCTACATTTGGTGCGCCAGGTAGGGGTGCACCGGAATCCTTTTTCCACCGCCTCGCGCTCCATCGCTTCGTCGTCTCCATGTCCAGCGACCCGACGACCAACGTCGACCGCTGGGCGGTGTGGCCCGCCCACGCCGTGCCGCCTGTCCAAGGCGACCTCAACCTCATGCCTCAGGCAGCTCGCACTCTGCAGGGCGCTGTGGGGCACGGGCGACGCGGCCAAGCGTCGCCTGCCCTCACACCGCGGTAGGTACGATCAGCAGCGAGGGCCTCAAGCCATGCCGCGGCCACAGCATCGCACACCCGACGGGAGCATGCAAACATGAAGGCCGCGCTCATAGTGGCGCGAGAACTGTTGTGCTGCAGACTGCAAGAAAGCGGCCGCGACGTGCTGCTGGAGCACGTCGCCGAGCTCCTAGATGCCGCTGCGTCAGGGGCCCCGCCGTTCTGCGTCCAGCTCCTGCCCCAGGCTCCGGGCGGATCTCGAGGCGGACCAATCCGTGCCCACGCGCCCCCGGGCGCACCTCAAGGCTTCATCAACACCGGCCTGGCCATCAGCGCTAGGCAGCAAGCTGCGCCGGCACCGCCCCTGGTAAGCGAGGGCATGCACATCACCGCCTATGGTCCTAGCGGGCCGCCGCCCTACCATCCCCAAGATGGAGCTTCGAGTCGAACTGCATGGCGCACGGAGCACTACGGCGAGGCCTGCGGGGTGGTGGCCCCGGAGGCCTATGTGCCCCACATGGTGGATCGAGGGTATGCCCTGGAAGAAGACCACGGCTCATTCCTTGGGCCAGGCTGGGAGGAAGAGGTGCCAGAAGCCAAGCTCTTTCAGGAGCCTCGTGGAAGCCTCGACAGCCGCGCCGGCGGCGGCAACTACCGGGTACCGCTAATTCCTCAAGAGAAAGCTTATGCTAACCATGGGTCACAGGAGGTTCAGGTCACGGCAGCAGATGGCTGCCCCAGTGCGGCAACCTCCCTCCCCTTGGGAGGAGGGCACTAGGGGCAGTAGGAGGGGCCAGGAGCCAGGCTCCTCCCCACGACATGCGGAGCAAGGCATTCTCAGGAGGTAGGCCCTCTGCCGGGGAGGTGCCCCAGGGCCTGCCCCCGGCAGAGGACCCGTGGTCGTCGGGGGAAACGCTGGCGACCACTCTATCCCATTTGTGTCGTCCTTGGTTTCCGGTTGCCATCGGTGGTGGTAGAGTGTGGCGCAAGGCGGGCCCCTCATCTGGCGATATGAAGCAAGGCCGGTACCTATGAAGAAGGCCCAGTGCCTGTGAAGCTCGTAGCCCGTGACACTCTCACGTAATAATGAGTTGGGGCTGTACACGCCCTGGAGTCTCTGGAGAGCCGCCCTCGGGCCTCGGGGGCTCCCGCCCATGCCCAGTGGCAGCACTTAGCTCCGCGCTGGTGAGAAGACGTCGAAGACTAGACTAGGTGCCGGACGCGGCCTTTGCCTTTTTGCCTCTTTCTCTGTTATCGAGCTTCTTTGCTTTTAATTTAAGTTGGATTTGAGCTTGAGACTTGTGTGTGTTTGTGGGAGGGGCGTTTAGTCTCGTTCGAGCAATTTCTCGCGTTCTGATTTCGGCTTTGCGTCCAAAGTTAGCACCAGCTGCCCCCCTCACGAGACAGGCCGGGCCAAGCGCGCAAACACTCCGGACCGCTGTCGCCACACCCTCTCCGGAGGCTCTCATCGCGAGATCGATGGGTTCACCCAAAAGGCACTCAAGACGCTGCGGCCTCCGCAGGCCCGCTCAAGGCCAATCGGGGTCAAAGGTAAAACGAGTCAGCTGACCCGCCATGGGGTCAGTGGCCCCGCATAAGCACACATTCGGTGTTATGTCTACAAGTGTACCAGTTGCAATCCTTTACACGAGGGGCTTCCCCTCCCAAAATGCTCTCACAACCTTCAGGGCCGCACCCAAACTTTTACGCGCAGGGTAAGCAGCGGAGGCAGCATACAATCAGTCGGACATATCGCTCACCTCGTCCTCTGGGACGCCTCTGGAGGCATCGCTGGCATCACTGGCATCATCGCCGTTATCAGCGCCATGCTCATTCACAATGCCGCCTTCATCAGCAGCCACGGCCATGCCGTCGTTATCAGAAGTGAAGGCCCCAACGAGGGCATACACGTTGTCCTCCACCCACTACGCCAGATCTCCCCGGATGGCAATGGGCACCGGTGCGATGGCGGCGTCGAAATCAAAGTGGGGATCTCTGTCCTGAAGATGGCTGAAGACACGGGAGAAGGCACGCCCAAGCAGGACTTGACTCCTCTCCTCAACAAGCCAGCGGGCCCTGACAGAGTGATTCTCCAGCTGCGTCACCACATCTGTGAAGAACCGGAGATTGCCAGCGTAGTTGATTACACGAGGCTCCGCAGCGGCCGCCTCGCAGATGTAGCCCAGGACCCCGTTGGCCCTTTCCCTGAGCGTTCGGAGCATGGGGCCATGCACATGATCCAGAGTCTACCGCTGACAGATCTCATCCTCGTTCCGCCGCGCGACGGCCTCGGCATCATCAACCCTCTGTTGGAGAAGAAGCATCTCGGCGTGGGAGGAGGCCAGCTTAGCCTGCGCTATGCTAAGGGCGGCTGCGGACGAATCCACACGCCGCGTCACTTTAGTCAGCTTGGCCCTAAGGGCGGCGGTCCTGCCCTCAGCTTTGGCCCTGACCAACTCCAACCTCCCCTCGTACTCGCGCTCAAGACCCAAACGAGCTTCCGCCACGCGGCGGTCGATCTCTCCTTGAACTCGGGCCTCCCGCGTGCCGACATCATCTTCCGCCTGGGTCACCAGGCGCTCCCTCGTCTCCAACCGCTCAAGGTCAAGGTTGCGCTCGGCAGCCTCCAGCGTCAGCGCCTCCTCGCACCTCAGGAGCTCCGCCGCTTCGACGGGTGCCCCCTTCAGTGACACAAGGGCAGCCTGACGCAGCTCCATTGCTGCTCTAGAGAGTTGCTCCAGGCTTGGAGCACCCACACACGCTCCTCTACAGCCTCGCATCGTCGGTCTGCCTCCTGGGCCTCTTCGACGGCTTGGGAGAAGGCCTTCCGCGAGGCCGCCAGCGATGCTTCAGCCTTCGCGTTGTCGAGATCACGCTGGTGACGTGCAAGGCTGACGGCCACCATCAGCCTGTGCCTCTCCTCAGTGAGGCGCAGACCTTCGGCTTCAAGGCGCGCATCCTCGCCCGTGAGATCCGTGCCAAGCTAACTCACTGCATTTGCCGCCTTCTGAAGAAACTCTCGGCGGAGGGCGCTGCGCTCTCGAGCATGCCCGAGCACGTCCTCCGCGTCCTCCTCCGCCAACGGCGCAGGAGGAGGGCCCGAGACGGCATGCCCCCTCTCGGTAGGGGGCTGGGGGCTGGCGCCCAACGATCGCCAGACGGGCCCCGCCAGGGACCCAACCAGGCGCCGGTCCATGTCCTGAGGTGGAGCCCAAGATCGACCTCAGCCAGTCGCCATCCACGATCAGGGGAGGAGCGCGGAGCAAGCTGGCTGTGCCCTAGGAGAGCTCGCGGAGGAGGGGCAGCAGACGCGCAGGCTCAAGGTACCCAGCGGGACGGCCTGCCTCTCCAGCCGGCCCCGCAGCGAGGGTGGTGCTCGAGCTCGGGGCGCTCAAGGTCAGCGATGAAGATGAGGCTTGGGGGGATGGCTCCTCGGCTGTCTCCGCAAACTCGGCACGAAGGGCCCTGAAAGGCCACAATCAGCTGAAGGAACGGTAAAATGGGGAACTGAGGGAGAAAAGGACTTACTCATCGATGGCAAAATACTTCCTGCACTTCAACGGGCGACAGGGACGGTCATTGCCACCCGAGGCCTCCTTCCTCTTGCGGAGGGCCTCGAAGTCTATGCGGAACCAGCCTAAGCCCCCGACGCAAGGGCCGGCGCGCGGCGTAGAAGAAACATCAGGATGACGTGCGCCAAGGGTGCCAGACTGGGAGGCGCCACAGGGTGCCGCCTTTTGAAGCTCGGTCCGGGCCTCGGGAGTCCTAGCCTCGGGAGCCTCAGGTCGCGACTCCTCATCTGCCACCACTCCGGGAGGCACTTCGGAAGATGACGCCTCATGAGCCCCGCGTGGCGTCAACATCTCAACATCAGACCCCACAGCTCCCGGCGGTTCTCGCCTCCCTGCTCCATCACTAGAGGAAGGACCGCCGTGGGCAACCGGAAGAGCGACCACAAGAACTGGGTTCTCGCGGGGCCCCATGAGGTCGACCGGGCGCAGCCCCCATTCATCGAAGCTGGGCATCTTCCTCACAAAGTCGGCCCTGCCCGAGCAAAGATACAAGAGGGCGGCCCCATGCCGGATGCTGCCTGGAGAAGGGTCGCCAGTCAAGACCCTCAGCATCGTCCTCAGCGCTTCGGGCGCCTGATCCTCCTCCTGGAGCCTCATGCGGTCTCCGCGCCCCGCAAAGGCCCACATTCGATGGGAGTGGCGCTGGAGAGGAGAAATGCGACATTGAAGGAACTCTTTCACCACCTGGGGCGCCGTTACGCCGAGCGCCCTCAAACTCTCGAAGCGGCGCCAGACGAAGGCAAGCCGGGGGCTCGTGAGCTTCTCATGATCCCAGCCTGAGTTGGGAATAGCAGGCGATGTTGGGTGCGAGAGCAGGGGGCTAGGCACTCCGACATCCACATACAACCACCGCTCTCAGAACCCACTCACAGGAGGAGGAAGGCCGAAATCGATCCCCGATGCAGCCGTCTCTGGCACGACGAGGAAGCTCACGGACCCCGAACATTGAGTTGGGTCACTCAGGCGCAAGGAGAAGAAGTGGTGCAGGAGGGAAATGAAGGGAGAATGCCCACCATGGCCTTGCAAACAAAGGCGAAGACAACATGGAGAGTAATGGACTCGGGACCGAGGTGCATCATGTGGATCTGGTAATGGGAGAGCACCGCATTGAAGAAAGCAGAAAAGGGGGGAACCAGACCTGCCCACAAGGCATCAGCGAAAAATCGGACCTCCGTGACGACCCTATCGAAGGAGGCGTGGGACGCGGGCCAAACCATCGTCCTCCCGCACTCGTTGAAGATGGAAGCAAGGGCAGAGTGGACCTTGTCCACGGCTTCGAGGTTGAGTATGATCGACTGATCAACGGCGGGAGGAACTGCCGGAGGCGAGCGGGGCGAAGGCGAGGGCTTTGTCGGTGTTCTGGGCACGGGGGTCCCCAAACTTTCCTGCCTGCGGCCTGCGGCATGGCTCGAGCCGAGGCCCGGTGCGCCCATCTTCATCAACTCAAGCTCAAGACCCTCGCGAGGGGCAAAGCCTCGCGAGGCGGATGATGGGAAGCTTCCTCAAGAGCAGCCTTGTCAGGCAGGCTCGCGAGGAGGCGGAGAGATCAAGGCAGGGGGTACCTCGCGAGGTGCCCATGATGCAAGCCATGACGATCGAGGCCAGGCGGGCGCCGGCCTATGTAGTGTCCTTGTTTCCCCTTTGGTGCAAAGGGAGCAAGCACATGCCAAGGCATCAGGCAAAGGCTACCATTTTGGTGCAACAAGACCAAGACCAGCAAAGCGGCAGGATGGAGGTCACCGTGGAGCCCAAGATGGTGTCATCGTTAGAGTCTTTGGCAGCCGAAGACCAGCTTTAGTCAGGATAAGTGTACTAGATGTTCCCCTTCAAAATGGCCAATTGTTGGTGCCCTTCCTGCTCAATATTTTGGAAGAGGACCAGGGACTCTCACTCTATATATAGGGCTAGCCACCATAGTATAGAGGCATCTTGAATCGACCCCTCCAAAGGGACAACACCACCACAAGAACATCCCTCGCGAGGCTGTTCTTCCTTTGTACTGTTCACCATCAGCCCCTGAGGCAATCCACCACACCACACACTAGAGTAGGGTATTACACCACAATGGTGGCCTGAACCAGTATAAATCTCGTGTCCCTTGTGTGTTCATCTTGCTAGCCTAGATTATTTGCGAGGCTTCGAGACATGAGTTGGTAGAGGAGAGATCTTTGCGCGCACCTCAGAGTTCGAACCTCAAGGGTCTGCCGGAACCCGAAATCCGACATTTGGCACGCCAGGTAGGGGTGCACCGGAGCTCTCCCTGTCAGCAGTCGTTCTCCATCAACCTTGCGCCTCGCCCTCATGGCCGGCGACGCGCCGCCCGCTCTGACCGCGGAGGCCAGCCCTGGGCCCCGGGGGCTCCGGGCTTTGACCCCCGCCTTGCGACAGGTATGGTGGCCGAACAAGTTCAAGCCAGAGATGCTGCCACGCTTTGACGGCGCGGCAGATCCGCTAGCCTTCTTGCTGGAATATGAGGAGGCCGTCCTCAAGACCGGAGGCGATGGGCGGGTCATGGCCAACTAGCTGCCCATGGCACTCACCGGCATCTCACGCATGTGGTTGCTCCATCTGCCGGCGTCTTCAGTAGTCTCCTCGGAGGAGCTGCACGGCCTCTTCCTCACCCATCACGCGGCCCCAGTGCTCCCAGTCGTCGCGACACTCCTAGGGGGCTCTCAAGCACCACCCACGAGCCGCCACCTCAAGCCATTCATCCGTCAGGTCGGCGCTGCCCAGACTCGTCGCCCAGCTCCTCCAGGATGGGCGACACCCAAGGCCGACTTGACCTTCAGCTTGGATGATCACCCCACCAACACCGCTTGCTCGAGCGCACTCCCAATGATGTGTACTCCTACTATCTGCCAGGTGGCCGTCACCAGGACCCTCATCAACAGTGGAGCTGGCCTCAATGTCCTCTCGATCAAGGCCTTTAGCCTCCTCCACGTGCCACTGAGGCGACTCCGACCCAGCCAACCCTTTTCGGGCGTCGGGGGCAGCCCCGCCGGCTCTCTGGGGCAGATCCGCCTCCTGGTGACGTTCGGCACCCAAGCCAACTTCCGCACGGAGCTAGTCGACTTTGACGTCGCCCGCATCGTCCTCCCGTACAATGCTATCCTCGGCTACCCGGCTTTGGTCCAGTTCATGGCAGCAACCCACCCGGCTTACAATCTGATGAAAATGCCCGGGAGCAGTGGTGTCCTCACCATAGATGGAGATGAAAAGGATGCTCTGCATGCACTCAAGCTCGCCTTCAAGACTGCCGCAGCGGCGCAGCCCGCCAGTGCTGACCCCCTCAAGGCTAAGGGGGCTGCGCCCACCAAGAAGAAGCAGCTGCTCACCCAAGACAAGGTAGAAACCAAGCAAATACCAGTCGACGACGATGGGTCCTCCGGTGCCACCTTCACCATAGGCGTCAATCTGGATCCCAAGCAAGAGGAGACCCTAGTGAAGTTCCTACACGCGAACAAGGAGGTGTTCGTGTGGGAGCCCAGACAGCTGGCAAGGGTTCCTAGGCAGGTGATCAAGCACCACCTGAACGTATGTCCCAACATACGCCCGGTGAAGCAAAAGGCAAGATAGCAGTCCACTGAGAAGCAAGCTTTCATCGTCCAAGAAACCCGCAAGTTGGAGGCCGCAGGAGTCATTCGCGAGGTCCGGTACTCGGAGTGGCTGGCAAACCCTGTCGTTGTGCCGAAAAAGGGGGGAAGGAGCGCATGTGCGTCGATTTTACCAACCTCAACAAGGCCTGCCCACAGGATCCGTTCCCGCTCCCCCGCATCGACCAGATCGTCGACTCTACTGCTGAGTGCAACCTGTTGTGCTTCTTGGATGCCTTCTTAGGCTATCACCAAATCAAGATGGCGGTCGAAGATGTGGAGAGGACGGCTTTTCTGACCCCGTGCGGGGTATACTACTACACCTACATGTCATTCGAATTGCGCAACGCGGGCGCAACCTTCTAGTGGCTGATGCACATCGCATTAGGCCGACAGCTCGGGAGGAATGCTGAGGCATATGTCGATGACATAGTGGTAAAGTCTCGAGAGGCAAAGACCCTGATACAAGACCTGGAAGAAACCTTTGCGAGCCTGCGTGAAGTGGACTTGCGGCTCAACCCAGAGAAGTGCGTGTTCAGTGTACCCTCTGGCAAGCTCCTGGGTTTCCTCGTGTCCCATAGAGGGATCGAGGCTAACCCGGAGAAGGTCAAGGCAATTGAAGACATGAGTCCGCTGCAAACTCTTAGGGAAATGCAGAAGCTTGCCGGATGAGTAACTGCGCTAGGGCACTTCATCTCCAAGCTAGGGGAACGTGCTCTGCCCTTCTTCAAGCTAATGAAGAAGAAGGGCCCATTCAAGTGGACTCGAGAGGCTAACGAAGCGTTTCAAGACCTCAAGAGGTACCTGACCAGCCCTCCTGTGATGGTAGCGCCGCACTCATAGGAGCCCCTGCTGCTTTATCTCACCGCCACACCATACTCCGCCAGCACCGCTCTGGTGGCTGTCCGGGAGGAGCGCCAGACCAAGACCACACAAGTTGCAACAACCCCAGGGTAGGAAGGCCCCTCGAGGGTCACGACCTCAGCAGACACAAGTCAACCTTAGCAAGGCGGCGTCCTCGCGGCTGAGGGGGCTTCCCCAGTTTGCCAGGAGCTGGGGACTCTTGCGCCTCAGGAGACGCCCGATTCCCCGGAGGGTGCGGACTCCGTAGCTGCGCCAGCCCTCCTCGAGCATCCCATGTACTTCATCAGCACGGTGCTGAGGGACGCAAGGGCACGGTACCCCATGCCTCAGAAGCTCCTGCTCACACTGTTAGTGGCCTCGCGGAAGCTGCGGCACTACTTCCAGGGTCATGCAATCAAGGTCGTCTCAGCATACCCATTGGAAAGGGTGCTTAGAAGTCCCAACTCGACAGGAAGGGTCGCCGAATGGAACAGCGAACTACAAGCGTTTCAGCTGGAGTTTAGCACAACTAGGGTCGTTAGAGCTGCACTTGCAGATTTTGTAGCAGAATGGACAGAGGCGCCAGGGCTCGAGGCAGGCAAGGACCGTTCGCTTTCCCCAAGAAGTGAGGCACCAGGCGGTTGGGTTATGTACTTCGACGGAGCTTTCTCGCGGCATGGCGCGGGGGCTGGTGCAGTGCTCATATCCCCCACTCAGGACATGCTCTACTACGCCATGCAACTCTGCTTCCAGCATGGGGAAAGGTGTCCAACAATATAGCGAAATACGAGGGGCTGATAGCAGGCCTGAAAGCTGCGGTGGCCCTAGGGGTGAAGCGCCTCGTCATCAAGGGCGATTCCCAACTCCTCGTCAACTTCTCCAACAAGGTGTACGAGCCGAGAGACGCACACATGGAGGCTTATCTAGCAGAGGTTCGCAAAATTGAGAAGCAGTTTTGGGGGTTGGAGTTGCAGCATGTGCCATGCGGCACCAACCAGGAAGCTGACGACATCACGAAAAGGTCATCCAGACGGCTGCCTTAGGAGCTCAGAGTCTTCGAAGAGAGGCTCTTTAAGCCTTCAGCGGTGCCACCACCGTCGGGCGGAGCGCAACCTCAGGCGGAGCTCCCCAGCCGCCTGCCTCGGGAGCCCCGGCTTGCGGACCGACCTCGGGAGCACGCTTACTCCTGGCGCTGGAGCCTTAGGAGGGGTGTTGGATCATGGAACTCAAGAGCTACTTAACGAAAGGGACTCTGCCGGAGAAGGAGGAAGACGTAGAATGCGTGGCACGGCAAGCCACGACATACTGCATTCAAGATGGAGAACTTTACCGGAAGCGACCGAACGACGTGTCCCTACGTTGCATTTCCAGGGAGCAGGGGAAGGAGCTGTTGGCAGACATACACGATGGAGACTGTGGGCACCACTCATCATCACGAACCCTCGTTGGCAAGGCGTTCCGCAGCGGGTTCTACTGGCCCACATCACTCAACGATGCCGTCGAGCTGGTGAAGGTCTGTGAAGCCTGCCAATTCCATGCCAAGAAAATCCATCAGCCGGCTCAGGGCCTGCAGACCATACCCCTCTCATGGCCATTCGTGGTTTGGGGGCTGGACATTCTGGGCCCATTTCCTTGGGTGCCAGGGGGCTATCGCTACCTCTGTGTCACCGTCAACAAATCCACCAAGTGGGCTGAGGTGGAAGCTGTCTGCACCATCCCAGCAGGCTCCGCGGTCAAGTTCATCAAGGGCCTCGTGGGCCGATTCGGGGTGCCCAATCGCATCATCACCGACAACGGTTCGCAGTTCACCAGCAATCTCTTTAAAACATACTGTGCTAATCTTGGAACGCAGATATGCTACGCTTTAGTGGCACATCCTCAAAGCAACGGCCAGGCTGAGCGAGCCAATGCGGAGGTCCTGAAGGGCCTCAAGACCAGGACCTTCAAGAAGAAGCTGGAGGCCTGCGACAGGGGCTGGTACGACAAGCTCCAGTCTGTGCTATGGTCTATCCGCACGACTGCAACCAAGTCGACCGGAGAAACTCCATTCTTCCTCGTCTACGGAGCTGAAGTCGTCCTCCCTCACAAGGTCAAGCGTCGCTCCGCGCGGGTCCTGGCATTCGACGAGTCGCAACAGGACGCCATGCGGAGGACAGATCTCGTGCTGGGGGAGGAACGCCGTCGAGAGGTCACGCTGCGGGCGGCAAGATATCAACAGGCGCTACGATGATACCACTGCCGCAGCATCCGCCCCAGGACTCTTGAGGTAGGGGACCTCGTGCTCAGGCGGGTCCTCTCTAGGGAAGGGCTGCACAAGCTCTCTCCCATGTGGGAGGGCCCGTTCAAGGTTGTTCATGTTTCCAGGCCCGGCTCCGCGCGCTTGGAGACCCAAGAGGGGGTGCCCATCCCGAACGCGTGGAACATTCAACACCTCTAGAGGTTCTACCCTTGAGCGAGGCCCAGTGCCTATGGAAAACGCCCGGAGCCTGTGAAGAAGGCCAATGCATGTGAAGTTTGCCGCTTTGGAAAAGGCCCGGTGCCTGTGAAGAAGGCCAATGCCTGTGAAGCTTGCCGCTTTGGAGAAGGCCCGGTGCCTATGAAGAAGGCCAATGCCTGTGAAGCTCGCCCCCCCCCCCTCAAGAAAAGGCCCGGTGGCTGCGAAGAAGGCCAATGCCTGTGAAGCTCGCCGCCCGTGACACACTCACGTAATAATGAGTGGGGCTGTATACGCCCCGGAGTCTCCGGAGTGCCGCCCCTGGGCCTCGGGGGCTCCCACCCACGCCCAGTGGCAGCACTTAGCTCCGCGCTGGTGAGAAGACGTCGAAGACTAGATTAGGTGACAGATGCGGCTTTTCATTTGCTTTCTGCAGTTGGTTAGTTCTTCTTTGGTTGAAGCTTTAGTTGGAGTTGCTTTCAGTGTTGTGCGGCACCCAGCCCGTGTTTTCCGTCTTTGCCCTTCGCTTGAGCCTACTTTCCTTTCGCAACCCTCATGAGGGAGGCTACGCGGGCACCCTCGCAAGCGTCGCTTGGTTTAATTTGGTGAGGTTCCTCGACCTAAGTTTTCTGCGGGAGCACTCCTCCCCGTCAATGTCCCACAGGCATCACAACGCAAACACTGGGCCCGAGCTGGTCACCCAGCGGCCGGGGACTGAAACTTAACCCTCCGGCAAGTTTCTTTTGCAGGACCCGAGACCCATGGCATGGCCTCCGACCGGAGCCTCCCGAGGCTAACATCGCTACAAGCCCTCCTACTGAGCTAAGTTGTCCCTACGCAAGAGCACGCGGCACCATAGCACAACACAGGAATAACAGGAACAACATGATAATTAAAGGCGATAGTCTAGCACGCCCCGCGGGGCTCCATACATCTCTCTCTGTGCAGATAAAACAAAATAGGCGTGGCTCGACCTGCTACAACCCGAAGAATAAGATCTGCAGCACCCTCCGGGGCTCAAGCGGTCTCCTCTTCACGCTTCACTTGGGCGCGGCGGTGAGACGATCCACCTCCCCCCTCGAAGCAAGCACGGCGGCTGGTCCCGGCCGCTGCTGGAGGAGCTGCCGTCGGAGGGTGAGTCGCTGAAGCTTGGAGAGCTGCGGGTGCCGCCGGGTGTGTGCCCAACCTCATCCTTGCCGCTGTCGTCGCCAAGGATGAGCAGTCGGCCATCGTCGTCACCTTCGGGGCAGCACCCAACGCAGCAGCCGTCTCCCCCGAACACCCTCACAAAGAGGGTGGCATCGCCGTCAAACTTGAAGTGGAGAGTGCATCGCCGGCCGAGGCCACGCGCACGGGAAAATGTCTTCCAGCCACGAGTCAGCGCCACGTTCCTGGCAGCGGAAACTTCCACCGCCACCCAAGAGGCCCTGCTATAGGAGCCATCCGCCTGGAGCCATAGCCCGCTCATGGCACCAGCCGGCAGTTCGCCGGCAGAGAAGCAAGGGAGCTGAAGCCAAGTACCGGCCGGAACCTCCGACCAGACGATGAACTCCGGCATCACCTCTACAGAGTGGAATCGAGGGCGGGGAGGCCGCGCAGCCACGGCGCGTCTCTCCCCACCGATCAAGTGGCTTCCACCGAGGCCCTGGGTAGCCATCACAGGAGTCACGGGATGCTTGCGAGGGCGGCCCCGACCACGCTAGGCTAGAGGAGAGTCAGGCCCCTCCCGGCGGGCCTTCCCCTTCTCCGTGGCTGAAAACCTCTTCGTGGGCTCCATGAGACGCGATGAACCGAGGGGGAGGAGAAGAAGAAGAGGCGGAGCAAGGGAAGATGGACCGGAAGGGCTTGCGCCGTTCCGAACTTATAGCCAGAGGAGGCCAACCGTCAGCCTCCATGATCACAGGTAATCATGACCCGTCTTGCATGTAGGGATTTGTCTTGTTGGACGGTTGCCAAGGCGTCATGGGGAAGCGGAGACGCCCACGTCCAATCAACCTCCATGCGGCGTCCAAGGTCGCAGGCTGTTGGGGCCCGCGGCGCTTCGCCCTTGCCCCTTCGCTTCTCTGCTAAGACAAGTCCGGGCGTGCCTTGGGCCCGGGGGCTACTGTCGGCGTTCTGGGAACGGGCGTCCCCAGACTTGCCTGCCTGCGGCCTGCGGCGTGGCTCAAGCCGAGGCCCAGTGTGGCCCACCTTCATCAACTCAATCTCAAGACCCTCGCGAGGGGCCAAGCCTCGCGGGGCAGACGACGGGAAGCTTCCTCAAGAGCAGCCTTGTCAAGCAGGCTCGCGAGCAGGCGGAGAGATCAAGGCAGGGGGTACCTCGCGAGGTGCCCATGACGCAAGCCATGACGATCGAGGCCAGGCGGGCGCCGTCCTGTGCAGTGTCCTTGTTTCCCCTTTGGTGCAAAGGGAGCAAGCACATGCCAAGGCATCAGGCAAAGGCTACCATTTTGGTGCAACAAGACCAAGACCAGCAGAGCGACAGGATGGAGGTTACCGTGGAGCCCAAGACGGCATCATCGTCAGAGTCTTTGGCAGCCGAAGACCAGCTTTAGTCAGGATAAGTGTACTAGATGTTCCCCTTCAAAATGGCCAATTGTTGGCGCCCTTCCCGCTCAATATTTGGGAAGAGGACCAGGGCCTCTCACTCTATATATAGGGCTAGCCACCATAGTATAGAGGCATCTTGAATCGACCCCTCCAAAGGGACAACACCACCACAAGAACATCCCTCGCGAGGCTGTTCTTCCTTTGTACTATTCATCATCAGCCCCTGAGGCAATCCACCACACCACACACTGGAGTAGGATATTACACCACAATGGTGGCCTGAACCAGTATAAATCTCATGTCCCTTGTGTGTTCATCTTGCTAGCCTAGATTCTTTGCGAGGCTTCGAGACGTGAGTTGGTAGAGGAGAGATATTCGCGCGCACCCCAGAGTTCGAACCTCAAGGGTCTGCCGGAACCCGAAATCCGATAGGCTTCTTCCCCTTTTCCTTCTTTGTTGGCGCCATGGAGGTGGGAAGAGTGGGAGAGCTCGAGTTGGGTTGGAGGCGGAGGCTGTAGCTCGAGGAAGAAGGAAGGACAGGGAGCGCATGAATGGGGAAAGAGGAATAACTGTGTGCAACCACGGGTCCGCCTAGCCGGGCGCGCAATGAGGGGCGTGGGGAAGTGGAGACGCCCGCGTCCAATCAACCGCCACGCGACGCCCAAGGCCGCAGGCTGTTGGGGCCCACGGCGCTTCGCACTTGGCCCTTCGCTTCTCTTCTAAGCCAAGTCCGAGCGTGCCTTGGGCCCGGGGGCTACTGTTGGCGTTCTGGGAACGGGGGTCCCCAGACTTGCCTGCCTACGGCCTACGGTGTGGCTCGGGCAGTGGCCCAGTACGGCCCATCTTCATCGACTCAAGCTCAAGACCCTCGCGAGGGGCCAAGCCTCGCGGGGCGGACGACAGGAAGCTTCCTCAGGAACGGCCTCACCAGGCAGGCTCGCGAGGAGGCATAGAGATCAAGCAAGGGTACCTTGCGAGGTGCTCATGTCGCAAGCCATGACGATCGAGACCAAGAGGGCACCAGACAGGCGCCGGCCTGTGTAGTGTCTTTGTTTCCTCTTCAGTGCAAGGGGAGCAAGCACAGACCAAGGCATCAGGCAAAGGCTACCGTTTCGGTGCAACAAGACTGAGGGAGTCTTGGACTAGGGGGTGTCCGGATAGCCGAACTATCATCATCAGCCGGACTCCAAGACTATGAAGATACAAGATTGAAGACTTCATCCCGTGTCCGAATGGGACTTTCCTTGGCGTGGAAGGCAAGCTTGGCGATACGGATATGTAGATCTCCTACCATTGTAACCGACTCTGTGTAACCCTAGCCCTCTCCGGTGTCTATATAAATCGGATGGTTTTAGTCCATAGGACAAACAACAATCATACCATAGGCTAGCTTCTAGGGTTTAGCCTCCTTGATCTCGTGGTAGATCTACTCTTGTAATACCCACATCATCAATATCAATCAAGCAGGACATAGGGTTTTACCTCCATCAAGAGGGCCCGAACCTGGGTAAAACATCGTGTCCCTTGTCTCCTGTTACCATCCGCCTAGACGCACAGTTCGGGACCCCCTACCCGAGATCCGTCGGCTTTGACACCGACATTGGTGCTTTCATTGAGAGTTCCTCTATGCCGTCGCAATCAGGGAGGATGCCTTTTCCCGTCTTTAAAGACGGCGCCATCGTCAAGGGAGCTTTGGCCGCCGATGGAGCTCTCCTCCGTAAATGAGCTCTTGGATCGCATTGCCGCCCTGGGAGTCGCTACAGACTACGATCAGATTGGGCTTAAAACCGATCTGAGAGAAATTAACTCTCCCCAGGCTACCCACCACATCGTTGTGGTAGAGGAACAACGCGGCGACTCTTCTTCTATGTCAAAAACCACTTATGTCCGGATTCCCGATCCCTCCATGCCGATTCCCTCGGAGGGACGAACGTCAATCAAGTACTGAACCTAAAGTCAGGCATCGGACCAGATTTGTTGGATAACATCCAGCAATCCAAGCTTCCAAATCCGGAAACTTCTCGGCCTTTGAGCCTCAGATTGGGCGGGGTTCTGAATTTAATTCCGCCCGCCCACCCAAACATAAGCGATCTATCTCAAATACGGCAAGAGCCCGATGAAACAGTACATCATTACTGGGCTAGATTCCTCCCGGTTATGGATAGGATAAAGGACTGCCATGAGGAAAACGCAATCTCAATTTTCTGCAACAATTGCACGGACAAGGGAATCATGAACGCCATAAGTCGTCGCGAAGTACACGCTTCACTGAACTGGCGACCATCGTACAAAAATACTGTGCGATGGAGAGTGCCTGGAAAACCGAAACCAGGTTTTGGGACAATCCGGCCCTGAACATAACCCTAGTTCGAAATAAAAGGGTGCGTCATACTCAAGCACCTGGGTCAAAAACCAAAAAGCAAAAACCCCCTAAAGAGCACGGAACCGTACTAGAGGGATGGCTCAACGGACCCTGTAAAATCCATAATACAGAGGGCGCCACTCCAACACATAGCCTTCGAGCAGGTTGGATACTACGGCAGGTGGCCAAAAGTGGCGAAGGTTTTCTAGCCCCGGGTAACCAGCCCAACAGTACCAGTACGGTATTAATAGTCTTCGAGACTTTCGCATCAAATAATATGCGGAAACGAACAATCCACAGCCTCGCCGAAGTCTACCAAGTAGCAACAACAAATCCATGGAGCGACACGGCTATCACCTTCAATGCCAGCGACGAACCTAAATTCCGAACAGCCCGAGCACCAGCCGCATTGGTCCTCAGTTCGATAGTGGACGGCTTTCGTCTTACCAAGGTACTCATGGATGGCGGCAGCGGATTAAACCTCATCTACGAGGAAACCCTCAAAAAAATGGAAATAGACTGGAGCCGCATTGAGCGAAGCAGCACAACCTTTAGAGGAATAATCCCTAGTCGGGAAGTACGCTGCATAGGAAAAATCACACTAGATGTAGTGTTCGGCTCACCGGATAATTACAGGTCCGAGGAGGTCACGTTCCAAGTGGCCCCGCTCGGCAGCGGATATCACGCCTTGTTAGGGCGAGAGGCATTCACAATTTTCCAAGCTATACCCCATTATGGGTACATGAAGCTTAAAATGCCCGGGCCCAATGGAATCATCACTCTTGTCAGTGATCCAGATATAGCACTCCGCGCTGAAAATAAGACAGCCGCACTAGCCCTAGAGGCACTATCCGAAGCCCTAGCGGCAGAGGAACTCACTGCGCTGCGCTCCACGGTGGATAGGGACGATGTGATACTCGATAAGAGATCTAAGTCCACCTCTTTTAAACCAGCAGACGAAATAGT
Source organism: Triticum dicoccoides (assembly GCF_002162155.2). Lineage (NCBI taxonomy): Eukaryota > Viridiplantae > Streptophyta > Magnoliopsida > Poales > Poaceae > Triticum > Triticum dicoccoides. The sequence goes on along the minus strand of NC_041381.1, from coordinate 531,731,948 downwards.
CAAATTCCAGGTCCATCCAACGGACCCCACAAAGACGGCCTCCATTGGGGCACAATTAAACCCTGATGTAGAAGCCGCACTACGAGAATTCCTTCGGGAAAATTGGGACATTTTTGCCTGGCACCCTTCAGATATGCCAGGAATCCCACGCAGGCTGGCAGAACACAGCCTAAATATCCTAAAAGGATTCAAGCCAGTCAAACATGCTCTTCGGCGATTTTCCGAACCCAAAAGATAGGCAATGGGAGAGGAGCTTGCCAAACTCTTAGAAGCCGGATTCATCAGAGATATAAAACATCCGGACTGGCTAGCAAACCTGGTAATGGTACCAAAAAAGGACAAATCCTGGCGCCTTTGTGTCGATTTCAAAGACCTTAACAAGGCCTGTCCAAAGGATCTTTTCCCCCTCCCCCGCATCGACCAAATCATCGATGCTACCGCAGGGCACGATTCATTGTGCTTCCTCAACGCATACTCCGGATACCATCAAATCAAGATGGCGGAAAAAGACCAGGCTGCAACGGCATTCATTACTCCATACGGACCATTCTGCTTCAACACAATGCCCTTCGGACTCAGAAACGCCGGCGCAACATATCAGCGCATGATTCAGACATGTCTGGCTACCCAGATAGGCAAAACAGTGGAGGCATACGTAGACGATGTGGTCGTTAAGACCAAACACGTCGAAACTCTAGTAGACGATTTGAGGCTTACATTCGACAACCTCCAAGCATATGACATTAAGCTCAACCCGGAAAAATGTGTTTTCGGCGTACCAGCCAGAAAACTCTTGGGCTTCATTGTATCTGGTAGAGGAATTGAAGCAAACCCAGCCAAGATCCGAGCTCTGTCACAATTGGATATCCCAAAAGACCTCAAACAAATACAAAAACTAACTGGATGCGTGGCGGCTCTAAGCCGCTTCATCTCCCGTTTGGGAGAAAAGGCACTGCCCCTCTATCGCCTCCTCCGGCGCACCGAACACTTCGAATGGACGGATGCTGCCACGGCCGGACTCGAAGAAATTAAGGCCATATTGGCAACAAATCCGGTCCTGGCCGCGCCCAACCTAGGAGAACCGATGTTATTATATATCGCAGCAACACATCAAGTTGTCAGCGCGGTACTCGTCGTCGAACGAGAAACAGAAGGGCACAAATTCCCTCTTCAAAAACCAGTGTACTACGTATCCACTGTCTTAACTCCATGCAAGTCCCGGTACCCACATTATAAAAAGATAGCATATGTGGTGTTTATGGCATCCCGGAAGCTGCGACACTACTTTCAAGAGTGTTCCATAACAGTGGCCTCCGAAGTACCTCTCAATGACATTATAAACAACCGCGACGCGACGGGCAGGATTGCAAAATGGGCCATTGAGCTCTTACCATTTGACATAACCTACAAACCACGGCGAGCTATAAAGTCGCAAAGTTTTGGCCGACTTCATCGCCGAATGGACCAAAGCCGAACTCCCTAAAGAGTACGACGCATACTCCAATTGGATCATGCATTTCGGCGGCTCCAAAATGTTGGCCGGCTTGGGGGCTGGCGTCGTCTTGACGTCCCCAACCGGAGACACAGTCCAATACGTACTTCAAATAATGTACACGGACTCCAACAACGCAGCCGAATACGAGGCCCTTTTACATGGTCTCCGGATGGCAATCTCCATGGGTATTCAACGCCTAGAGGTGCGCGGGGATTCAAACCTCGCAATATCCCAAGTAAATGGAGACTTTGATGCCAAGGATCCGAAAATGGCAGCCTACCGTAATGCCGTCCTAAAAATGTCAGCTCGGTTCGAAGGACTCGAATTCCACCATGTAGCCTGGGATAATAACCAGGCAGCAGACGTGTTGGCACGCATCGGCGCAAAACATGATGCCGTCCCTCCAAACATCTTCCTGGAGCGGCTCTTTAAGCCATCTGTATTATGGGAAGAGGAGTCCGGAAATAACAACCCGGAACCAACTGCACCACCCAACACGGAACATTCTGACACAATCGGTGGCTCAGCCAATGAAATAACACCTTCAGCCCACGAAATAATGGCAGTAATTGCCCCATGGACGGAACCATTCCTAGCCTACTTAATTAGGCAGGAACTTCCCGAAGACCAAAATGAGGCCCGCTGCATAGTTCAGCGATCTAAAGCCAGCAAGGTCCATGAGGGAGAACTTTATAAGAAAAGCACAACCGGAGTCCTTCAAAGGTGTATCTCCGAAGAGGAAGGGCGAAATCTCCTGGTTGAAATTCACGCCGGACTCAGCGGGCACCACGCTGCAGCTCGGGCCCTTGTAGGCAAGGCCTTCCGTACAGGATTTTATTGGCCGACAGCCCGGGCAGATGCTCAGGACTTAGTCCAACGATGCGTCGGTTGCCAGCTCTTTGCTAATCAAAGCCACATGCCACCCACCGCCCTCAAAACTATACCCATCACTTGGTCGTTCGCGGTCTGGGGGCTTGACATGGTTGGACCCCTTAAAGGGGGAACCCACAAGCAAAAATACTTATTGGTCATGCTGGACAAATTCACCGAATGGATAGAGGCCAAGCCGGTTAAAACGGTAGAATCCGGACCTGTGTAGACTTCATATCCGGGGTAGTACACTGATTTGGCGTCCCCTATAGCATCATCACTGATAACGGCATGAATTTCATGGCCGACGAGGTTAAACTCTGGTGCAAAAACATGGGCATCAAGCTCGACTACGCTTCAGTCTATCACCCTCAAACTAACGGTCAAGTCGAACGAGCAAATGGTCTAATCATGAGCGGCATTAAACCCAGATTAGTGCGGTCCCTCACGGAATCTAACACGCACTGGGTAGAGGAGCTCGACTCCGTACTCTGGGGGTTGTGGACCACGCCAAACCGCACTGCCGGATTCACACCATTTTTTATGGTATACGGCGCACAGGCAGTTTTGCCCAGCGATATAATTCATGACTCACCTCGCGTGCGCATGTACGAAGAAAGAGAAGTCGAGTTGGATCGGCAGGACAGTTTGGACGCCTTAGAGGAGGAGCACGACGTGGCAAAATCCCGTTCCGCATTCTATTAGCAGCAGGCTCGAAGATATCAAAGCAGACAAGTACGGGCCAAAACTTACAATGTTGGCGAGCTAGTTCTACGCCTGCCGGACAAGAAAAAGGACAAACTTAAGCCCAAATGGGAAGGTCCCTTCATCATCGACCAAGTCCTTACCGGCGGTGCATACCGTCTACGCAACGCATCTGACAACTGACTCGAGCCGAACCCATGGAATGCAGCCCGTCTTCGAAGATTCTACGCCTAGCGCCGGACTCAGAGTTCGTCTCCTTCCTCCGTCCACCTTTCATATTTTTTCGCTGTCTTTTGTTTCCCTCCTTTTTCCTCCCTCTTTCAGTAAAAGCCTTTGAGGGCTAATCTGCGCATTGTTCGCACACACTTGATGTGCTACTTGCACTCGTTATACCTGGGGGCTTCTTTAACAGAAGCTTATTTATACGGGCTTCATGCCCAACACATGTGTCATACTTCCGCATGTACTTTTTACTCACCATTATATGCATCGATATGACTTAAGTTTTGGCCAAGCTGGGTTGCCTGGCTCCTGTGCTTACCCCTACGTTCCTGATTGTTCGGCTAGGAGGTAAAGGGAGCACCTCTGTGATTGTTACTGTCGGGTCAGCCGGATGTGTACCTCAGACTGGGTAAGCCGAAGGCTAGCGTTCTTAAGGGAATATTCGGTCGGTGACTTGAAAGATGATTTATTACTTATTTATTTATCTGCCCCCAGATGCTTTTTTTGCTCTTTTCGCAGTCCGGACATGCACTTTAGGGCATATGCCTCCCAGGGAAAGGAACCCCTAACCGAACTATTCTCCCTGGAAGATGTTTCTTACTAACCATGTAATATAACATAGCTAGTTGGGCACTTGTCTGATAAAGCACTTATGACCCCTACGCCTGGTCTCCATGCATGCCCGGGTTTTTGTATAACCGTGAGGGTATTCGGACACACTCCGGACTGTTGGGTCCCGAGGTTGAAGCGAAAAGGTCCGCAAAGACAAACGATCTACAATCCGTCTAGAAGGCATTTTACATGTCATTTTAAATTACATCGTCAAACTGACTAATTGTACTCCTCTTCAATCCCATCTAACAGGCTATCTAGTTTACAGTCCCGTTGGGAATATTTCACGGCCAACTCTACTTGGCCGTACATCAGGCTCACAGGGATCTCCTTCCCATCGGGCCCCACAGGTCCGACCTCAGCCATGTGGTTTGGATCAGCCTTCGTGCACCGCGTCTTCACCATGGCCCAGGCCTCCCTGGCGCCTTGACGGCAGGCCGATATCTTCCACAGACGGAAGCGCTGCCATACTCCCTGAAGCTTCTCAGCAAGCCCTCCAAGACCCTCGGGTAGGGAGACGGACGGCCATAAGGCCTGAACGACGCCGCTCATCGCCTGCCGGACATGTTCGTGCAGTTGCAGCAGCTCGGGAAGAAGGTCACCCGTGGAACCAGGCATTTCCTCCACCGGACGACCCGTGAGCACACCTACAGACACATTTCTGTCAATCGACTTCCTCGCCGAACTCTTCTTTTCAAAAGAGTTTGCTCAAGCACTTACTGTAAATGCCACGACGAAGCCGCCTATTCTCCTTTACGGAGTTAGACAGCTAGACCCGAACATCTTTTAGTTCTTCGCCCAGCTGGGTGTTGGCATCTTGGAGTTTGTTCCTCTCCTGCTGCACCCTCATAAGCACCTTCCCGCCGGCCTTCAGCTAGCTCAGCAGATGTTGCTTGTCCGGATCTAGTCCAACACCCTCTGCAATATTATTGTCAGACTAAATGCACACGCCGCACTTCATAAACTACTTATCTTTTCGAAATATGTATTACCAGAGGGGGTCTCTGTGGATCCCCCGGCGGCGGCTAGTGCGGCCTCAAGTTGGGCCTTGCATTCTTGAAGCTCCTGGGACAGGTGGGTATTCTTCTCCGTAAGATCCTGCATAACAAATGATCCTTAAATCAGTTAGTTTAACTATTTTAAGTCTCTGGGGCTACTGGCATATATAACTATTAAAATTCCTCACCCGTATGTCTTTCACATACTGCTCCGTGGCTCTGGTTAAACCATCTTGAGCAGCACGGAGGTGCGCGTCTCCCGCATTAAAGGCATTCAACGCCTCTGGGGAGAAACACGCGTCACGAAGAACTGTCCGACGGCGCCTGTGATTCATGGCGCTCTCCACCTCAGACCTGGTGGCGGACAGCCTGTCGGCATCCTCCGTTGGAGGAGCATCCGGCTCGCGCCTTGCGCTCGCCTCCCCCTCCGGACCAGGTGTTGGAGCCTGGCTGGCCGAGGCTTGGTTGGCAACCTCTCCGGGCACAGTCCGGCGAGCGCTCTTTCTCCTGGAAAAATCATGAGCATTAATATACCTCCCAGGAGTCTTTCCCTTAAAGACAATGGTGCGCCATACCTTTGCGGCGACGTTTCGATTCGCGCCGCACTCCTCTTCCGCCTGCTGGACCGCACTGACCCTAGTTGGTCAGTCGCCGCGGGCTCGGCTTCCCGCCGTAAAGGTACCTCCTGCGAAGCACCGTTGGTATACGGTGGTTAGAAATAAGCATTAAAAAAGTAATGGTGTCAGGACTTCGGTCGTACTCACCTGGGAAGCTGGAGATAAACCGGGGTAGTCAGCCGTAATGGCGACTAGAGCATTGTCTATGCTGAGTTGGTGGAACACCCCGTCAATCAGTTCCACCTTTATGTTCGGATCCTCTCCGGAGGCCGGATCAAGGGATCTTCCCGGATCCTCGGGTTGTGGAGTCGGGCTTTCTATGCCCTCCACATCCCGGCGCAGTTTCTGCGTCGAAATCATAAAGTAAGACACTTAACTTTGAAAGCACGGATCGGATATATAAACGTCCGCATACCCAGCTCCGAGGGTTATTCATGGAGAATCCATTCAATGGACTCGTGCGGAGGAAGTCCTCCTTCTCCCCCTTGTACAAGCCGGACAGGATCTTCACCAGATCGGCGGCCGATCCCGGCCCCTTGCGGCCATGACGGGTGGCGTCATTCTCCCCGTTGAAATCCCACATGGGGTGGCCCCTATATTGGAGCGGCTGCACCCCTCGCATAATGCATGTGTCCATGACTCCAATCATGGTCAATCCGGAATGGGCCAGTAACCTTATCCGGCCCATCAGATATTGACGCTCCTATCATCTTCCCGTTGAGGGCTCCGCGGGCGCCAACTCAGACGTTTCTTCAGAGGAGCGTTGCTAAACTCCGGGAGGCCGATCCGAACTGGATCCGGTAGTGGGGCATCTTCCATATAGAACCATTCCGAAGGCCAGTCTTCGGACGCCTTCTTCGGGGTTCCGGATAAATATCCGGTCCCGGCGATGCGCCATATTTTGGCTCCGCCCACTTGATATATCGACCCCTCGTGAGAACGGGGTACGAGGCAAAACAATCTCTTCCACAACTCAAAATGGGGATCGATGCCCAAGAATAGCTCGCAAAGAGCTACGAAGCCCGCGATGTGCAAGATGGAGGCAGGTGTGAGGTGGTGAAGTTGGAGTCCATAGAACTCCAGGAGCCCCCGGAGAAACGGATGTATGGGAAATTCGAGTCCCCTTATTAGGTAGGGGACGAAGCATACCCGCTCTCCTTTGGAGGGATTTGGGACGCTCTCCTCCTGCTTCCCACCCTTGTAGGTGGCTAGTCTGGCTCGAACCGGAACCATAAAGGCTGGGGGAAGGTATCCCTCTGCTTGGAGCGTCACTAACTCGCTATGCGGGACTGGACATCTCCTCCAATCTCCTGGCTGAGGACTGGGAGCGCGAGAGGAGGATCCGCATCGACTGTCCATGTTGGAATGGATTTTTGTCAGATGCGCTTCGATGAGTACTTGCGGAAGGAGGATGGTGTGATTCGGATCTGGATCCTCGCCTCTCTTATAGGCGGCTTATTCGCGCAGCTAGGGGGTAAAACGTAAAAATACCCTAGCTTTTCGCATTCATACGACACGTGGAAGAGGGCCATTATTGGACGTGGAAGCCAAGGAGCGCAACATTTATAAGGAAACCGGACACTATTCGGCAAACACATGGAATATGGAGGAGAACCCGCCTTGCAAACGCCAAAGACAATATACGCGCCGGACTCGTCATCATTGAAGCCTGGTTCGGGGGCTACTGAGGGAGTCCTGGACTAGGGGGTGTCCGGATAGCCGAACTATCATCATCAGCCGGACTCCAAGACTATGAAGATACAAGATTGAAGACTTCGTCCCGTGTCCGGATGGGACTTTCCTTGGCGTGGAAGGCAAGCTTGGCGATACGGATATGTAGATCTCCTACCATTGTAACCGACTCTGTGTAACCCTAGCCCTCTTCAGTGTCTATATAAACCGGATGGTTTTAGTCCATAGGACGAACAACAATCATACCATAGGCTAGCTTCTAGGGTTTAGCCTCCTTGATCTCGTGGTAGATCTACTCTTGTAATACCCACATCATCAATATCAATCAAGCAGGACGTAGGGTTTTACCTCCATCAAGAGGGCCCGAACCTGGGTAAAACAGCGTGTCCCTTGTCTCCTATTACCATTCGCCTAGACGCACAGTTCGAGACCCCCTACCCGAGATCCGCCGGTTTTGACACCGACAAAGACCAAGACCAGCAGAGCGACAGGATGGAGGTCATCGTGGAGCCCAAGACGACATCATCGTCAGAGTCTTTGGCAGTCGAAGACCAACTTTAGCCAGGATAAGTGTACTAGATGTTCCCCTTCAAAATGGCCGTTGTTGGCGCCCTTCCCGCTCAATATTTGGGAAGAGGATATAGGACTAGCCACCACAGTAGGAGGCATATCATCTGGATCTCACCCAGAGCCAACAGAGATGGAGCAATTCCTCTCCATCCACAAGAACATCCCTCGCGAGGATGTTCTTCCTTTGTACTCTTCATCATCAGCCCCTGAGGCAATCCACACACCACACACTGGAGTAGGGTATTACACCACAATGGTGGCCTGAACCAGTATAAACCCTATGTCCCTTGTGTTGTTCATCTTGCTAGTCTAGATTTACAGCGAGGCGTTGGGACGTAGGTTGGTAGAGGAGAGATCTTCGCACACACCCCAGAGTTCAAACCTCAAGGGTCTACCGGAACTCGACATCTGACATAAACCGTGTTGGATCGATGAACAATCACACACGACATTCTCTTCAAAACAGTTTGCATTAGGCCACCTTGCGCAAATGTTTACCACATAAAAATTGTGTGTGATGGACAGCCTTTGTCACACAGTTTCTTCTACGCACCATGTGTGATGCATTCAATAATGCAAATGATAATTTTTTTAATATTGTGTGTGATGGGAATGCCATCACAAACGATTTGACGGGGAAAATTGTGTGTGATGTACCTACAAACGGAAACGTTTTCCTTGCAACGATTGTGTGGGATGTATATAAGAATGGAAACGTTTAGCGGGGACTGACTGTGTGGGATGTACTTACGACCGGAAATGATTTCTCCTGTATAATTTTATTTTTTTGAGCACTACTGTATGTATAACCGTATTTGGTCGCTCGCCGGTCGCACACGACCTCATTTTGCCAAGCGTGTGTGCCAGGAGGGCTTATCCCCGACGGTTTCTGGGTCGTGTGGTAAGGACCCCCCTAATCGCCCACACTCACTAGGTGACGGTTCCAAATGCCATCGCGGAAAGGGGTTTTAAACCATTTGTATAACACCGACGCGTACTAGTGTAAGGATTTCAAGGGTCCTCGTAAGGTGCCTAACTACACGGCGGATCAGCTCCCCGAGGCTTGGATTGAGAGTTATGAGATGGCCATGAAAATGCTGGATGTTAGTGATGCTGCATGTGCTAAGTACTTCACCATGATGTTGGACGGGCCGGCTCGTACATGGTTAAAAAGCCCGCCCGCTAACTCCATTGGGTCATGGGCGGAGTTGAAAAGGCAATTTATTCAAAATTTTAAAGACACATGCAAGTAGCCTATGTAAATTCTGGATTTGGATTCTTGCATTCAAGGTGAAGGAGAGTCAACGACCAATTGGGTGTGCCGGATTTCAGCTGTTATACACTCGTCAGACAGTATCAACGCCGGTTTAGCGGTCCTGATGTTGGAGAAGAATTATCATTTCCTTCCTCTTAAGAAGAAATTGGGGCGGCTTAAGCGTCATTGCAATGATATGGGGGAACTCATGGCGGCTCTTGTCAAGTATGCCAACTCCGATAGCACTAAAGATCCCTAGTCTGATGATGAGAAGGCTGGGAAGGGGAAGAAGGGCGGCAATGCAAAGGGACAACATAACACGGCGGGTCAATTGGCGGCAATGGTAAGCGAAAGGCGGGCGGTGGTTTAGACTTTGTAGTTAACACCAACACGCAGAGCAATAGCCAACATCGTAAAGGCAAGATGCAGGTGCCCCAGTTTGGAGGGCCAAAATTCAACCTTGAAGCTATGATGAACCAGCCTTGTCTGAAACATGGGACCCAGGATAAGCCGGCCGGTCATCTATGGAAGGATTGTTTCATCATGAGAGAGTATAGGAATTCTAACTTTTTTCAGAACAATCATGGTCCGCACGACGATTCAGGTTCCGGATCACACGGGCCTGGTTTTGGAGGTGGCGGTTCAACCTCCGGTTTTCAAGGCCAAGGTAATCAAGGTGGTTTCAATTAGCAATCTGGTCAGGGGAATCAACAGCATCAGTCTGGTTATCAGAGTCACCCAAAGCAGCTGAATGGTGGTCAGTATCATGTGTTCACCACAAGTTTGTGCAAGCGGGATCAAAAAACACATAAACGGGCGGTGAACTCTGTTGAGCCGGCTGTGCCTCGTTATTTAAGGTGGTCTGAACAACCTATTGTATGGAGTCGTGAGGATCACCTGCTCCCGGTTGACAATCCAGGTCAGCTGGCATTGGTGGTTGCTCCGCAGGTGGGAGGATACATGTTGACAAAGGTGCTCATGGATGGGGGCAGCAGCATTAATATCCTTTACTATGAAATTTTTTGTTGTATGAATTTGACTGACAAAGATCTTAAGCAGTCCTCTACTGTTTTCCGTTGAGTGGTGCCTGGTAAGTTGGCATATCCAGTAGGTAAGATCACACTAGAGGTAGCCTTTGGAGATAATAATGACTCCAGACCTGAGAAGTTGACCTTTGAGGTGGTTAAGATCAAGAGCCCATATCATGCTTTGTTCGGGAGGCCGGCTTATGCCAGGTTTAGGGCGCAGCCATGTTATGCTTATTTGCAGCTTAAGATGCCAGGTTATAAAGGCACTATCAGATGCATGGGAATAAGAAGATTGCTTTGGATTATGAAGAAGGTGATGCTGCTTATGCTGAGTCGGCTTGTGCCATGAAGGAGCTGAAGTTTTATAAAGATAATGTTGACTGATGGATATGACTCCTTTGAAGAAGCCAACCATAGAGAATGAGCCCTTAATGAAGTTTAAGTCGGCAGATGATACTAAGACGATTGATTTTGTCCCTGGAAATTCATCAAAGTAGTTCATCATCCGTGCTAATTTGGATCTGAAATAGGAAAGCACGCTCATCGACTTCATCCGTGAGAATGGGACATCTTTGCATGGAAGCCTTCTGACATGCCAGGTGTACCAAGGGAACTCGCTGAGCACACTCTTAATGTGGATCCCAAGTTTAAGCTAAGCAATTTATGCATTGTTTTAACGAGGAAAGGCGCAAGGCGATTGGTGAAGAGGTGGCCCGGCTCTTGGCAACAGGGTTCATCGTGGAAGTTTTTCATCCTGAGTGGTTGGCTAACCCGGTGCTAGTACTTAAGGAAAATGGCACTTGGTGCATGTGTGTGGATTATACAGACTTTAACAAGGCCTGTCCGGCTGATCCCTTTGCTCTCCCTCGTATTGATCAAATTATTGATGCTACGGAGGGTTGTGAGCGTTTGAGATTTTTGGATGCTTATTTTGGTTATCATCAGATCAAGATGGCAGTTAAGGACCAGGAGAAGACAACATTTATCACTGCCTTTGGAGCCTTCTGCTATGTGTCTATGCCCTTTGGGCTCAAGAGTGCCCAGGCGACTTACCAACGGTGTGTTCAGAATTGCCTCCACGGCCAGATTGGGTGCAATGTTCATGCTTATGTGGATGATATTGTTGTGAAATCAAGGAAGAAAGAAACTTTGATAGATGATTTGAAAGAGACTTTTGACAATCTCTGAGTCTATAAAATGATGCTTAACTCGGCCAATTGTGTTTCTGGTGTGCCAGCGGGCAAGTTATTGGGATTCTTGGTTTCGGAGAGGGGCAACGAAGCTAACCCGGAGAAGATCAAGGCTATCACTTCTTTGGCTAAGCCGACATGTACTAGCCATGTGCAGCGCTTGGCGGGTCGTATTGCGGCTTTGAGCCGGTTTATAAGCCGTTTGGGAGAGAAGGCTATCACTTTCTATCAAATTATGAAAAAGACAGATGACTTTGTCTGGAGCGATGCAACTAATGAGGCATTTGAGGCGTTTAAGAAATAGCTGGCTGATCCGCCGATTCTTGTAGCTCCAATTGAGAAGGATCCCTTACTGTTATATGTTGCTGCAAACAACAAGGTTGTCAATGTAGCCATTGTGGTTGAAAGGAAGGAATCAGGCAGGGAATATCCGGTTCAAAGACCGATTTATTATGTCAGTGAGGTGCTCATTGAATCTAAACAGAGATACCCACATTGGCAGAAGCTGGTTTACAGTGTGTTCATGGCCAGCCGCAAGTTGAAGCAATATTTTCTTGGGCATCCCATCACTGTGGTTAGTTCTGCTCCCTTGGGGGATATCATACAAAACAGAGAAGCCACATGTCGGGTAGCTAAGTGGGCCATCGAGCTTGGACCCCATGGCTTGAAATATGTGCCTCGGACGGCTATAAAGTCTTAGGCATTGGTGGACTTTATCAATGATTGGACAGAGCTGCAGATGCCTGAGGACAAGCCGGATAATACATACTGGACTATTCATTTTGATGGATCCAGGCAGTTGGAGGGCTCTGGGGCTGGAGTTACAATGACTTCCAAGGGGCTAAATTTCGTTATATCTTAAGATTGATGTTCCCTTGTACTAACAATGCAGCTGAGTATGAAACCTTACTACATGGTCTTCGGATGGCTAAAGAGATGAATCTAAGCCGGGTAAGATGCTTTGGTGACTCAGATTTGGTGGCTCAGCAAGTGTCAGGAACTTGAGATTCAAAGGATCCACTCATGGAGGCTTATCACCGAGAGGTTGATGCTATTGCTGGTCACTTCAAAGGTTATCAAGTGGAGCATATTGATCGCAGGAAAAATGAGGCAGTGGATACTTTAAGCCGGCTAGGGTCTCAGCGTAAGCCACCCCCTAATGTTTTCCTTGATGTGTTACATAATCCATCAGTTAAGTTGCCTACAGAGGAGGATTTGGCAGTCCCTGACCCAGAGGCACAACTGGTGGCAGCTCTCCATGTTATCCCTGATTGGACAGTTCCATATCTGGCTTATATGACCAGGGGCGAGTTACCTAAGGATGAAACTTTGGCCAGGCAAATAACCCAGAGGTCTAAGGCAATGACTATTGTCAATGGTGAGCTCCACAGATGTAGTGTTACAGGGGTGTTTCAAAGATGCATTTCTCCCGAGGAGAGCCGTGAAATTCTAAGGGAGATTCATGAAGGAGATTGCGGTCATCATGCCGGCTCTAAGTCTCTAGTTGCTAAAGCCTTTCGTCATGGGTTTTATTGGCCGACGGCTCATGCTGATGCAGAAGATCTGGTCAGCAAGTGTGATGGTTGTCAGAAATTTTCAAGACGAGCTCATGTGCCGGCTCAAGAATTGAGGATGATTCCAATTACTTGGTCATTTGCAGTCTGGGGGTGGATATGGTGGGGCCTTTCAAAAGTTCTAAGGATAAAAAGACTCATCTCTTGGTGGCAGTCGACAAGTTTACAAAGTGGGTTGAAGCTGAGCCAGTCAGTAAGTGTGATGCAGCCACGGCGGTTCAATTCATCAAAAAGGTGATCTTTTGTTTTGGATATCCTCATAGTGTCATCACTGATATTGGTACTAATCTGTCTAAGGGGGCAATGAAAGAATTTTGTGAACAAGAGCACATCCGGCTTGATGTGTCATCAGTGGCTCACCCCCAGTCTAATGGCCAAGCTGAACGAGCTAATCAAGAAATCTTGAGAGGTATCAAGCTCCGGCTTATGGTCCCTTTGAAGAGGACACCGGGTTGTTGGGTGGAGGAGTTGCCCTCGGTGCTTTGGAGTATCAATACTACCCCCAACAGATCTACGGGTTACACGCCTTTCTTCATGGTTTATGGAGCCGAGGTAGTTCTCCCTAGTGACATACATCATGACTCGCCTCGCGTGGCGGCTTATGTTGAAGCTGACAATGAGAAAGCACATCAGGATGCTATTGACCTGTTGGACGAAGAGTGTGACCTTGCGGCGGCTCATTCGGTGATTTACCAGCAAGATCCGCGCCATTACCACAGTCTCCGGGTTAAAACCAGAACTTTTAAAGAAGGTGATTTGGTGCTCCGGCTCATCCAAGATCAAACTAACATGCACAAGCTATCCCCACCTTGGGAAGGACCATTTGTGGTTAGCAAGAATCTGAACAACGGGTCATACTACCTTATCGATGTTCGAGACCACAAGGACTCACGCACGTCGGAGGAGGAGACCCACCGACCGTGGAATATTGCTCATCTTCGGCCTTATTACACCTGAGCCATTGGCTCTTGTGATGTACATACATTTGTCATTGTATATATTATGATAAGCATAATAAAGCCGACACCCCTGATGATTCGGGGTCTCTGTCGTTTCATTTCTGATAATATGAGTCTTTATTTACTTCATAAGGTCACTTGGGGGCTTCTTGCTTATTGAGCACAGCTATGACCCTTTTGATCTGGAAACGCCTTGTTTATACATACTTGGGGGCTTCCTGCTCATTGAGCATAGCTATGACTACCCTCCTGATCCGGCTTATACACCTGGATCATAATATTACTTGGGGGCTTTTTGTTAAATGAACAAAGGCTTTGTTGTCCCGTGTAATAGGCTTGGACGCAAGGTGTATTCACCAAAAATCCGGGTTATCTTGCCTTTGTAAGTTTGCCACTCCGACTAGGTAATCCTGGAATGACTCGCCATACTCTTGACAGTTAATCTTTTAAAAAGACCCTAAACTTGTCAAAGTTAAAACATCGATTTGGTCATGTGAGGCCCGACTTGTAGGTTTGAATTGAGGAATAACTCAGTGGTTGTGCAACCCTTGAATAGCACTTGATGTTGAGGCTTGACAACCTTTGAATGCCTTGATCTTTTGTTTTCTTTTGTTCTTGAATCTTTTTATGATTTATGTTTATGCCATATTGATATATGGTTAAAAGTTGATTCAGGCCAGGATGCCTTGATCTTTATTTGATAAAATCCGATGCTTTGATAACCTGGCCTGGTTTTGGACGATAAGTCGCCAGTATTTGATGATCATATACATGGAGTTTTATGCTCTTATCTTTTGGGATGTTACCCTTTGCTGTTTAAGGCGTTGTAAGCCGGCAGCGTGAATAAATTGCAGAGTGTTGAGCTCTGTACTGGGATTGTTGCCCTTATTGCATGTGGTTTGGTAAGCCGACCATATTTATAAATATCACATGTATGATATTTATTTTGCTATCATTATGAGGTTTTGATAAACCGGCACTGGTTATGGACGTTGTAGTCACCAGTTATTTGTCGTATGTGGAACTATTTGACAAGCCTTGGGGTAAGCCACCAAGGTGTTTGTGCTCTGTTTTGCATGCAGGGCTTATGATAAATCTGATCTGCATAATTGATAATACCATCAAGCATAAGTGGTAGATCTTTCAATGACAGATCATCAGTGTTATGCAAACAAAACGTGCACGATGGCACGACAGATCAGTATTTTACTAGAGTTTTACAAGGCAACTGATGGCCCAAAAGAATAATTGTTTTCATGGTTTCACGGAGAGCGGATGCTAAGACGGCATGTGGCTTACTGGTCTTGGCCTTGATGAGTTGAAGGTTGTGGATCATCCAACGCCGGCTCATCCTGTTCTTCTTCACCCATTGGCTGGAAATTAGTGGTTGCCCAGTTGATCCCAGTCAAGGCCCTGAATACAACTTCATCACTTATAAGAGTGGATGGGTCAAGATCAGGGGCGAAAGTGTGCTTATAGATGGGCGGAGTCAGATCCTGTGACTCGTGAATCGACGCCTTGACCTTCTTGTTGTCGGCGTTGTAAACCGGTTGGTAATGTGTAAGATTGGTATCTTTAGCTAGCTTACTTGCCAGAGGGCGCATTTCCCTTGCTATGGTGGCAAAGTCTTCTGCGCTGAAGGGTGACCCGTCCTCTTTGACACTGGGACAGCCAATTGCTAAGTCTACCGGATCAAGATCAGCCTGCCATGCCTTGGCCCGGGTTAGCGCAGTGAGTGCACCGGCTCTTGCAACAGATTTCTTCAACTCTTCGATCCTCAGATGCATCACAGAAAGCTTCTCGAATGTTTCCTTGATAAGGGTGGAGGGCTGTTTCTTTTGAGCAGCTGTGCAGATGACTCGTTGCGCGCCTGTATATAATTGCTCTACAAGTGTATAGGCGGCTTTCAACTTTTTGCGCATGTTTGTGCCAAGGTGGGCAACTCTGGAGCCTACATCAACAAGAAATTTGTAAGCCGTATGAATAATGGTCTAAATGCATTCAAAGCAAATACTGAGATGAAACTACTTACCAAAGATGGCAGTAGTCATGGCATTGATTTGATGTTTTAAACCGTCGAGCTCTTCAGCTACCAGCTTAAGAGCCGCTTCAGCATCTTCCGCTCTCTTCAACAGGGCTGACTTCTCCGTTTCCCAGCCAGCCTGATCAGCTTTGAAATATTTTTTCAACTTTCTCATATCTGCTAAGGCAGTGGTCAGTTCAGTTTTGGCTTTGGAAGTTTCTGCTTGCTGGGACTTGATGTTCTCTTGAAGATCGGTGACTTGGGATTCTTTGCCATAAACTGAACCTGAAAGATATAAACAATGAGTAAGGGTGGCTATGAATTTATTTAAAGTCCCAAGCATAATACAAGTATTTTACTTGGCACTTGGGGGCTAATTAATACACCTTGCTCTTTTTTCAAGACAAGTTTATGATGACCTGATTGTCATATGTTGAGTATAACCGATTCATGGGGGCTATATAATTAAGTTTCTGGATCTGTATGGTATTGAGATCCGGCTTATCTTGACAGATCAAGCCGGCCGTTGAGGGCTACAGACGGAAATCGAAGTGTTATTATCTAGAGACCCGACTTCTCTTGACAGATTAAGCCGGCCCTTGGGGGCTACACATGCAAAATTGAAGTATTATTATTGGAAGTCCCGGTTAATGTTGAAAGCATAAACTAGCCCTTGGGGGCTACATGAATTGATCTATGAAGATTATTGAAGTTTACAACACATTCTATTCTATCATGTCCAATAAACTTGGAGGCTAAAGCAAGTATGATTATATGAATAAGAGTTGCAGTGTTTACCTCAAAACGCTCCTTCATCAGATTTACCAAGCCGGCTTCATAATCACGACTGGTGTAAAGGCGGTTTAAATACCCAGAATGAATTTCTTGAGCGCTGAGTTGAGCATAGCTGTCCAGATTGGTTGACAATTTTCCCTTATCAGCAACGAAGAATTCCTCCTTGGCACTGTGTTTTGATAAAACAGTGGGTTGGCCTGAAGCTGTATAACCATGCCCGGTTATAGCAACATCATCATCATCAGGTTTATTCTCACTGTGTTTGACGGGGCTTGGCGGTTTAGCAGGGCTTGCCGGCTTAGCAGGGCTTGGCGGATTGATAGTTGCATCAACATCCATCGGGTCAGCATCAACATTCTAATCAACCAGTGGCGGTTCATCAACTGTGGCTTCAGGAGCTTTATGAGAGGTTTCTACTGATTGCTGCTCCGGCTCAGAAGGATTTTCAAGAGTTTTCATCACCTTTGCCTTCTTGCTTGGCTTTGCATGGCCCTGTGAATGAAAAACAAGGCAAGGTTAGTACAACAGTTGACTATATGATTGAAAGTAAAGGTTTGGTAACCTTACCCTGGCACCGGTTTGAAAGCCGGAACATGAGTTCCCATTGAGTCGCCAGAGGAAGAATGATATGTTCCCTGATAATTTGAATCGGAGGGATTAAGAGGTTGTCGGTAAAGACCGGCCCTGGGATAAGTTAAGTCAGAATTGGTTGAGACCTCTGGACGACGCTTGCAAGGGGCAGGGGTGTTCGGTAAGCCGGAAGAAAGGATCCCGCTTCTGCTGTATCGGGTCGTGCGGTGAGCTTCTTATTGCCGCTTCTTCAAAATAAGTCGGGATCTAAATAAGCTAAAGGATGAGAAAACCTTACTTTCTGGTTTGCTCGGCGAGTTTTCTGTTTTGGTACAGACTCTAAGCCAGAGGAAAGAACAATTACCTCGTCGTCCCCTGCACGGCTGGCTTCGGCTTCATCCTAATAACAATCATTGTCAATGAGATGTATAAAAAATGAGCCAGGAGATTCAAGTTCTACCTCCGACTCATTATCATCATCGTCATCATCCCAGTTTAATTTGACGGGTTCGGTGATCTTCTTCTTGGCAGGCCTCTTGGTGACCTTGGTTTTGGTACGAGTCGGTTTGGCCAGCTTATCTTGCGGTTTCTTCTTCCAAAATGAAGAGTCGGCTTGTTGATACCAAAACGATCATAAGTGGGCAGTGTTAATGCAAATATGGTTGAACGAAAGGTGTGCAATACTTATGGCTGGCGGTTTGTTGAAGGCGCAGAAAGGACTAAGACCAGTC
Organism: Triticum dicoccoides; assembly: GCF_002162155.2. Taxonomy (NCBI): domain Eukaryota; kingdom Viridiplantae; phylum Streptophyta; class Magnoliopsida; order Poales; family Poaceae; genus Triticum; species Triticum dicoccoides. The sequence goes on along the minus strand of NC_041381.1, from coordinate 531,714,042 downwards.
TTGCTGCAATCTGCCCAAGATTCCATCAGCAGCGCTTTGGTGGCATCAGTGATTTCTAAGTCAGACAATTGAATGTCGCAGCAGCGCTGGGGGTCTTTTAAATCGCCAGTGTATTCACACATTAAGCCGGAGCGACGGCTTAATGGCAAGATTCTCTAGGAGACCCAGCACCGAACAAGATCGATGCCTGTTAAGCCGTTTGTCATAAAGGCTCTGAGCTTAGAAAAGGCAGAGGCGTATTTGGCTCGTTCCTTGGTTGTGAGCCGCGGTGGAAGTGGATGTGTGTTGCTAAGCCGGTGATCACGGTAACCCGACAGAGGATTTTCGTCTGCTGGGGATGTATCTCGACAATAGAACCAAGTTTGGTTCCAATCTTTGGATTGGCTCGGCGGCTTGGCGTAGGGAAAGCTGGCTTCTTTCCTCTTTTGAATTGAAATTCCGCCAAGTTCCACGCTGGGACCGTCGGTAAACTCTGTCTGGCGGTTTAAATAGTAAAACTCCCTAAACAATTCAATTGTGGGCTCCTCCTGAAGATAAGCTTCACAGAATACTTGGAAGTTGCAAATATTGGACACAGAGTTGGGTCCAATATCTTGAGGGTGAAGTTGGAAGAAATGAAGGACATCGCGGAAAAACTTTGAGCCAGGTGGGCTGAACCCCTGGATCATGTGGTCAGTGAAAACAATCACTTCTCCGTCTTTCGGCCTAGGAGGATTTTCCTTGCCAGGGACCCTCCAGTAGATGTCCTCTTGTCTGGCTAAGGTGCTAGTTGCAACAAAGTTTTTCAAGTCCTCTTCAGTGACCCGGGACGGGACCCAGTTGCAGGCAGTATATGACTTAGTCATTTGTTTGTCTGAAAAGAAGATTATGCCGGTTTAAGATTATGTGGTTAAGGCAGTTGTTGGTTTAAATACAAACAATGATGAACATGCATACAAGGGTGTTAAGCCGGAGGACAGTATTCAAGTCATGGAAAGCGAGCTATTGGCGGCTTAAGAGGGGACTAATGATACCTGACGGGTTATGGTTTATGAGCTAAGACACCCACACAGTTATCAGTTTTCAAGATCTGAAAGTGAAAAAATCGCTAAGTGTTGGACAAACATATTTCATAGATGGATGCTACGATTTTGGATCTACGACAACACAGATAATGAAAAAATATTTAAACCTAAGTTGCAACAGTTGAGCAGTTGAGCAGTTCATGCATCCAGATTGGATTTCTCACGCTGAGGAGATGCTCTAATATTGAAAAAGAGTACTACAACTACCGCCACACGGGAAGAGTATGAAGTTTGGATCAAAATCTCAAGATGTAGTGGAAAGCGAAGAAGGGCGATGATGAAGTCCGATGAACTAGCAGAAACCCTAATGAGATCTACGGTGAGAAGAAAGGGGAAAAATTACCGGAGCGGCTGAATAGCGGAGGCGCGCGGACGGACTCTAGTCAGCTGAGGGTGAAGCAGCAGCCATGGTTGAGGCAACGGTGAAGGTCGATGGCGGCGACAGTGCTCGGGCGCGCGGGCGTCGTAAGGTGGAAGACGGAGACGAAGAGGCAAGGGAAAAAAAGTGAAAGGGACCCCTAGCCCTATTTATAAGGCTGAAAAGATAAGTGTCATGCGCGGGAATCGAGGAGGCTAAAAAATGGATATGTGACAGTAAAGACGCCTCGATTTTTGGAGATTCATTAAAAGAAAAGGTATATTATGACTTGGGCCTTGTGATATTAATGACAGGTGACGTCACGGCGGGTTACCATAATCCCAAGAGATGACATCATGGCGGGTTACCAGATCTCGCGAAGGAGCAAAATGAGGAAGGATTTTTTCTGAAGTGTTGAAGATTGATATGAACAAGTTCACATCAACCTGGGGCCTAATGTTGGGGATATAAATATTGGGTATGACCCGCCAGAAGGGGCCGGGTCATGCCACTGGCTGTTTATAACTATAAAGCCCATGAAGATGTTGAAGATGACGGTTCACGAAGCAAGCTTACTAAAGGCCCAAGACCCAAAGGCGACTTGAGGCCCATGGGCGTAAGCCGCCATATGTTAACTTGTATGTTAAGGAAAGTGTGCAATCTATCACCGAGCCGGACACGTTGTGTATGAGCCGGCCGGGACTCTGTAGGCCGCCAGGCATCAACCTATGCATATAAAGGGGTGACCCGGCGGTGGTTTAGGGCAAGAATTAAGAAGTCGAGAACTAGGTCAAGCGTATTCGCTCCCTGGTAATCGAAACCCAAGCAATACAACCTAAAGCAGGAGTAGGCCTTTACCTCGTTGTGAGGGGCCGAACCTGGGTAAACTCTCTGTGTCCCTTGTCCCGTTTTAACCCCTTCAAGCTAACCTCGTAGCCATGGCTCCACACCTAAGTCCTCATGCTAGGGCATCTGCCGTGACAATTCCACAACACTGGTGATGTGGTTCGTGGCACCGCTATCCACGTACCAGTTGGTGTCGACGCCATAGGAGTCATCAGCAGCTTCGACCACCTTCTCGTCTTGGGAAGAATCATATTCATCGTCCTCAAAACGATACCAGCAATCTTTTGCCGAGTGTCGCAGCTTGCCACAGATTTGGCACCTGATCGCATCAGGGCGTGATCTGTTGTTGGAGTTGTTGTTGTGACGGCCTCTGTTGTTGGAGGTGGAAGGCCGGCCGCCGCGTGTGCTATTGCCGCTGCTGGCGCCCCCGCCCTTGCCATTCCGAGGTGGCCCGTGATAGCGAGAGCCCCCGCCTCGGCCGCGAGTGGCGGTGTGGCCGACGACTTGAAGCCACCTCCTGCACTAGCTCCCTGGAAGAGAGCCATCCTTTGGTCGAAGTTACTCATCTACCCGAACAGCTCATCGAGGGTGACCGGAGTGGTACCAGCGTCGAGGGCGGACACCAACGGCTGGTATTCCATGTCAAGCGCGCTGATGATGTAAGAGATTAACTCATCGTCCTGCAACGGCTTGCTAGCCGTGGCGAGCTCGTCGGCGAGTCCCCGCATGTATGCGAAGAAGGTAGCCACCGATTGCGTTCCTTTCTGCGCATTGGTGAGGGCGACACAGATGTTGTTGATGCAGGACAACGACGTCGACGAGAACATGCGCGTGATCTGAGTGCACCATAGGACGTAGGATCTGAGTGCACCATAGGACGTAGTTGGTGCGGGTGAGGCGCTCGATGATCTGGCCGGAGAGAGGAGAGGAAGCGGCGGCGGATGAGGCCATGGCAGGGAGCTGCGGTGGAGAGGAGGAAAGCTGATAGGAAGAGTCAGGCTCTGTATACCATGTGGAGGAACGTCGTACCCTTCCAGGGCGACGGTTTCGTGTTAATATAGCCAGGTCGCGACCTCCTGGCATAGCGTACAAGGTTGGTTCAAATTATAAACTTGGAGAGGAAGAGATAAGGGAAGTTACAACCATATGCAAATAAGCTAAAGATTCTAGTCTATCTACGGTTGGACTCCTCCTGCGAGGATTATCTCCAAGGTCTCTGAACCTTGTCACGTAGGCATGGGTGCGATCAATATTACGTTCAACACTCACAATCTAAATGCTGATAAGAATAAGAGAAGAATCCTACCTGACACTTTTTTTTGTCTTCTATAAAGAGCTCTATGTAGAGTAACCACAAACAACTACCTGTGCTATATGCACTCTACCTCTGGTAGATAGAGAAGGATACACAACCACAGGAACAGGACCTCACTAATCAAGTTTCATCCTGAACCAGATAACAGGAATCCTGCCAGCACAAATGATTCGATGGGGAACGTCCGTAAGGGGTTTACTGCACAAGGCCCCTGCAGAGGAAAAGCTTGATCACCCGGAAAAAAAAAGGAAAAGCTTGATCCCAGCAAATAGAGGATGCTCAGCTCCGCCCAACATAGGGATTGGCACGCTTTCAGAAGAACATAGAATGGTAGAGGATCCAACATACAGGACACAGCGATCAGTATGGCCTATATGTCATCATACCTTGTCGGATCATAACCATCCTCATCTTGTCAAGTTTTATATGGCTAAAAATGTTTGAAATTGCAGCACTCCTGTATTAAATAGGAAAAACTTACACTGGAATCCCACCTGTGCAGCATGTTGTTGATTGCAAGCTTGAAGAAGACAGGAAGTTATGAAGTGTGGATATAGCAGAAACAGGGTTCAAAGATCAAACAGTGAAGCCTATATGCGGTAACACACCAAGGTCCCAACTGGCTTAGAACTAATGTGCATACTGAGTATACCAAGGTGCATTATCCTGCTTATACGTCCGTCCTTGCTTCCCGCAAAAATGGCTAATAGGACGTTATTGCCTTGGGAACTCTTGGGTATTTACTGATATTGGTGGCTTCCACCTTTAAACTAGCAAGGTGGTACGTACCTCCGCTTACGTTCTGATGCACACATATACTAATCGGCAAGCAGGCCAGAAAACAGAGCATTTCAGGTTAAAATGCTTTTAACGGCAACCAAAGGCAAAACAGCTACTGTTTCGTGCAAACCTTGGATCGAATTGTAGTGTGCTAGAGGAGACATTGTTCATAATAGTTTCAGAGGAATACCAAAAATTAGAGGATATTTCAGTTGCCAAAAAAAATAAAAAATCTGACAACAACATCTGCCATACGAAGCGTTTATTTCATAAAGTATTGGTTGATTGGTTCCAAACACCAACATGAAAACTATGATTAAGTTAAATATATAATCATAATGTAAATAAATATATCATTGAAAATCACTATAGTTGTGTCAGCCAGACAAGCAAATATGACTAGATGTTACTGAATGATTATGTCATTACGTGGCACAAAGGAAAATACTATTTAGAGCATCTCCAGCCGTTGGCCCCACAGGGGGCGCCTAAAATTGCCGTCTGGGGGAGACCCGGCGCAAAAAATGGGCCTCGGGGCGAGTTGGCCCCCAGCCGCCACCCCCAGACGCGTTTAAAAAAAATTTTGTATAGCAAATTTAGGCAAAGTTCGGCTAAAACACGACAAATTTCAGCACACTTGGGCATATATTCGCGGATTTAGTCGAGTAGTCGGCTACATACATAGCAAATATAAAACCTAATCAAAAAAACTTGCTGAACGTCGAGTAGTCACCGTCGTCGCCGCCATCGTCGGCCTTCTCCTCATTGACTCGGGCGCCCTTGCTGGACCCCTCCCCGGCTGGTGGCGGCGGCGGCCCGTCGTCGTCGTCGTCGCTGTCGTCGATGATGACGACTCCTCCTTCATCGCGTCCTCGGCGACGCTGTGTGAAGCGCCGCAGGGCGGCGCATTGGTGCTCCCTCGCCATCTTCAAGGAGTCCTGGCGTGCCCATTCAAGGGCCGCGTCATCGTCGAGCTCGACCTCGCCGTGCTCCGTCTTCACCGGCGCCAGCCCCGGCTCCGTCTTCACCAGCGCCAGCCCCGGCTCAGTCTTCGGCTTGACGAAGCACGGAGGAGGAGCCGATGAGGAGGCGCGCCGGCCACCCTCGCTGATGACGATGCCGGCGCTGCGAGTGCGCCAGCCGAGTGGCGTCTCCGTCGCGGGCTCGGCCTTGACGCCGAGAAGCGTCGGAGTGCCGGAGGATTGGGAGGAAGAGCGAGACGAGGAAGAAGAGAAGGAGGAGCCGAACCTCCTTGGCGCCCATTGCCCATCGCACCGGCGGTGCGTCGGGGGGTACGCCAACGGCGGGTTGTTGCCGCCCTTGAGGTGCGTCAGCACGCCCTCAAGTGTGCGGCCGGGGGCGCCCCACCACAGGTGGTGCCCCTCGCTGTTCTTCATGCTGCCGACCACCGGCGCACCGTTGGTGGACGCCAGCCGCTACTGCTAGCGGCGCTCGAAGTACACCGCCCAAGCCGCGTGGTTGTCGGCGGCGTACTGGGGGAGAGAGAGCTCGGCGTCGGTGAGGGAAGCGCGCACGATCTCGACCTGGTCGGCGAAGTAGGAGGGTTTGGCCATGGCGTCGGGCAACGGGGGTAGGGCTGGACTAACGAGCAGCTCGGCTCGTTAAGCTCGTACTCGTTAAGCTCGTGCTCGTTAAGGCTCGGCTCGTTAAGCTCGTTAAGATTAACGAGCAGAAAACCCTGCTCGGCTCGGCTCGTTTGAAGCTCGTTAAGCTCGTGAGCGCTCGCGAACGCTCGTTAATAGATTTATAATGTGTTATGATATACATGATGAATGTGTAGGTATGGTTTCCAAGATGAAATATGGTGACTACAAAAATAAATAAAGTAGTTTGTTGCCTCATATGTTGATTAGATTAAATAGATGGGCTGAGGTGCTACAAAAAGTTTGTCACGTAATATGTAAATATGTGTTGTGTTGTTACTAACGAGCTTAACGAGCTACTCGTGAAACTCGTTAGCTCGCTCGTTAAGCTTAACGAGCTAAAATCAATGATTGGCTTTGTTCATTAAGAAGCGAGCTACGAGCTTAACGAGCCGAACTATCGAGCGCTCGTTAAGCTCGCGAGCTACGAGCTTTTGGTCCAGCCTTAAATGGGGGAATGGGCACTCCCCCGTTGCTGAGCCTTCAGTCCGTCGGCCCGGCGCGCATGTCCGACGGCGCCGGGATGTTCGCCTGGAACAGGAGCCACGACTCCTGTTCGCGGAGCGAACGGCGGCCGAAGCCGTTGGCCGCCGCCTCGTCTCCGGAGAAATGCTCGGCCATCGGGAAAGGGGAGGGAGATGGAGGGGTTGGGCGGCGGCGCACGGGAGAGGGAGGGTTGGGGGAGAAGAGCTCGGGGGCGGCGCTCAGGAGAGGTAGCGCTCATCAGAGGCGAGCGAGGCCATATATAGCCGCGCCGCGTCCGTGTGTACGCGTCCGAGGGAGGGGAGGCGTCGGCGCGCCGCCCCGTGATGCGTCGCCTCGTGAGGCGCCGCCCCGTGAGGAATCAATGGCAAAGCTGACCGGCGGCAGCCTTGCCATTGATTCCCCGCAGGAAACCGAGGCGTCGGGAGAAGACGAGGCGGGCGGTGTTGCTGACGCGGCTGGCCCGCGGCTCTTTCGGCCAAAAACTATTCGCCCGGCGCCTCCGAGCGCCCCCTAGCGCGCCGGGTTCGGGTTGGGTCCGCCGGCGCCAATTTCAGCCCGAGCCGGCGAAAAATGGGCCCTTGGGGGCGCGACTGGACCGATTTTTTGACGCCGGTGGCCGAAAAGTCGCCTGGGGGGCCTTGTTGGGGGCGCGGCTGGAGATGCTCTTAGGCACAGGAAGCTTCCATTTCCCTCAAAAGCGGCAAATTTTCCTACCAATTAGCACATCATATCTGATTGTTATAGGACATGCAACATTGTTGAGAAGTGAGAACACACAATAAGATATGGTTAGTGGAAAATCTAGTGATGATTGTCTAGAACAAAGATCATTTGGAACCATTGATAATTACATAGCACAACAATTGGGTACGATACACTTACAATTTCAGATTCCGTAAATTTGAATGCTAGCCGAAATTGTTACTAGAACAAAGTTGCAAGTTCTGCACAGAACATCCTATTGTCATTCATTGGACTAATTCAGCAGTGAGAACAATAATACTCCACCTAAATTCAGATCACGAGAAAAACAGAAAGAAAGAGTAAGCTACCTCCAATCATCGTCTGCTTCCTAGATCCACAAGAGTTCAGTTCACTGCTTTCCCAACATTGCATCCAGAATAGAGTTAAGATTATGTATATATTTGTCATGACAATAACCGGCCCTACAGAATCTTTCAATTGTGAGGTCAAATATAGAATTATCTAGGAAAAGCCCTTTTCTTTCTCTCATATTCTGGAATATGCGAATAGTCTCCGGGATTTTGCCATTGTAAGCGAGCCTGTTTATAAGGACGCCAAGAAGAAGATCCATTGACAGTCCATTCTCTAGCGATTCTAGAAAGCAACTACTGGCCTTAGCAAAATTTCCATCTCTGCATAATCCAACAACGAATATAGTGTAAGTAACTTCATCTACAGCAATATTTCCTGCTGCCATGTCACACATTAGGTGGCCCACCTCACTACGCTTTCGATGGTAGAAAAACCAATCAATCAGTGTATTGTATGTCACGACATTTGCAGCAAACCCTTGGTTACAGACCAGGCTCTTGGCTGCGGAGCACTTTCGACCAATACAAAGACTACGAATGACAATGTTGAATGTCCTCGTGTTTGGCATCACACCTTTCTTGATCATGTCTGTCAACAGCTTCAGAACACCCCTCCAATGTCCCATTTTACATAACCTGCCCATCACAGTGTCGTATGCAACAACACCAGCATACCATCTCGATGACGTACTCCTCTCTAGCAAGAATCTGGCATGGGAAATCCTTGAGGCATGGCAAAGGCAATTCAGAAGAATGCTCAAAGTAAAATCTGTGGGATACAACCCTTTGCCCAGCATAACACCCAGCAGCACAAGTGCTTCCTTAGCCTTACCTTTCTGGCAGAGACCGTTCATAAACGTATTGTAGGTGACAATACTGGGCGTCCAATCCTTGGTTCTACTCTCCTTTAAAATCTGCTTGACTTCCTTAAATTTGGCGGCATCACACAAAGCCCTGATCAGAACATTGTAGGTGACTACATTGGGAGGGCAATCAGCAGCTTCCATCGTGGCCATCAGGTCCATGGCCTCCCCGACGCGGCCCTCGCGGCAATATCCCTGTACAATGGGCGTGTAAGTATGCACCATGGGACGGCACCCCTGTTCCAGCATGCACTCAAGCACACCCCATGCCTCGGGGAGCCTCCCCGCACGGCACAGCCCCGTGATAAGTGTGGAGTACGTACCCACGTCAGGTTCCACCCCAGCCTCTCGCATCCAGAGAATCGCCTTGTACGGAGAGTCGTCGTCGTCGTCAGAGATCCACGAGTGCAGCTTGAGAAGGATGTTACAGGACGACGCATTGGGCGCCACCCCTGCCGCAAGCATTTCGCCGAACGCGTCGTGGGCGTCCTTCACATGGCCAGCTTCCACGAGCGCGTTCATGAGAGTGTTGTAGCAGAGCACACTGGGGGTCCCGGAAGCCCTGAGCTCGGCGAAGCGGGCGAGCACCTGGTCGACGTCGCCCGCGCGCGCCAGGGCCTTCATGGCCACGTTGCAGTCGCGCTCCAGCTGCCGCCGCTGCGGCTGCTGCTGGTGCTGGTGCTGGTGCTGCGGAGGAGGGCGTATTTCTTTCGATGCGGGTAGAGGCGGGAGGGGCTTGGCGTCGTTATAGTCATCGTCGGAGGAGGAGCAGGAGGGAGAGGGGAGGGTCGCAACGGAGGCGAAAGAGGCCATGCGCCCGCGCAGGAGGAGCCGAGCGGTGGGGAAGGCGGTGGCGCGCGCGATGGTCGCCAACGGAGGGGTTCACCGGCGGGCGCCGTGGCGGTGGTGGAGGCGGCGGGGCCGGGTCCGGCGACGGGGGGAGGAGAGACCGAGAGACTGATTTTTGGGATACGGATGGTGGGCTGAAACGGCGACGGGGTTTGCGTGGGGGTTTCGGAACGTGGGCCGGGTCCGCAATTAACCGGAGTATGCTTCATTCAGCCCAGCACCAGTTAACAGAGCATATCCGTTCCTCAAAGTTGTCCTAAAAAAAAATCCATTCCTCAAAGTTACACCTAAAAAAAAAGTATTCCTCAAGGTTTGTCTCAAAAACAAAAATATTCCTCAAAGTTTGAGGAATATTTCTTTTTAACAAATATTACTCCCTCACAAGAAAAACAGAACATATCCAATAGAGATTTGATCTTGTCCAAAGTGTCATTTTACAAGATTTTTCAACAGTGGGAGGAAAATATATAATTAGAGCCTGCATTTTGGTATTAGTAAACACAAGCTCATGTTCTACCCTAGTAGCAAAAATAAAGAAACAGGAAAGTCACATTTCATTTCACTTCATTATCTATCCTAAAAATGCTCCTTGTGGAACACAAATTTAGTGAATGTTCTCATGTTCATTTTGTGGCAGAGTCTTCCCAGTTGTCTTCCCAAATCATCCGGCCCGCAGTAGAAAACCCCTGCCATTGCGTTCCATTTCCATGTAAGAATAACGAATACGTGAACTTGAAACTGAAATTTCATTGAAAATATGTCCCAAATTAAATAATACTAGGAAACTCATGATAGTAGGGTCATATATCTGCAACCCTTCCCCCTTTTGACACATCAGACAAGAAACTGGGGATCATTATTTCGTCGTACGATGATTTGACTGACAGTGCATCTTCTAAATTAAACAAATATTTTTGGTAGAACATTAGTTGCATATATAATTAGCTGTTAGACAAGAACAGAAGAGTCATACCTATCCTTTCACCGATATGTTTTCTTGCAAGACCATGGAACACCCTAGGCCAGTTCGGCCTTGAAAAGTGTGTACGGACCTGCAAGTAAAAAAATTGCCTTGTGATTGACAATTTGACATTGCACAGAATGAAGGCTTCATGGTAATTAGCACGGGAAAATTGCAGTGCACCAAATGGTAGAGTAATAAGAATGTTGTACAATCTTCAACTTTGTGTAGCTGTTTAGGAGAAAGACTTACTGGAGTTTTTGAGATGATATCAATGCCATGGCGCGCAAAATGAAGAGCTTGAATTGCACTTATCAGCATTGACCGCTTGTCACCTTCCTGGTAGACGCTTGTTAGATAGTTGTACATCTCTATCACACCCTACAAGCACAACGAGAGATTTATAAGAGCGCAAGACATTAATTTTCATGGAAAATGCCCATCTGGAAGTAGATATAGACACTTCAGAATGGTCATTAAATCGTAACCTGTTTGCTGTCTTGAGCTGAAACCTCCCTCATGATGTCCCTAAACCACTCAAAGGATCCTTGCTCTCTTGTCACCCAATAAAAGTAGGCCTTCCTCAGCCCATTGGCACTATGATGATTTGCTGCGCAGCCTTCCTGCAATGGATTGGGAAGATTATGATAAATCATTTTGTATGCAGATGCGTAGCTGTTTAAATTTTACGAGCAGGTTGCACTGATCATTGCCTTATCTAGGCCATTAGCAATGTCTTTGAGGACACTTATGAACGGTGTTGCCCCTATTCCAAGCCCTATTAGCAAGATAATTTCATATTTGGAGTGATCTTGTGATGCTGCACCGTATGGGCCATCAATGTATACTTTTGGCAGGTTGAGGTTGCTGCAACGCAGTGCCTACAAAAATGTCAACTGCTTATATATTTTATATATATGACTACAGTATTGAGATAGCTACCTGAAGCATTATTCAGAGGATGAAGAGTGTCTTACCTCATGGAACATATCATACACATGGTAGCTCCAGTCACCCAGAGATCTGATGTGGATGCTCAAATGATCATCATCTGGTGCAGAGGTAAGAGAAAATGGGTGCCTGAAACACATAACGAAATAGATCTAGAATTAGCAATAATACCCAGGCTACAAACTTGCACGCGATAAAGTGACAGTGCAAAACAGTAACGAAACTGATATATCACCAACTATTTACCAAAGCTTCAGTACCATGGTAAGCTCACCATTCAAACTTCGATACTTGTGGGCATTGGACAAAGACATACATTCCACTTTGATAGCGAAAACCTGGAGGCTTTGTCATCTTGAGAGAAAGTACCTTCCCTGGATAAGTGATTGCCTGTAAAAAACATACTGAATTAGATTCGTTACAAGAGGACGTGCATAGAACAAATATACTTCATTGAGATGAAGAAATATGGCAGATGAACATACATCGAGGATCTTCGATTCATATGCCATAGATCTGACCATCCTGAAAATTCGCTCTCCAAAGTAGATCATCACAGGAATCACCACATACACCCATGTCTGCATACACTTTTGAGACAGTATGAGATAACAGGGACATGAACATAGTGATCTTACTTTATTCAATTCATATTACCGTCTTCTCTGATACGTCTTTTGCTAGGAAGAGGAACATGGAATGCACGATGAGCAGAACATAGACAACAATGAACAGATGATGTGAGTACCAGAAAGCATTGAATCCTGCCATCTGTCTGACCAGAGGTGGGAGTGATCCTGGATTTCTTCTTGAAGGCCTACTGGCAAGCAGGAAAGCAATCAGCATGAGCACTACCATGGCTATACCAGTTGTTCCCTCGATTGATGTCACTATCTCCATGTATGATGGCTGGTGATAGCCAAAGTCACCAGCAATTGTGCGCCCAAAGATGGTCTTATCTGCCATTGCAATCCTTGGGATGTCACATGATAGGTGAGTACCACCATGGAGGATTATGCCGATCACAATTCCTGCAGCAACAAGCTAAACTGGAATATGAGTATTATGCTCAGACCAATTGGAGTATACAAGCGAGGCAAATGTAATGCACATTACATTTGGCAATAGATCACACCTTGTGGAAGTTAATATTGTCATTAAATGGAATGACAGAGTTGATGCTACGGCTTCTCCTAAGCCAAGTGATAGTGTTACGGCATACAGGTAGGAGCACAATGGCCATGTTGAACTTAAGAGTCTCTGCAGCGCCCTTGGCAGTTGGCAGGCAGTATCCCATGACCTCAAATGCCAACCGCTGGCGATACTGCATGAACTTCCAAGTGAAGAGTGCAGCACATGCTACAAGCCACATGACAATTACCCATATTCGTCTCCAGTGAGCACGAAAAAAGACAATGGCTGCCGATGTCATACATTGTATGTGTTTGGTCGGTATAGGTGTTGACCAGCAAGTTGGTTGGAGATCATTCAGTGTCCCCTTTCTTGTTCCGCTCAGCTGCATGTTTTAGGATTTTATTTTACAAGGACAATAAATTGAATATATATTATCAATATGAAGAAACATAGTCAGTGATTATAAAATACTGTCTGGTGCTAGTAGATCACCTTTGCTAGTCCCTGGCCTGTTTGGATCTCTTCTAGGATCAAATGTGTGTATTCAGTAGCTTCGTCTTGGCTTAATGAGAGCTTGTTCAAAGAGGCACTGAACATTATCGCCTAAGAAATTAAAAGCATGTAAATACACAGTTCTAAGCTATTAGTAATCATGTGTCAAGACTGTCTGCATCATACCTGTTTGATATCTTTTTCAGTGAGATTGCTACTTGAGTTTCTTTCACAGCTGCAGTGCATATGTGTAAGAAATTTCTATGTGTCAATAGTTTTTTATTCCTTGGTGTGTATACTGGAGACTGGAGTCATAGGAGTTGCAGTTGACGAAGAATACCTATCCAATGCTATTCTGATCCCATGGCTAGAAGAACGACTGATGGATCTTTTCGGATTGCTGTTTTGATTGACCAAAACAGGCTCTTTTGCCGAACTAGCAGACTCATTTTCACCTACAGAGTAAGAGTATGAGCTCATAAGAGATGCAATTAACATACAGACATAAATTAAACAGAAAAATATGGCTATTTTCTTGAGAACCCATTCAACATTTTTATCTCAATATTCTAGATACAAAGAAATATATTAATACCACGATCTTCATTTTAACCATTCAAAATCATGGAGCCATATGGAATGTAGAGAGCTTACAAAGATGAACAATTGATCCCTAGGCATGGTATTCAGTATGATTTTTAAGGTAAACCTTACAGAAACTAGGACAATGTTTCTAATTTTAGTGTTTGCTGTTGTTGTTGTTTTTCCGACAAAGAGGTTAAACACCCCCGTCCTCTCAATCGGTTCCTCCTGAGCCCATCTCCCACTCGAAGGCTGGACTCTGCACCACTCCACAATAATAAAACTAATTCTATTCTCATTTCATCCTTATCCCAGCACTTTACAATGTTGTCTTTGCTTAAAGCATGGGGCAATCACCCAGCACTTTAAGCACAGCTCACGTTGAAGCATAACAGCAAACAGTTGGTGTGCATGGCTGCATGCTCCAAAAACAAAGAGCTGATAGCACGACTGCACGAACAATTCGACAACCCATTCATCTACGCAGCCTGAATCTAAAGAAAGTACATCCATACGTATGCATCTGTGACTATTCAGCTAGCAATATGGCATGCTGTGCAACGATATCGCCTACCTTCGTAAAGAGCTCGGCCTCGCCAACGTGTGTGGAAAGCCGCGGGATTGGAGTCGGCAGGTCAGGTACTCAGGGATGGAGAGCGTTTGCAGGCTGGCCGGGTGGGAGGATCAAAGGAGGCGCGGGGTCGTGGACATGGTCATGCTGGAGAAGTGGAGATTGGCGCGGGGAGGTGGACACATGGTGCTCAATTCTAGTGCATCTTTCATCAACGTTCTGCTGCACTTTCTATTTATCCAACTTCCTATTGTAACTTTATTATACTGCATTTGTTTTTCTATCTTTTCTCATCCACGTCAGCAATCATCTCACACGTGGCAAGATTAAGAGTAACCTTATGTAAAGATGTCCACTAGGGCTATATACAAAACTTAACCGAAACCCAACTTTGACCGTGAGTCAGACCAATATACTTTTCTGTGGTCTAGAAATTATACCATTGAAAACGTACGTCCAATAGGAATTCAAGAGTATAGATTTTATCACACATGACACACATCTGATCTGTCTAATTTATGATCCGAGTTTAATTTTGAAATGAGCGTGCATCTTATTTATTGGAACGGAAGGAGTCGTTTTTTTCTTTGCTAGTTGGTTGCTTCGCCTTTTCCAATATTAGTCATATATAGTGATATTTGTCTTCCACACGACCAAAACAGAACAGATTCTTTTAAATTTTCACTATAACAGAACACAAATTTATGTATTGACAGTCTGGTAACCCTGATGGCCAAAGTGGAAGGAGCTAGCTCACCAGCAGTGTCCCCATGCGCCGAGGACGAGCGACCAAACCTTCCCTCCATCTCGCTCCACTTGAGCTCCCCCTTGCCGTCGCGCTCCACGAACTCCATCCCCGGCGACGGCCCGCGAAGCAGCCCCGTCGTCGCCCCGCCCGCCTCCACGTCTTCGCTGTCGCCGTCGCAGCCGAGGAACGCCGACGCTGGCAACGTCGTGCAGAAGCCATCGTCGTAGACGTAGCCGTCGGCGTCATGGAAGAGCACTTCGATCTCCACCTCTGAAGCCGACCTCCCCGAAGGGCAGGCGCTGAGCGACGCCGACAGCGCGTCGCTGCTGCTGCCCACGCCGGGGTTGGACACGAACTGTATCATCACTGGACTCTCCGAACAGATGATGGGTACCTGGAGAAACTCGTCATGGAGCTGAGACATTGGTGGAGTAGACTGTATGTCAGGGACTCTTGTCATGGCAAGTTTCTTTGGAAGTAATATACTCCTATGCATCATGGTTCAAATGCATGGAGACGAGTTTTGGAGAACAGAAATGTGTGTGCGCTAGAGTACAAGCTGGGCCGGTGATGAGAGGTGGTGTGGTTGATCGCTTGATTGTGTAGCTAGGGAGGGGAGTTAGGAATGGCATTCATGCTTGCTTTCGGTTGTCTCATCGTAAGTTTATGCGAGCAGCCATATGCATGAGCGGCATCATCTGGGGGTACGTAGTAGCTAATCAACATGAGCTGCTTACTTCGGTGCGGGTTGGTGGGAGCATACCATCTTCTCTTTCTTTTCTTGCAAAAAGAGAGTTCACTAGCATTAGGGCAACTCTAACGCGTGTTGAGTATAATGTTTATTAGGAAAGACGAGATAGACTAAGATTTGTTCTGGCTTGTCTTGTACTCCAAATAAATCATTGTACTCCTATATATATGCCCACGGAGCTCAAGCAATACATGAACTATTCCACCAAACCCCTCTCTCCCTTCTAACATGGTATCTATCGCAAGTCGATCCTAAACCCTAGCCGCCGCCGCTTCCGCAACCACGCGCTGCCCCTGGGGTGGTCGGCCTCCATGACCGCCGCCGGGGGCCGCGCCGCCCGTACCTAGGGTTCGTCCGCCGGCCGTGTTGGCCGGCTGCCCTAGAGAGTCTTTTTTCCGATCCTTTGATCCGGGTTTTTTCTCTTTTTCGTCGGTCGCTTTGATCGGCGTCTACTTTTTGGTTTTCCAATCTTTTATTGATCGGTTTGCGTCGCCCACTGCCGCCGTCGACACCTCGCGCCTCTACTCCGATATCGGCGCAACCGGCCGGCTACTTCACCGACCCGGCGGCCTCGCGTGACAGGCAGCCCTCAAGGCCGTCGTCCGCGCACCGGCCTGCCCGTCGATCTACGCCGGCCGTCACCACCCTGCTCCGACCGGGACTCCTGCATCACCCCGACCCGGCGGCCTCGCGCCATGCGGCGGGCAATCATAGCCGTCCTGCCGCTCGCCGCCGCCGGCTTCATCTCGGACTCCGCCGCCACCACGCCTCCATCGAGCAGCGTCCCCGACCTCGCGCGGGATCGGCTTGATCACCCACTCGCCGCCGCGATCCGCCTCATCTACGCCGCGCGACCGACCTGGCCCGTCAGTTACGCGCGCCTCCGCAGGTCCCGTGAAGATCGTCTCCGAGTTCAGCGCGCCCCTCCGCCGATCGAGCAACGGGCTGCCGCCGCGTCGCCCCGTTGGGCCGCAGCGCCGCTGCCCCGTGGTTCTTCTCCCGGCTGCACCGACCCACGTCAGCGCTGCGTCGCCCCTTCGGGCCGTAGTGCCGCGGCCCGCGGTCTACCACCGCCCCGAGGCCGTCCGCTCCAGGCCGTCCCCGTGGCTGCACCGACCCTCGCGCCGCCGCTGCGTCGTTCCGTCGGGCCGTAGCGAGCGTGACACGCGGTCCACGCCGCCGTCTCGAGGCCGTCCACGCGGTTGCACCACCCCGCGCTCCGCCGTTGTGCCGCCCCTTCGGGCTGTAGCACCGCGGCCCGCGGTCCCTGCGACCGTCCCGAGGTCTTCCGTCGTCGCCCCGACGTGCCCGCCGCCGCTGCGTCGCCCCTTCGGGCCGTAGTGCCGCGTCCCGCGGTCCACCGCTGTCCCCGCGCGTCGACTTCTTGTGGCATGCGCCGCACCACCTCCTTTGGCACGGGAACGGCACCGTCCGCGCCGGTCTTCGTCACGCTGTCGGGTTCTTCGCTTACTTCGAGCACCGCCGCCGCGCTCCTAACCTAGCCGCCGCCGCCACCGTCAGGCCGCCACCGCCGCTCTTCTTTTGTAGCCACCGCCACTACCCCCGTAGCCGCCGCAGTCGCCCCGTCCACCTCCTTCGTCTTCATCCAGCACCAGCCCGTCGCCAGCGTCGTCGTCATCTACCCCGACCGCTTCATCTACTCCGACAACCGCGGGCGACATTGGCCCCGTGCCGATTGGCGCCGCAACCGTCGTCGAGTCCTTCTCTGCTGGCCTCTCCGACTTCTTCGACATTGCATACAGCTCGTGCAGGTCCCTGTCTACGCATGCCCGGTGCTGGCAACACCGCCGCGTGCCTTCGTCCACGACGTGTCCCCGGGCCCGGCAAGCCTGGTACGGCGCTTCGTCAACTTCGTCTTCGTCCGTCTACGCATGCCCGGTGCTGGCAACACTGACGCGTGTCTTCGTCTATGATGTGTCCCCGGAGTTGGCAACCCTGGTGCGACGCGTCGTCAACATCATCTACTTCCTGGCGCACCATTACTTCGACACCACTACGCCCACGACTAACTCGGCGCCTCCTTGCGCCCGCGGCTCCACGGCGACTTTCTCGACACCGGCTACCCCAACTCGACATCGACCATGGCATTCTTCGCACGGCTACCTCGACCACGGCTCCACCACCCACGCTCTCAGCTACCTCGACAAACGGCACAAAGGGCTATCGCCTTGCTTGAGCAACCTCGTCGGTTGCCACTCCAGCCACGACTCCGCGATGCGT
>NC_041381.1:531655556-531695988 GCF_002162155.2 Triticum dicoccoides | reverse complement strand
GGGGGGGGGTGTCCGTCGGCTTGCCTTCGGATTCTTCTCCAGTCTCACTGTCCGCGTCGCTACTGTTGTGACTGCGGGGGGATGTTGAGTATAATGTTTATTAGGAAAGATGAGATAGACTAGGATTTGTTCTGGCTTGTCTTATACTCCAAGTAGATCATTGTACTCCTATATATATGCCCACGAGACTCAAGCAATACATGAACTATTCCACCAAACCCCTCTCTCCCTTCTAACAACGCGGATCATCAAATCGCCCACAAATGTTACGGATATTTTTCGCCAATCCAACAACGGTCACCAAATTTGTTCGATCCGGTCCGAATGTCCAAAATCAAACCTACACTACTGGAATTTTCGTATACGCCGGGTGCCAAGCTCTTAGCCGAGAGTCAAAGCACGGGCACGCGGCAAAGTCACATACGCCGAGAGTACCTCTCGGCAACAGGCGCATCTCTGCAAACACAAGATATTGCCGAAAGTAGACCTCGACAAAGACACTATTTGCCGAGAGCCAAGCAGCCGCCGCACGGCAAAGTTCTGCCACGTGACTCATCCGGCGGAGAATAACGGGACGGTCATGGTTGTATTTCTTTGCCGAGAGCAGCTCTCGGCAAAGATTTAGTCCCACCTCACCTACTGACAAGGAGAAGGACCTGTTCAAATAGTCGGATAGTCCAATTGCATTAAGCTACATTCTTCATTATTAAGAAGATCACTACTAGGGAAAAGCCTAGCAGTAGCGCGGGTCTAAGGGCTATCAGTAGCGCGGGGTACCACGCTACTGATACGACGCTACAGCTAACATTTAGCAGTAGTGCTGTCTAACACGCGCTACTGCTATACCTACTTAGCAGCAACGCTTTCCCAACCAGCGCTACTGCTAAGTGCTTTAGCAATAGCGTTTTCCTGTCCAGGGCTAAAGAGCGCCACTACTATATTTTCTCATATATTTTTTGTTGCGTATTTGCGATGTTTTCGTATGGGTTTTATACAGTATTCTAATCATATCAGAAACATGCAATATGCTCATTATATCATACACATAATAGTCTCATCATATCATCCAACACAAATCATGTCGTCACATCATAATCATGATATAGCTATACAAGTTACATGACATGTCTCATCATACATAATGTAGTACTTCTTGAGGCATCGGTTCGTATCGCTCTCTTGCACTAGCGTGAATCTAAACTAACTAGTGACTGTCAGGGGTAAAGGATGATGAGGACGGCACGTCCGTTGCTGCGCAAAATAAGTACACCTCAAATTAGCCTCCACTGTGCAAATGAATGATTGAAATCAAAGGAAGGATATCCACGCGGATGACTTACATGGGATGATACTGTTGGGGAACGTAGCAGAAATTCAAAATTTTCCTACGTGTCACCAAGATCTATCTATGGAGAAACCAGCAACGAGGGGAAGGAGAGTGCATCTACATACTCTTGTAGATCTCTAAGCGGAAGCGTTCAAGAGAACGGGGTTGAAGGAGTTGTACTTGTCGTGATCCAAATCACCGGAGATCCTAGTGCCGAACGGACGGCACCTCCGCGTTCAACACACGTACAGCCCGGTGACGTCTCCCATGCCTTGATCCAGCAAGGAGAGAGGGAAAGGTTGAGGAGGACTCCGTCCAGCAGCAGCACAACGGCGTGGTGGTGGTGGAGGAGCATGGCAATCCTGCAGGGCTTCGCCAAGCACCGCGGGAGAGGTGGAGGGATAGAGGTAGGGCTGCGCCTTGGAGAGGTGAAACTCCTCTGTTGGCAGCCCCAAAGTCCTCAAGTATATATAGGGGAGAGGGAGGGCTGCGCCCCCACCTAGGGTTCCACCCCTAGGGAAGGCGGCCAGCCCAAAACCCATCTAGGGTGCGGCCAAGGGGGGGGGAGAGGGGAAACTTGCCCCCCAAGTTAGGTGGGTGCGCCCCCTCCCCCAAACCCTAGGCGCCTTGGGCCCTTGTGGGGGGCGCACCAGCCCACCTAGGGCTGGCCCCCTCCCACACTTGGCACATGCTACCCTCCGGGGTCGGTGGCCCCACTTTGTGGACCCCCGGGACCCTCCCGATGGTCCCGGTACGTTACCAAAAAAACCTGAAACTTTTCCGGTGACCAAAACATGACTTCCCATATATAAATCTTTACCTCCGGACCATTCCGAAACTCCTCGTGACGTCCGGGATCTCATCCGGGACTCCGAACAACATTCGGTAACCACATAGAAACTTCCTTTATAACCCTAGTGTCATCGAACTTTAAGTGTGTAGACCCTACGGGTTCGGGAACCATGCAGACATGACCGAGACGTTCTCCGGTCAATAACCAACAGTGGGATCTGGATACCCATGTTGACTCTCACATGTTCCATGATGATCTCATCGGATGAACCACGGTGTCAAGGACTCAATCAATCCCGTATACAATTCCCTTTGTCTAGCAGTATTGTACTTGCCCAAGATTCGATCATCGGTATGCCGATACCTTGTTCAATCTCGTTACCGGCAAGTCTCTTTACTCGTTCCGTAACACATCATCCCATGATCAACCCCTTGGTCACATTGTGCACATTATGATGATGTCGTACCGAGTGGGCCCAGAGATACCTCTCCGTCAACCGGAGTGACAAATCCCAGTCTCGATTCGTGCCAACCCAACAAACACTTTCAGAGATACCTGTAGTGCACTGTCACATCCCTAGTCCTGGCATGCACTAGGCTAGCCCTTCATGTGTGCATCATGTTTAAATTTTTATTTAAGTTGAAATGGGGATGTCCAAACCCTAGTACCAAATGGAATTCAAATAGGTTCAACCTAAAAATATTTTCAGTGAATTCAAATGGCTTTCAAAAATGTTCATCATTTCTGGAAAATGCTAGAAACCATAACCAGAGGTGTTGCACATTTTTCCATGACATATTTGGTCACTGAATTAAATCATATGTACTTTGCATTTGGGCATTTAAATGCTAGTAAATATTTTAAATGCTCAAATAATTCTGGAAATAAGTGTGGGCTGTTGGAATTAATCTAAACAGAGACTATGATTATTTTCAGGATTTTTGAAGGTGCCTAACTATTTATAATAAAGCCACAAACTTACATAAGAAATAGAAAACTAAAACAAATAAAAGAGAGAGAGGGAAGGACTTACCTGGCAGAAGCTTACCCGGCGCCCACCAACAGGCCCAGTACTGTAGCTGGCAGCCCAGCCCACCACCACTGCCCTGTCGTCTTGCTCCTTGGATAGAAGGACAGGGGCGCGTGCTTGCCGCCTGCTGGCCACGCGCAGGCCACCTCCACCCTGCTTGCCTGTCTCCCCGTCGCCCTGAGGATGCCACGACACCCCTGGAACCCCATCGACCTCTCCCATCGCCTCTCCCCTCCTCTGTCCCTCTCGCACACAACCGGCCGAGCGCCACCGTCGCTGCCCCTCGCTGCCCTCGCGGCCACCGCCACCCCCTCTCCTCTCCGACGCGCTCCCGAGCTCCGCAGTGCCTCCCTCGTCCTCTCCGTCGGCTCACGCGACCGGAAGAGCCCCCACGCGTCGTCCTCGACCTCATCTTCTTCCTCGGCCACAGGAGATCGCCGCCGGGATTCCGACGCCGTCAAGCCTTCCCCGAGGCCACTTCAACGACCCCTGCAACCGCTGTGAGGACACGGTCCTTTTCCCCCCTAACCCGTGCTCGTTTGCCTTCCCTAACCGCTCTAACCACCTTGCCGAGCGCTCCTCGCCGCCGGCCATGGCGCCGCCGCGACCACAGCTGCTGTGGCTCGCATCCGAGCCCATCAGCACGCTCAGAACACTCCCAGGAGCACGTAGCACTCTTCTGCTTCTCCTCTAGTGCACCGTAGCGTCGACACCGTTCGCGCCCGAACTCCGGCCGCCGTGCAAGTTGCCGCTGCCGTCGATTTAGGTCACCTGAGCTGCTACTGCGTGCACCACAAGACGCGGACGAGCTCCAGCATCGCGTAGAACCTCTCAGCCATCGATTTGGTCGCCGGAGGTGCGTTTCCGACGCCCTCCACCGTCTCTGGCATCGCCGGCGACGAGCCGCGGTCAACTCTGGTGAGTTTGACCCGGGGTTGACCACAGTTTGACCCCCTCTGGGTCACTGTCGTGTGGGCCCCGGCCACTAACTAAACTAGGTTAGTGTTAGTTTAACGCTAACTAATTATATTAGTAAGGTTAGTCACTGGCAGATGGGACCCACAGGTCAAGGTTGACCTGGACCATCTCCGTTGACTGCTGACGTCACAGAGACGCAATGCTGACGCAATAAAGTATTTTCTGGATTTAATCTTAATAAGGAAATTTCAGAAAATACCCCAAACTTCTAAAAATCATATAAATTCAACCGTAGCTCCAAATGAAATAATTTATATATGAAAAATGATCAGAAAAATCCAATCTATCCATCTGTACCATTTTCATGCATGTTAGAACAACTTATAGCTGCTGATTAGCACAAATCATATAAATGGCATTTTAATATCCACATATGGAGTTTGAATTTGAATCTTGGGTTCAAACCAACTCCATTTAACTTGCTGCTAGTTGCATTAGCTCAAACCACAGCATATTGACATGTCATGATCATGCATCATATTGAGCATTGCATTGATTACGTTTCCTTCTGTGATGCTGGTATTTGTCCCCTCTCGATAGACGTGATACCGACGATGAGATCGATGACACCGATGAAGAGCTATATTATCTTTAGAAGTGCCAGGCAAGCAAACCCCCCTTGTTCATTCCGATACAGTCCCACTCTCACGCTCCTGCTCTCTTTTACTACATTAGGACAACACCAATTCAACTGTTACATGCTGCGATAGTTGAACCCCTTTTCCTCTGCATGACCTGTCATTGCCACAGTAAATAGATGAAACCCACTAGCATGAGTAGGAGTTGTTTGAGCCCTGATGTGCCTACTCATTCATGCTTGTTTGTCATGCCTGCTACTGCTTAGAGTTGAGTCAGGTCTGATTCCTCGGGGATGAATTGGAGGTGTGTGAAAATGTCCTATTGTGTGTGAGCTAAGTGTGTGAACACGATTTGTAAAGGTAGCGGTGAGAGGCCATGTAGGAGTACATGGTGGGTTGTCTCATTGCAGCCGTCCTCAGGAACTGAGTTCTGTGTTTGTGATCCATGAACAGTTACAACCACACATTGGGCTCCGGGCACTCCAAGCTCTCTCGACTTATTAATCAACTTGATCTCTGTCCAGGAGTTGCAACTAGTTTCTGGTGTTTGTAGTCTACCAAGTGGCACCCGGTACAGGTGGGCTTGAGACAGACTAGGCACCATGGCACGGTGTACCAAGCGTAGATCCACCCGTCGAGGTGGGCTTGGGAACCCTGCTCACATCGTTTGGGGCCGTGAGCGACACCCCGGCCGGATCTCCTTGCGGATGGAACCCGAATAGGCGATAAACCTGGACGAGAGACTTGTGTGGTTAGTCAGGTCGTGGCCGACACCCTCGCTGGGCTTCCGCTTGAAGGTTGCCGAGTACATGTCGTGTAAACGGCGGTAAGTGGTGAGAGCGTGTGTGAAGAAGTACACCCCTGCAGGGTTAATATGATCTATTTGAATAGCCGTGTCCGCGGTAAATGACTTCTGGGTTGCCTGTACAGTTCATAGACAAGTGAAAGTGGATACTCGAAAATACGCAAGATAAGCGTGAGTGCTATGGATGGCGTTCTCGTAGGGAGATGGGAGCGGATCCATAGTGGTGTATTGATATGGTGAATATGTGGACTCGTGTGCGCCACCTCAAAAGAGTTACTTGCAGTCGTAGTTTAGGATAGCCACCGAGTCAAAGCTAGCTTGCTGCAGTTAAACCCCACCATCCCTTTGTTGATAATGATGCATATGTAGTTAGTTCTGATGTAAGTCTTGCTGGGTACATTTGTACTCATGTTGCCTAATTTATGGTTTTGCAGAGAGACTTCAGTCTCGCTAGTAGTACCGCGTGGACTTCGACGTTTAGCTTGTTACCTCAGCTACGATCTTGTGCCCTCAGCAGGATCTGATAGACAGTCAGGCTTCTCAGCCTTTTTCTTTTGTAGATGTCTGTACTCAGACATGTTAAGCTTCCGCTTGTGCTTGACTTGTTTGCTCTGAATGTTGGGTCATGAGACCCATGATTGTAATATCTCGCTCCTCGGAGCCTATTGAATAAAATGCTTGAGTTATAGAGTCATGTTGTGATGCCATGTTGTATTTGCACATATCGAGCATATTGTGTGTATGTTATTGAAATGCTTGGTATGTGTTGGATCTGACTATCTAGTTGTTTATCCTTAGTAGCCTCTCTTACCGAGAAATGTCTCCTTGTGTTTCCACTGAGCCATGGTAGCTTGCTACTGCTCCGGAACACTTAGCCTGACCGGCATGTGTCCTTCTTCGTTCATGTGTCTGTCCCCTCGGGGAAATGTCACGCGATAAATTCTGGAGTCCTGTTAGCCCGCTACAGCCCGGTTCACCGGAGTCCTGCTAGCCCAGTGCTACAGCCTGGATTCACTCGCTGATGACCGACAAGTTCGTTGTTGGGTCATGTATGCCTGTCCCTGTAAGTTAGTGCCACTTTGGGTTCACGACTAGCCATGTCAGCCCGGGTTCTTTGTCATATGGATGCTAGCGGCACTATCATATACGTGAGCCAAAAGGCGCAAACGGTCCTGGGCCAGGTAAGGTGGCACCCGTGGGAATACCGTGTGTGAGGCCGCAAAGTGATATGATGTGTTACATGCTAGATCGGTGTGACTTAGGATCGGGTACCAGACAGCTTTGGTATCAAAGCTTGACTACCTGTAGGTTTACCAAGCCAAACTGGTCGAAGTTGAGTCTAGAAATTCTTTAGTTATATAAGGGAATTGATTGTGGGATGGAACGTAAGGCTCTTTCTACTCCTTATACCTGATGCCCTCTGATCCGAGTCATCTTATCTTTCCTACGGGGTTAAGGAACTAGGCTTCTCATCTTTCTATTAGGATCACGTGTTACTAATCCGTAGACTTATAGGATTGATGGATTGAGGTCTCTGTTCAGTTCCTACTGTTTCTGTGTATTCATAGTTGATCTCAGAACCTTGATATTATGATGATCGAGTGGTTATGCCACCACTTTTCAAGATGTCTCAAAACCTTTTTGAGCATTTACAGCTGTTATGCTGTCCGAGTCATCCCAGGTTTCTAAATAGTCTGAAGCATTTGCAAAATCCCTTCCTCCCGTTTTGATGTTCCTTTGGGCCAGATTAACCACACTAATCGGTGAGTTGAGGTATGCTATTACCTCGACATATATGTTGGAGTTATTATTATGACCCTAGGTGTCTAGAGTATCACCTAGTAATCCAGTCATGCTTTGTGTTCCCAGTGTGATGACTCTGGCCATCATTCTCGAAAGCATCCCGTGATGCCAACTAGTCAGTAGGTATTCTACTTCTGGGTTTTGAACCCGAGATTTACCCTACTTACCTCGTGTTGATAGTGTTTGCTAGTTCCTTTAGGATATTAGTAACCTTGCGATAGTCCTCGAGGTCCGTGGTTTTTCCTTCTTCCAATACCATGAACTATTTATGGCAGAAGTTCCTCGTTGAACCAAAAGATCAGAACCAAGGTGCTCTTGATGAGTTCTCGATTCTATGCTGCTACTCTGCCAGTTCTACCCTTCTGCATGGGTTATCCGGAAGAAATATGATGAGCTTTGCTCGACATACTAATCTATGCATCCATGACTCAGAAAATCATATGTTCCTTTGAGTTGTCCCTCTTTAGTTGTATTCCGACCCCCGTCTATCAATTGATAGTCAGGAGTAGTTATGCTCTGCAGATCAAATTGCTAATCTAGCTTTTGTTCTGCTCTACCTTGCAGTATTACCATCTTTATATTAAGATTATCATGGGAATTGAACACCCTTCTATGAACTCTTGATACAGTGATATTTCTCACCCTCATTATTCATTTCTCGGCTCCCGTGTTGTTGCAACCGGAACGCCGCCAAGTGAATCGTGATGTGTGAAATCTATACTCCTAGAAACTCTGTTGTTTGGTAGTTAATGGATAATAATTTCATTCTTAGTGTGTTGGTTCTTGAATCATCATTCTAAGACTGATTGTGCTACCTAGTCCTTATTTCCGGTGCACTCTTCGATCAATGAGTTAGGATAGTGTCAATCCTTGTCTATTCGATCATATCGTCTTGCCCTGAAAAGCAAGATTGTTCTCGAGTTTAGTAGCATATCGGTGGTTCGTGATTTTCCGAATATCTTCTCGGTAGTATCACCAGGTCGTCACCTGACTATTATGTTGAGCTCGTGATCAAGTTGGTTTTCTTATAAACCACCCCTTCTCCAAGAATCTGTGTTGGATACCCCTGAGCTAGTTGGTTAAGCTAAACGACAACTTGGAGAGTTGGAAGATAAAAGCTTACCTAACTTAGTCTTTTCAAAGGGATATCCTGGTGTTGGTGTGTTAGTTGAAGAAAGATGATATCTTCATCGATTGGTCCTTGTGATCAGTTGTTGGACCTATTGTCTTATAAAAACTTTGATTTGAGTATGGGCTATCGCCAAATCAAATTAGAACCAACGATGTTCGTAATGTTGTCTTACTCGCGGTTATCCCTCGAGCATACACCATTACATCCTTTGGGTCTGACCAATGCTATGTCCTTGCTCACATAATTATGGAATTCCATTTATATGGTCATCCAGATGACTTGTTGTTGAGCCCATCAGCAGCATTTTATCTTCTCCATGATCATGTTGAACATCCATCTAGTGTTGGAAACTTTTGTAAACATTACCTCTGTGTTCCATTCATGAGGTATATGTTCGGATGAAAGAAGTGACTTTCTCTAATTCACGTGCACTTGGTGTAAGTTGCCGCCGTGGATCCGAGAAAGATTGTTTTTGCTTCCTTTGGAATCATCCCAAGTCAGTCATGCATGTGCCAAGTATACATTGGATTGTGAGATTAGTTACCTCCATTCTATATGTGTCCGTAGCACACCAAGCCACTGACTGATTTGTTCAGGAAAAGGAGTTAAGTGCTAATCCATGGTAATGCACAAGACTTCGATATCCCCGATGGTGGCTCCCTACCGGGACTCAGTAGTGTTTTATTGTAAGACTACCATGTGATCATGTTTGTCTGGGACAGCGTGTTCACATGTGTGTAGCAGAACCAGCTCATGTTTTGGAGCTTGCTATCGTAGTCCATTTCCCGAGAATCTCGCAACGTCATTTCATCGATTTGTGTTGCAAACTTTCATTTTTCTTTCTAGACTCGATGAGTCTGGAATATCCTGACACCAACCAGATCTGAATCTCGGGCAGATATGATGGTTGGAACATTTCCCAAGAACTATAACATTGGTCCCTCGATAACCGGTAAAGTGGATGTCGTGGCCAACACACCCAGCCGGAAGACCTATTATTGTAGTATCTTGATTGAAGAAGTTGGCCACCTCCCCCATAAGAATTTCATAGGATTTACTCCCTAGATGTCCTTTATGGATTTTCGTGTCCCCGAAGTCAAGATCTTTTACTTGATGTTCTAGATATCGAACCATTTCTATGAATGGGTTACACTAGCACATCAAGGAGAACATTAGAAGCGGAGTGCTAAATGTCTCTCGGTCGATCATCCAGATTTTATTTCCTTGGCCCCGCCAAGGTGAAATCTAAGAAAGTGTTATCTTCCTTTGCATCTGCATCGTCCATCGCTATTCATCATGGTAGTATGTTGTGTTGTCAGCACCCTTGACACGGATGTTGGTAAAACCTGGATGAATATGGAAATGCTCAATTCTTGAGAGCACGCACAAGCGCTAGGTGTTATCATCGGCACTAACTTGGATTGCTCTCAATTTCCTCGGTTATGCTATAACTTTTCAAATAGTAGACTCACTCTCTACTGTTGAGCTTCTTCCCAGTTACTAAAATCATCCCTTGTGTTGTTTTCAACAAGGTAATTCACATCATCCATTCTAATCCGGGTATGCCATTCTACCGAACCCCTCCAAATGGTCGCTCGAGAATTGCCTTAGGTTGGTATAAAAGATTTTCAATGATCTCTGAATCAAAGGTAATTCTTTTTGCCACTTAAGGTAATAATCTATGAATCACCCTCCTCCAGGATGTCCCGCTGTGGCATCATGGCAACTCAACTCCTCGCTACGTTGACAACCGTTCACCACCCTTTTAAGCGTGGAATTGTTGTCTACCTAGTGAACCCTCGTCATTTGTTCCACTCCATCCCTCTAGATGTGTGTTTCATGTCTCCGCTCGAGAGATGTTTCAATGTCTCATTCCATGAGTTAATCCTGAGTTGTTCGACCTTCGAGAAGATCGATCCTTCCAGAATCTTTCTTTCCCTCTCGCTGTTATGTTAGTTGGAGTTCTCAGAGCAAGACGTCGAGACAAGATGGTGATTGAATCAACGTTCATTTGAAGTGCAACCTGGATCGTGAAGATTGCGTTAGTTGCGTTTCGCCTTCATCTTACCCTATGCCCGAATCTCGGGACGAGATTCTTATTTAGTAGGGGTGAGTTGTCACATCCCTAGTCCTGGCATGCACTAGGCTAGCCCTTCATGTGTGCATCATGTTTAAATTTTTATTCAAGTTGAAATGGGGATGTCCAAACCCTAGTACCAAATGGAATTCAAATAGGTTCAACCTAAAAATATTTTCAGTGAATTCAAATGGCTTTCAAAAATGTTCATCATTTCTGGAAAATGCTAGAAACCATAATCAGAGGTGTTGCACATTTTTCCATGACATATTTGGTCACTGAATTAAATCATATGTACTTTGCATTTGGGCATTTAAATGCTAGTAAATATTTTAAATGCTCAAATAATTCTGGAAATAAGTGTGGGCTATTGGAATTAATCCAAACAGAGACTATGATTATTTTCAGGATTTTTGAAGGTGTCTAACTATTTATAATAAAGCCACAAACTGACAGAAGAAATAGAAAACTAAAACAAATAAAAGAGAGAGAGGGAAGGACTTACCTGGCAGAAGCTTACGTGGCGCCCACCAACAGGCCCAGTACTGTAGCTGGCAGCCCAGCCCACCACCACTGCCCTGTCGTCTTGCTCCTTGGACAGAAGGACAGGGGCGCGTGCTCGCCGCCTGCTGGCCACGCGTAGGCCACCTCCACCCTGCTTGCCTGTCTCCCCGTCGCCTTGAGGATGCCACGACACCCCTGGAACCCCCTCGACCTCTCCCATCGCCTCTCCCCTCCTCTGTCCCTCTTGCACACAACCGGCCGTGCGCCACCGTCGCTGCCCCTCGCTGCCCTCGCGGCCACCGCCACCCCTCTCCTCTCCGACGCGCTCCTGAGCTCCACCGTGCCTCCCTCGTCCTCTCCGTCGGCTCACGCGACCGGAAGAGCCCCGACGCGTCGTCCTCGACCTCATCTTCTTCCTCGGCCACAGGAGATCGCCGCCAGGATTCCGACGCCGTCAATCCTTCCCCGAGGCCGCTTCAACAACCCCTGCAACCGCTGTGAGGCCACGGTCCTTTTCCCCCCTAACCCGTGCTCGTTTGCCTTCCCTAACCGCTCTAACCACCTTGCCGAGCGCTCCTCGCCGCCGGCCATGGAGCCGCCGCGACCACAGCTGCTGTGGCTCGCATCCGAGCCCATCAGCACGCTCAAAACACTCCCAGGAGCACGTAGCACTCTTCTGCTTCTCCTCTAGTGCACCGTAGCGTCGACATCGTTCGCGCCCGAACTCCGGCCGCCGTGCAAGTTGCCGCTGCCGTCGATTTAGGTCACCTGAGCTGCTGCTGCGTGCACCACAAGACGCGGACGAGCTCCAGCATCGCGTAGAACCTCTCAGCCATCGATTTGGTCGCCGGAGGTGCGTTTCCGACGCCCTCCACCATCTCTGGCATCGCCGGCGACGAGCCGCGGTCAACTCTGGTGAGTTTGACCCGGGGTTGACCACAGTTTGACCCCCTCTGGGTCACTGTCGTGTGGGCCCCGGCCACTAACTAAACTAGGTTAGTGTTAGTTTAACGCTAACTAATTAGATTAGTAAGGTTAGTCACTAGCAGACGGGACCCACAGGTCAAGGTTGACCTGGACCGTCTCCGTTGACTGCTGACGTCACAGAGACGCAATGCTGACGCAATAAAGTATTTTCTGGATTTAATCTTAATCAGGAAATTTCAGAAAATACCCCAAACTTCTAAAAATCATATAAATTCAACCGTAGCTCCAAATGAAATAATTTATATATGAAAAATGATCAGAAAAATCCAATCTATCCATCTGTACCATTTTCATGCATGTTAGAACAACTTATAGCTGCTGATTAGCACAAATCATATAAATGGCATTTTAATATCCACATATGGAGTTTGAATTTGAATCTTGGGTTCAAACCAACTCCATTTAACTTGCTGCTAGTTGCATTAGCTCAAACCACAGCATATTGACATGTCATGATCATGCATCATATTGAGCATTGCATTGATTACGTTTCCTTCTGTGATGCCGGTATTTGTCCCCTCTCGATAGACGTGATACCGACGATGAGATCGATGACACCGATGAAGAGCTATATTATCTTTAGAAGTGCCAGGCAAGCAAAACCCCCTTGTTCATTCCGATACAATCCCACTCTCTCGCTCCTGCTCTCTTTTACTGCATTAGGACAACACCGATTCAACTGTTACATGCTGCGGTAGTTGAACCCCTTTTCCTCTGCATGACCTGTCATTGCCACAGTAAATAGATGAAACCCACTAGCATGAGTAGGAGTTGTTTGAGCCCTGATGTGCCTACTCATTCATGCTTGTTTGTCATGCCTGCTACTGCTTAGAGTTGAGTCAGGTCTGATTCATCGGGGATGAATTGGAGGTGTGTGAACATGTCCTATTGTGTGTGAGCTAAGTGTGTGAACATGATTTGGTAAAGGTAGCGGTGAGAGGCCATGTAGGAGTACATGGTGGGTTGTCTCATTGCAGCCGTCCTCAGGAACTGAGTTCTGTGTTTGTGATCCATGAACAGTTACTACCACACATTGGGCTCCAGGCACTCCAAGCTCTCTCGACTTATTAATCAACTTGACCTCTGTCCAGGAGTTGCAACTAGTTTCTGGTGTTTGTAGGTAGTGTTAGTAATCTACCAAGTGGCACCCGGTATAGGTGGGCTTGGGACAGACTAGGCACCGTGGCACGGTGTACCAAGCGTAGATCCACCCGTCGAGGTGGGCTTGGGAACCCTGCTCACATCGTTTGGGGCCGTGAGCGACACCCCGGCCGGATCTCCTTGCGGATGGAACCCGAATAGGCGATAAACCTAGACGAGAGACTTGTGTGGTTAGTCAGGTCGTGGCCGACACCCTCGCTGGGCTTCCGCTTGAAGGTTGCCGAGTACATGTCGTGTAAACGGTGGTAAGTGGTGAGAGTGTGTGTGAAGAAGTACACCCCTGCAGGGTTAATATGATCTATTTGAATAGCCGTGTCCGCGGTAAAGGACTTCTGGGTTGCCTGTACAGTTCATAGACAAGTGAAAGTGGATACTCTAAAATACGCAAGATAAGCGTGAGTGCTATGGATGGCGTTCTCGTAGGGAGACGGGAGCGGATCCATAGTGGTGTATTGATACGGTGAATATGTGGACTCGTGTGCGCCACCTCAAAAGAGTTACTTGCAGTCGTAGTTTAGGATAGCCACCGAGTCGAAGCTGGCTTGCTGCAGTTAAACCCCACCATCCCTTTGTTGATAATGATGCATATGTAGTTAGTTCTGATGTAAGTCTTGTTGGGTACATTTGTACTCACGTTGCTTAATTTATGTTTTTGCAGAGAGACTTCAGTCTCGCTAGTAGTACCGCGTGGACTTCGACGTTTAGCTTGTTACCTCAGCTACGATCTTGTGCCCTCGGCAGGATCTGATAGACAGTCAGGCTTCTCAGCCTTTTTCTTTTGTAGATGTCTGTACTCAGACATGTTAAGCTTCCGCTTGTGCTTGACTTGTTTGCTCTGAATGTTGGGTCATGAGACCCATGATTGTAATATCTCGCTCCTCGGAGCCTATTGAATAAAATGCTTGAGTTATAGAGTCATGTTGTGATGCCATGTTGTATTTGCACATATCGAGCATATTGTGTGTATGTTATTGAAATGCTTGGTATGTGTGGGATCTGACTATCTAGTTGTTTATCCTTAGTAGCCTCTCTTACGGGGAAATGTCTCCTTGTGTTTCCACTGAGCCATGGTAGCTTGCTACTGCTCCGGAACACTTAGGCTGACCGGCATGTGTCCTTCTTCGTTCCTATGTCTGTCCCCTCGGGGAAATGTCACGCGATGAATTCCAGAGTCCTGTTAGCCCGCTACAGCCCGGTTCACCGGAGTCCTGCTAGCCCAGTGCTACAGCCTGGATTCACTCGCTGATGACCGACACGTTCGTTGTTGGGTCATGTATGCCTGTCCCTGTAAGTTAGTGCCACTTTGGGTTCACGACTAGCCATGTCAGCCCGGGTTCTTTGTCATATGGATGCTAGCGGCACTATCATATATGTGAGCCAAAAGGCGCAAACGGTCCCGGGCCAGGTAAGGTGGCACCCGTGGGAATACCGTGCGTGAGGCCGCAAAGTGATATGATGTGTTACATGCTAGATCGGTGTGACTTAGGATCGGGGTCCTGACATGCACCTTTATAGCCACGCAGTTACGTTGTGACGTTTGGTACACCCAAAGCATTCCTACGGTATCCGGGAGTTGCACAATCTCATGGTCTAAGGAAATGATACTTGACATTAGAAAAGCTTTAGCATACGAACTACACGATGTTTGTGCTAGGCTTAGGGTTGGGTGTTGTCCATCACATCATTCTCCTAATGATGTGATCCCGTTATCAATGACATCCAATGTCCATGGTCAGGAAATCGTAACCATCTATTGATCAACGAGCTAGTCAACCAGAGGCTTACTAGGGACATGGTGTTGTCTATGTACCCACACATGTATCTGAGTTTCCTATCAATACAATTATAGCATGGATAATAAACGATTATCATGAACAAGGAAATATAATAATAATAACTAATTTATTATTGCCTCCAGGGCATATTTCCAATAGATAAGGCACAAGAATCGTTTCCTAGTCCTTATTGGCTACCATGAAATCGATGATGTAGTCGCTCGCGTATTCATGGTGCTTTGGGCAGACTGCCAAGAAGGCCTCGTGCATGAAGTACGGGTCAGCGACACAGATATGAGGTATCTGCTCAATCCTGATGATGTAGTTCATGTACAAGGCAAAAAGGCGGACAAACATAAAATCCAGCCTTGTCAAGTGAAACATGTCGAAGATGTAATCGAATCGAAGGAAGAACTTCTCCACGGGGAATGTGTCAACATAAAACCTTTGTCGCGACACGTTAGCCACGTAGAGTGGGTATCCTGGATTTTCCGAGGCGATCAGGCTTTTCTCTCTCTGCAGCACATCGTCATGACGTCTCCTTAGATCGCCGTACATGGCCTCTACCGCTTTCTTAGGTAGGATCGGATCACCGGGGATATGATATTTTGCCGCATCAGGGATAGGTATACGGTCTTGAACCCGAGGCTGCTGAGGCGACTGGATCATATCATGAGCTTTCTTACCTTTCCTCGATCTTTTCCTATGCTTCTTTCCTACTGGAACGTTGTCTATAATACGTTCATCCTCGTTCAATTCAGGAACCGACTCATGACGCTCAAACACTGAGTACACATACTGCCGAGCCATCAATCCTCTGCCGTCATAGGCGCCATTATTAAGATACTGTAGAGTGTCATCGTCATCCCCATCTTCATCCATGGCATCAATATCATTCATTGCTTTTTCGACGGCGGCGACGTCATCAGCGACTAATGGAGCCTCTTCCTCACCCCGTCCGCTATCACTCGGCATGACAGGCGACACTAATTGGGTAGGTGGGATGCTGATGTTCCTACCTTGCGGAGGCTGCGTGGTCGTGGGTGTGCTCCCGGCCGCCTCCAGACGAAGCAGACTCTTTGGCCACAATAGGAGCCACGTATTGCAATCGCCAAGCCGCCGCGGGGTCTCGTTCTCATCTCCCCCTAGTACCGGAGGAGACAAATTCTTGTGGCCCGGTTTGACACTGGCCACAGAAACCTTGAAGTCGTCAAGGGGGATCGGTCGGCTGTGGAACAATTGTTCCTTCGGCTGCATTATCGTCGCCTTCCCCACGTCCACCTTCTGGCCCCTGATGGTGTACAGTAAGGTGCATGGGGTTACATTGGCCTGCAAATACATGCCTACGAGGTAAGACATTTGAAAGGCAACAAAAACAGGAGATTATACCTTTATTGAAGAGGGCAGGTGTGACAGGTACCATGAGGGTGTCTAGCTCAGCCAAAGACGAAGCATCGCCGAGCACATCCGAGGCGGAGGACGGGCCGCTATGAGCAAGTGCGGGAGCCGGTGCAGGAGCTGGTGCAGGAGCCGGTGCAAGAGCAGGTGCGGGAGCCAGTGCTGGTGCAACGCTAGTCGAGCTGCTCCCAAAGAGGTTGGAAAGGGGAAAGTCCGCTGCCTATTTATTTGGATTTTGCCTGCTCCAATTGACGATAGCTGGAACCAAGACACCATACAAAGCTGCAAACTTCTTCTCAACCGCAATCTCAACCTTCTTGCCGATGTCTTCTTCAGTTAACCTCTGTCTTTCCTTTCTCTCCTCCGTGGTTGAATGGTAGTACTTCTTCCACGTGGTGCCGTGTCTGGCGCCGTGCACGCGTCCATACGACGGCCGAGTGTCCACCGGGAGTCTTTTCAATATGTTCAAGGCCCATTTGAATGGGGTGTCCCACTTGGGCCTCGCCAACGCCTCAAAGGGCGAGTCGCTCTCAGCCGCAATCCTGTGCTGCTCTCTCTGCGAAAGGAACAAGGATCATTTACAAATATGACTAAACATGCAGTCGAATTGATCAGAAACTAAAATTACTAGCAGTCTCATGAACTTCGTCGTGACCGCGTTCGTCTCGAAAACCTTCTTCATTGGGTCCCAATGGTACCAGGCCCTGAGGACGTCATGCTCCTGTGGGACGGTGAACTCTGCCAAGGGGTCAGGGATGCCAAGACTTTCGTGTTCCGCGTCCTCCTTGGCCCATATGGACCTCTTTCGTGCGTAACCATGGCTTCCGAGGTGGTGGCACCCAATGTTCCTCTCTTGAAGCCCCTTCATGTACTTCGAATTCTCTTTGGCAGCTTCGGCAATGCAAGCCGCCTTGAATATTTCAAACTGCTCTTCCGTAATTGTCAGATTATCCTTTACAATCTCGGAGTAGGGTTCCTTTTTGACGATGATCCGATGTTTCACCCTTACTTTCCAGGCGGCCAATGCGTCGCTAAACTTGCTCATGGCATGTTTGTTTATCTTCTTCATTGTCGGGTCTTTCTCTGGATCAGTATATTGGATTTCATCCCGACCCGGGAACAAGAATGTCTGGTGCAGCGGGGTTATGAGGGAGTGCTTCACATTTGGTATCTTCTTTAGTGCCTCATCGTTGATGGTGGCGCACGAACGTACAATTCAGCCTATTTGATTGCTGTAGCACGAGCACACTTCCATAGGCAGTTTTGGCTCAAAATTGCCGTCGTCCACCTTCGTGACCACTAGTCTAGTAGTGAGGAGTTGGTTTGGGCGTCGACATCTACTCTTCGGTTTCGGTTCTATGGCTTTGCCAGTCTCGGTGCCTGTATCGGTGCCGGTCTAGGTCTCAACGCCAGTCTCGGCGCCGGTCTGGGTGTCAATGCTAGTCTCGGTGTCGGTCTTGTATGTGACAGGTGGGCCCTGCAACAACAGTTGCTCATTGAGAAGGTTCAAAAAAGCGTCTACCGCCTCGTAGACGTCACATTCACCAGAACCCTGTCCTTCATCGTTGCTAGCCATGTTTCCTATGATTAAATCTAGTCAACCTAATAAAATGAATAATGACATAAAGAAGGCCTATGTTTTGCACGAATTTTGATTCCTTCCCGGCGTGACAAATTGC
The DNA here is from genome assembly GCF_002162155.2 of Triticum dicoccoides. Taxonomy (NCBI): domain Eukaryota; kingdom Viridiplantae; phylum Streptophyta; class Magnoliopsida; order Poales; family Poaceae; genus Triticum; species Triticum dicoccoides. The sequence goes on along the minus strand of NC_041381.1, from coordinate 531,677,961 downwards.
GGGCACTCTATATGTCCTAGTTTCTAGCACAAGTCATGCTGAAATTCACAGAAAATTTTGGCATGACCTTTGCTAAAAAGTGGAAAAATCGAGCACCTAAAATTTGCCAGAACAGAAATGAATCAATAATTTGGCAAAACGTAGGCCACTCGTCTTCATTCCCTGGAAACAACAAAAGGCCACTTGGGCACAATCGAACCACTTCAATGTTGGGTATTACATGAGCAAACACTATTGAGGAATTTGCATATAACATGACCACTTCAATGAAAAGATATAATCAACAATAATGGAATATGCAAATGAACATCAATGACATATATCATATAACATCAATCTTGTTTTTTTGTTTACATAGCAAAAATTTCTTTTATTTTTTATCTAAAGCTAAAAGTCTAGGAACTCCATTTTCTCTAACCCTTCTGACCTCACCAAAATTTCCGCAGCAACACCTTAGTACCTACACCCAATTTCTTCAAAAATATTCAGGTCCATAGTCCAAATAATTCAAATTTCATTTGAATGAAATTTGGACCAGATTCAGGTCCATAGTCCAAATATTTTTTATAGCTAACTGTTTTTTGTTTATAGCCTCTATTAATTTAAAGCTAAATGCTACTATTATTTATATACCCTCTATTAATTTAAAGTTAAATGGAATTACTATTTAGGCATTTTCATAAAAAATTTCCCGAGCTAATTTCCTAAAATAATTGCTAATCATTTTTCCTAAATGCTAAAAAAATGCCTACTGCCCTAAACAAATCTAGGGTTCATATGAACACCTAGGGTTCATATCAACATCAACACAGCAGCAACATGTGAATTGCCCTGGTAGAGAGAGAGAGGAGGGTAGGGAGAGGAGAGGCAAAGCCTTACGGTCGATGGCGAGGGCAGGCTCGGGCTCGGCGACGGTGTGGTCGAGGGCGGTGGCGGTGAGCTCGAGGGCGGCGACGGTGAGGTCGACGACGGCCTCGGGCGGTGGCTGTGAGGTCGAAGGCGGCAGGGAGATTGACAGGGAAAGGACTTAGCAAAATTTTGAGCCCGCGTGAGGTTAAGTCAAAATAGCAGTAGCGCATTTTGGAAAAACGCGTTATAGCTAAGTTAGCTATAGCGCTTTCCACCATAACGCGCTACCGCTATGCCTTTCTGTTGTATTTTTCTTTACATTTTTTTTTTCATTTCTCCTTTTTCTATTTCTTTCATTTTCATTTACTTTTCTATTTATTTTTCTATTTATTTGCTTTTTCTTAGCAGTGGCGCTCTACACCAGAAACGCGCTGCTACAAGGCATTTAGCAGTAGCGTGCTTTCCGAAGAATCGCTACTACTATTCCTAGCCTACCGGGAACAGTGTGGGAATTTAGTAGTAGCGCTTTTTCCTACAGGTGCGCTACTGCTATAACCATATCTGTAGCGTGCTTTTTGACACACGCTACTGCTAAGTATTAGTAGCGCCCTTCTCTGACTAGTGCTACTGCTATACCTCTATGTATAAGGTTTTCCCTAGTAGTGGATTTACGGTCAGTATGAATCTTCATCTCTTCTAGACATAGAATGTTCACAGTGGCAGTCCATATTCTAAAGAATGTATACCGACGCCTTCTATTAATTTATGATCAACCCGCACCATTACCCAGTGCGGCTCTCGACAGAGCAATAGTTGTTGAGAGACACTCTCGGTAAAGCTCAGACTCTCAGCAAATTTTAGTCTCACCTCACCCGGAGACAAGCAACAAGACCTGTTTAAGTAGTCGGATAGTCCAGCTGCAGTAAGCTTGAATGTTCATTACACTCCTGTTAAGGAGATGGACCATCACTTTGAATTTTCACCTCCTCGGGGCAGAGAATACTCACAGTGATAGGCCATCTTCCTAGATGGATGCCAGCGCTTTTTATTAATTCAACTATTATTATTATTATTATTATTATTATTATTATTATTATTATTATTATTATTATTATTATTATTATTATTATTATTGAGTCTTCCGCCCGTAATAGTCCTCGCTCCCATTTTTTCGGACTCGCGTGCAATATTTGAGACATTTATTGCTCTGCTAGGGTTTCATCGCCGGAAATTGCAGATATGCAAGACAACACATGAAATCATGCCTGGAAGCAGCATGGAAAATCCTTTGTGATGTCCTTGAGGCATGCGTAGGCCTTGTGCAGATGAGGGTCGGGCGGGCCCTGCCACTGGGAGGCGAAAGTGCCTCGGTGGCATGCCTCATGCAACCGTTTAAATCCTGGAAAAATCGTACAATACCGGATTCCTCGAGAGCTGGCACGGTATCATCACATGGCCCCTGTACAGTGTGGTAAAAGTTTGGGCGTGTTCCGAATAAGCCTCCCCTGAGGCCGCTTGTAAACTGCACCATCTCCGAGCTAGTCTCTAGGTATCGAAAGGGAACGTGTCCGGATTGTGTAGGAAGTGCGGGTCCTGTTACCTCGTTGGCCTCGAAACTTTTCGTGCTCTCAAAGAAGGCCATCCCATGCCACGTACCAAGCCCCCCATTTTTCGGACACATGTGCAATATTTGAGACATCTATTGCTCTGCTAGGGTTTCATCATCGGAAATTGCAGATCTGCAAGGCAGCACATGAAATCATGCTTGGAAGCGGCATGGAAATCTTTTGTGATGTCCTTGTAGCATGCGTAGACCTTGTGCAGACAAGGGAGGGGCAGACCCTGCCACCGGGGGGCGAAAGTACCTTAGTGGCCTGCCTGATGCAACCGTTTAAATCCTCGTAAAATCGTACGATGACGAAATTCCTCGAGAGCTGGTATGGTGTCATCACATGGCCCCTGTAGGGCGTGGTAAAAGTTTGGGAGTGTTTCGAATAGGCCTCCCCCAAGGCCACTTGTAAACCGCACCATCTCTGAGCTAGTCTCTGGGTATCGAGAGGGAACATGTCCGATTTGTGCAGGAAGTGCGGGTCCTGTTGCTTCGTTGGCCTCGAAACTTCTCATTCTCTCAAAGGAGGCCATCGCATGACACGTGCCAGGACCCCACATTTTTTGGACCCGCATGCAATATTTGAGGCATTTGTTGCTTTGCTAGGGTTTCATCATCGGAAATTGCAGATCTGCAAGGTAGCACATGAAATCATGCGTATAAGCAGCATGGAAAATCCTTTGTGATGCAGGGTTAGATGAAATGATGATAACTACTCATTTTTTTGAGAGTAGCACTCGGTACAGGAGGCTTTTTTGAGTGTTGCTCTCGGTAAAAATGAAAACCCTAGATACAGTTGACGACTTTTAGCAAGAGTTCACCTGGTAAAAGGTAAACCCTAGATCTAGTTGACAACTTTCACCGAGTGCCCCACCGATAGGCTCTCGGGAAAGATCCACAGGACACTTAAGTGAAATCCCCACGCTGCTTTCTCTCATTTCATTTACTCTCTGCTCCTCGCCCCCAACTAGCCCGCTCCTTGTGGGCGCCCCCACCCCGCCCGCGCCCTTGCCCCACCGGCCGGCGCCGACGACCCCTACCCTGTGGTCACCCCCACCCCATCGGCGCCCCAACCCCCACTAGCCGGCGCCCCCTCCCCCCTCTCCCCACTTGGTGAGATTTCCCCTCCCTAATGGATGGATGAATGTTATGTGTTCTATGGGTGGATGTATGTATCGATGCTATGGGTGAATACATGGATAGATGCACAGATGGATGGATGCTGCTTCATATTTTGATCGCCATTTCTTCATACGAACTCCGATTTTGATGTTCTTGGGCTCGTTGGATTGCCAGCGAAAAGACCGATCCATTTTAGGCCTTGGATCTTAATTATGGAAACTTTGATAAATTTCAAATCATTAGACTCTTCAAAGGGCCTGGATTTGGTAGGTGGAACTTCTTCGGTTTGATCCCTAGCTCAATTTGTTTGATGTCCCAAGTCCATGAACATGTCAACACACCTAAAAAGACCACAAAACAAAGGAAAACTAACAAAACTAAAAAAAATAAAAGGTGTGCAATGAACTTGGTAAAACAAGTAAATACCAAAAACTTGCATTGGAGACATGAATAAGTGCTAGATGGATATGATATGAGGGATTTTGGCACTATAATATACTCTAGAAACTATGCATATAATCCACTCATTAACATCCCCAAGATTAAACCTTGCTCGTCCTTGAGCAAGAGGGTTGATAAACCAAAGTTGACCCATCTAGCTTATCAATAAGATTGTTGCCCCAATGGCGTATCCTTGTCCTATCTGCAAGCTATAAGCAAGCTATACCATATTTGTACAAGCTAGCACATGCTCAGCTAGATAACATTTATTTTGATCACCAAACCACTAGAGCTTCATTAGAAAATTCTATGCTCCTTGTCAAAGTTTAATCTAGCATGAAAACAAATACTTGGATACTCTTACTTATTAGCTTATTCCTTTCATTTTGTTGTTTTCTTTTTAAACAAACTTGAGAACAAAGAGTTGTCAAAAAGTCAAGATATAGAGTTTTTCATTCATGCCCACTAACATTCTCAAGTCAAGGCTCTTAGGCAATTACTTCAATCATTGCTTGCTGAAACTTTTATTGTCAGGTGACGGGATCATACCAAAGAAATGATCATGCTTGGGTTTCGCAGTTGCTTAAGCTTTAGTACTATGGATCAACATGTTGTCTCTTTCGAGCTCTTGCGATCAGTACTCATTTATTACCACATAAAATATCTAGGGACTCCAAACCTCGGGAAGATAATTTCTTTAAGCATATTAATGGATGTGTTATGATCAGCACTGCTGGTTGGAATAGCTTCTACCCACTTAGTGACATAATCAACATCAACCAAAATATGTGTATACCCATTAGAGGAAGGAAAAGGCCCCATATAATCAAACCCCAAACATCAAATGGTTCAACAGCAAGTGAATAATTCATAGGCATTTCCCGACGCTTACCAATATTACCAATTCTTTGACATTCATCACAAGACAAGACAAACTTACGAGCATCCTTGAAGAGAGTAGGCCAATAAAAACCAAATTGTAATACATTATGCACAGTTCTATCTCCCGCATGATTCCCTCCATAGGCTTCGAAGTGACATTTCCATAGGATTTGTTCACATTCATGCTTAGGTACACAACGTCTAATAATACCATCTACTCCTTTATAAAGTTGTGGGTCATCCCAAAAGTAGTGTCTTAAGTCATAAAAGAATTTTACTTTTCTTATGTTGGTATGTGAAATTAGGTGGTATAAATTTAGCAACAATGTAATTGGCATAGTCGACATACTAAGGAGTATTATGAGAAGCATTTATTACAACTAGTTGTTCATCAGGAAAATTGTCATCAATAGGTAGTGGGTCATCAAGAATATTTTCTAACCTAGAGAAGTTAGCAGCTACGTGGTTCTCAGGTCCTTTCCTATCAGTAATATGTAAGTCAAATTCTGCTAGCAAGCTAACCCACCTAATGAGTCTAGGTTTATCATCTTTCTTTTCCATAGGATATTTTATAGCAGCATGATCAGTGTGAACAATTACTTTAGAGTCAATAATGTAAGATCTAAATTTATCACAAGCAACACAACTGCTAAAAATTCTTTTTCAATGGTAGCATAATTTCTTTGAGCACCTTTAACAGTACGGTGTTTCCTATGACTCAAGAAAGAGAAAACGAAACAACGAAAACAAAATTATTCACGCTTCATGTTCCTCAAATGAATACCAAGTCTTCAAGGTCACACCAATTTCTTCACTTTCAAAGTCTTCAGAAAGTCTTCAGAATATCAAAGTCTTCAGTCGAAGAACTTCATTTTTAGGGGTCGACTTTCTCTGTAAATATCAAACTCCTCATAGACTTATAGACCTGTGTACACTCATAAACACATTAGTCCCTTAACCTATAAGTCTTCAATACACCAAAATCACTAAGGGGCACTAGATGCACTTACACAAGTTAAGGCTTTATTATGTGTTTCAAAAGCTTCTACACAACCATCATCAAAAACAAATGGAACATCCTTTTGTAAAAGATTAGTAATAGGCCTAGAAATTTTAGAGAAGTGTTTAATGAATCTCCTATAGAAACCATCATGACCGAGGAAACTACGAATACCTATAATATCTTTAGGACACTACAATTTCTCAATTGCATAACATTTAGCTTTATCCACCTCAATACCTCGCTCAAAAATTTTATGTCCCAAGACAATGCCTTCATTGACCATAAAGTGGCACTTCTCCCAATTCAAGACAAGATTGGTTTGCTCGCATCTCTGCAAGACTCGATCAAGATTGCTTAAGCAATCATCAAAGGAAGTTCCGTAGATGGAAAATTCATCCATGAAAACCTCAACAATCTTTTCACAAAAGTCAGAGGATATATATATGATGACCCACAAGTGTAGGGGATCTATCGTAGTCCTTTTGATAAGTAAGAGTGTCGAACCCAACGAGGAGCAGAAGGAAATGACAAGCGATTTTCAGTAAGGTATTCTCCGCAAGCATTGAAATTGTAGGTAACAAATAGTTTTGTGATAAGATAATTTGTAACGGGTAACAAGCAATGAAAGTAAATAAAGTGCAGCAAGGTGGCCCAATCCTTTTTGTAGCAAAGGACAAGCCTGGACAACTTCTTATAATGAGAAAAGCACTCCCGAGGACACATGGGAATTATCTCCAAGCTAGTTTTCATCACGCTCATATGATTCACGTTCGTTACTTTGATAATATGATATGTGGGTGGACCGGTGCTTGGGTACTGCCCTTTCTTGGACAGGCATCCCACTTATGATTAACCCCTATTGCAAGCATCCGCAACTACAAAAGAAGTATTAAGGTAAACCTAACCATAGCATGAAACATGTGGATCCAAATCATCCCCTTACGAAGCAACACACAAACTAGGGTTTAAGCTTCTGTAACTCTAGCAACCCATCATCTACTTATTACTTTCTAATGCCTTCCTCTAGGCCCAAACAATGGTGAAGTGTCATGTAGTCGACGTTCACATAACACCACTAGAGGATAGACAACATACATCTTATCAAAATATCGAACGAATACCAAATTCACATGACTACTTATAGCAAGACTTCTCCCATGTCCTGAGGAACAAACGTACTACTCACAAATCATATTCATGTTCATAATCACAGGGGTATTGGTATGCATTAAGGATCTGAACATACGATCTTCCACCAAATAAACCAACTAGCATCAACTACAAGGAGTAATCAACACTACTAGCAACCCACAGGTACCAATATGAGGTTTTGATACAAAGATTGGATACAAGAGGTGAACTAGGATTTGAGAGGAGATGGTGCTGCTGAAGATGTTGATGGAGATTGCCCCCCTCCCGATGAGAGGATCATTGGTGATGATTTCCCCCTCCCGGAGGGAATTTTCCCCGGCAGAATAGCTCCACCGGAGCCCTAGATTGGTTCCAACAAGGTTCCACCTCGTGGCAGCGGAGTTTCATCCCGTAAGCTTGCTTATAATTTTTTCTAGGGTAAAAGACTTCATATAGCAGAAGATGGGCACCGGAGGCCTGTCAGGGGGCCCACGAGGCAGGGGGCGCGCCCTAGGGGGTGGGCGCGCCCCCCACCCTCGTGAACAGGGTGTGCCCCCCTGACGCTGATTCCTTTGCCAGTATTTTTTATTAATTCCAAAAACGACTTTCATGGAGTTTCAGGACTTTTGGAGCTGTGCAGAACAGGTCTCTAATATTTGCTCCTTTTCTAGCCCAGAATCCCAGCAGCCGACATTCTCCCTCTTCATGTAAACCTTGTGAAATAAGAGACAATAGCCATATGTATTGTGACATAACGTGTAATAACAGACTGTAATGCAATAAATATCGGTATAAAAGCATGATGCAAAATGGACGTATCAACTCCCACAAGCTTAGACCTTGCTTGTCCTCAAGCGGAAACCGATATCGAAAAATATGACCACATGTCTAGAGATAGAGGTGTCAATAAAAATAAAATACAGACATGAGGGCATCATGATCATCCTTATAACAACAACATATATATATATATATATATATTTTGTCATATGGTTTCTTATGCTTAACTAACAATCTATTCACAATGTCAAGTATGGTTCAGAAACTTCATTGAGAACTAACAAGCTATAATCTCAGGTATTGAAGCAATTGCAATTTATCATAACATAGGAAAGAGTCAACATAAGAGCTTTTCAGCAAGTCCACATACTCAACTATCATTTAATATTTCATAATTGCTGACACTCACGCAATACTTATGGTTATGGAGTTTTAATTAGACACAGAGAAAGATAGGGGCTTATAGTGTTGCCTCCCAATGTTTTACCTCAAGGTTAATGTCAACAATAATAGTTCATGCTAACGTACATCCAATTGGATATATGTATCAGGATCTTTCCAACACGAGGTGCTTGCCAAAGGATAAAATGTAAAAAGGAAAGGTGAAGATCACCTTGACTCTTACATAAGGTGTAAGACATAAAGTAAACTATAGGCCCTTCGAAGAGGGAAGAAGAGGTTGTCATGTGCTTTTATGGTTGGATGCACGAAATCTTAATGCAAAAGAACATCACTTTATATTGCCACTTGTGATATGAACCTTTATTATGCAGTCCGTCGCTTTTATTACTTCCATATCACAAGATCGTATAAAGCTTATTTTCTCCACAATAATAAGTCATACATATTTAGGGAGCAATTTTTATTGCATGCAACATGACAACTTACTTGAAGGATCTTACTCAATCCATAGGTAGATATGATGGACTCTCATGGAAAAACTGGTTTAAGGGTATTTCGGAAGCATAAGTAATTTTTACTTGGTGCAAGGAATTTGGCTAGCATGAGGGGGAAAGGCAAGCTCAACATGTTGGACGATCCATGACAATATACTTTAACTAAGATGTGAGAAAGCATAACCCATCACGTTGTTTTCCTTGTCCAACGTCAACTCTTTAGCATGTCATATTTTAATGAGTGCTCACAATCATAAAAGATGTCCAAGATAATATATTTGCATGTGAGAACCTCTCTTTCTTTATTTCTTCCTATTAATTGCAACGATGACCAAAACTATGTTTGTCAACTCTCAATAACTTTTATGCCTCATACTCTTTATGTGTGAAGTCATTACTATCCATAAGATCAACATGGTCTCTTTTATTTATTTTTATTCTTTCTATTTTCTCAAGATCATAGCAAGATAGCAAAGCCCTTGACTCAACACTAAACTTTATTATAAATAGCCCACGGACTCGATTACATAGAGGGATCACAAAGCAGAAACTCAAAACTAATTCATACCAAAACTTTATTCTACTAGATCAGGATATTACGAAAAGGATCGAACTAAGAAAAACGGTAAAGATAGGAGTGTGATGGTGATACGATATCGGGGCACCTCCCCCAAGCCCGGCAGTTGCCAAGGGGAGTGCCCATACCCATGTGATTATGTCTCCTTTGCTGGTGAAGAAGGTAGTGTTGTTGATGATATAGGCTTGTCCTCCATCTTCCAAGGCATAGGATCCCCATCATAGAAAGATGATCGAGTCTCCGGGATCATCAAATCTGCGGCAAAACTCATCCTCTTGAATTGATATTCATACTCACAGTTTTGGTTTTGAAGGTCATAGATCTGGGCTTGGAGGTGCTCGATTTTCTCATGAATCTTGAAGATGGTCTCCCCAATGTCCTTGGCATCCAACTTGTGTTTGTTGGTGAACTCCGCAATCATCATCTGGTTGGCGTTGAGTCCGCGTTCCACCATCCCTTGGCACTTGAAAACTTGTTGATTCATTGCTTCAAGCCTTGTCTCCACGCTTCCGGTCCTCCTTGGTCCCTCAACATTGCGGATGTGGAGCAGCCCCTCACGCATCTCAATGGTTTGAGGGTGTTGCTGCACCTCTGCGAGGTAGGGATTGATGACCTTCTCGAAAAACTTGTCCTTGGGGGCGCTTGAAGACGTCATGGTGATCTAGATCTATCAGAAAAAAAGCTCGAAACAAAGACAGAGGATATTTGCATGATACGGTGGTCAAAACCTCCGGGAGATTATATAATGAATTTTTACCGACCAAAAGAAGTATCATGCAAGAAAACTGAGTCCGAAGAGCACACGAGGTGCCCACGAGGCAGGGGCGCGCCTAGTAGGGTAGGGCGCACCCTCCACCCTCGTGGACGCCTCGTGTCCTTCCCGGACTACTTCTTATTTTCCTATTTTCTTAAATATTCTGAAACAGAGAAATACTGCTGTTAAGATTAATTTGGAGTCGGTTTACTTACCGTACCACGTACCTATTCCTGTTCGGAGTCTAGAACATTCTGGAAAGTGTCCCTTATATATTCCTCCGGGGTTACGGTTTCAATAATGTTAGTTTCAACATTTATTGGGTTACCTGAGATATAATGTTTGATTCTTTGACTGTTCACCACCTTCGGATTTGTGCCCTCGAAGTTGTTTATTTTTATGGCACCAGAACGATAGACTTCCTCGATAACGTAAGGGCCTTCCCATTTAGAGATAAGTTTTCCTGCAAAAAATCTTAAACGAGAGTTGAAAAGAGCAACACATAGTCACCCACATTAAACTCACGCTTTTGTATCCTTTTGTCATGCCATCTTTTAACTTTTTCTTTAAACAGTTTGGCATTTTCATAAGCTTGGGTTCTCCATTCATCAAGTGAGCTAATGTAAAATGACCTTTTCTCACCGGCAAGTTTGAAATCATAATTGAGCTCTTTAATATCCCAATATGCCTTATGTTCCAGTTCGAGAGGAAAGTGACAAGCTTTTCCATAAACCATTTTATATGGAGACATACCCATATGATTTTTATATGCAGTTCTATAAGTCCATAATGCATCATCAAGTTTCTTGGACCAATTCTTTCTAGATCTATTAACAGTCTTTTGCAAAATTAATTTAAGTTCTCTGTTACTCAGCTCTACTTGGCCACTAGACTGTGGGTGATAAGGAGATGCAATTCTATGATTAACATCATACTTAGCAAGCATTTTACGAAAAGTACCATGAATAAAATGTGAACCACCATCAGTCATTAAGTATCTAGGGACTCCAAACCTCGGAAAAATAACTTCTTTAAGCATCTTAATATAGGTGTTATGATCATCCCTACTAGTTGGAATAGTTTCTACCCACTTAGTAACGTAATCAACAACAACTAAAATATGTGTATACCAATTAGAGGCAGGAAAAGGTCCCATATAATCAAAGCCCCAAACATCAAATGGTTTAATAAAAAGAGAATAGTTCATAGGCATTTCTTGATGTCTACTAATATTACCAATTCTTTGACATTCATCAAAAGACAAGACAAACTTACGGGCATCTTTGAAGAGAGTAGGCCAATAAAAACCAGATTGCAATACCTTATGTGCAGTTCTATCTCCAGCGTAGTGTCCTCCATATGCCTCGGAGGGACACTTGCGTAGGATCTGTTCCTGTTCATGCTCAGGTACACAACGTCTAATGACACCATCTACTCCTTCTTTATAAAGGTGTGGGTCATCCCAGAAGTAATGCCTTAAATCATAGAAGAAATTTTTCTTTTGTTGGTATGTGAAACTAGGTGGTATGAATTTAGCAACAATGTAATTAGCATAATTAGCATACCATGGAGCAGTACAAGAAGCATTTATGACAACTAATTGTTCATCAGGAAAGCTATCAATAATAGGTAGTGGATCATCAAGAATATTCTCTAGCCTAGACAAGTTGTCAGCAACAGGGTTCTCAGCTCCCTTTCTATCAATAATATGTAAATCAAATTCTTGTAACAAGAGAACCCACCTAATAAGTCTAGGTTTAGCATCTTTCTTTTCCATAAGATATTTAATAGCAGCATGATCAGTGTGAATAGTTACTTTAGAATCAACAATATAAGGTCTGAATTTATCACAAGAAAATACAACTGCTAAGAATTCTTTTTCAGTAGTAGCATAATTTCTCTGGGCACTGTCTAGAGTTTTACTAGCATACTGAATAACATTTAGTTTCTTATAAACTCTTTGTCCTAGACCAGCACCTACAGCATAATCGCTAGCATCAATTTCAAAGGGTAAATTCCAATCAGGAGGTTGAACAATAGGTGCAGAAACCAAAGATTTCTTAAGTATTTCAAATGCTTCTACACAATCATCATCCAAGACAAAAGAAATATCTTTTCGCAATAGATTAGTCAGAGGCATAAAGATTTTGGAAAAGTCCTTAATGAACCTCCTATAAAACCGACATGACCAAGGAAACTTCTTATACCTTTGATGTCCTTGGGACATGGCATCTTTTCAATGGCATCAACTTTAGCTTTATCAACTTCAATACCTCTTTCAGAAAGTTTATGCCCCAAGACAATGCCTTCATTAACCATAAAGTGGCAATTCTCCTAGTTCAAAACAAGACTAGTATCTTCGCATCTCTGCAAAACTCGTTCAAGGTTGCTCAAGCAATCATCAAAAGAGGATCCATAAACGGAGAAATCATCCATGAATACGTCACAACTCTTTTCACAAAAGTCAGAGAATATAGCCATCATGCATCTTTGAAAAGTAGCAGGTGCATTACATAAACCAAAAGGCATATGTCTATAAGCAAAAGTACCAAAAGGGCAAGTAAAAGTGGTCTTTTCTTGATCATCCACTGACACAGGTATTTGAGAGAAACCAGAGTAACCATCTAGAAAGCAAAAATGTGTATGTTTGGATAGTCTTTCTAGCATTTGATCAATAAAAGGTAAAGGGTAATGATCCTTTTTAGTAGCTTTATTTAATTTGCGGAAATCAATTACCATCCTATAACCTGTAATAGGGATCAATTCATCTTTATCATTAGGAACAACAGTAATACCTTCCTTCTTTACCATCCTATAACCTGTAATAGGGATCACAATGGACAAGACTTACCCACGTACTATTAGCAACGGGATAAATTATACCTGCCTCTAGGAGCTTTAGTATTTCCTTTCTTACCACTTCCTTCATCTTAGGGTTTAACCATCGTTGATGATCAATAACTGGTTTGGCGTCTTCTTCCAACTTAACTTTGTGTTGGCATAGAGTGGGACTAATGCCCTTAAGATCATCAAGAGTGTATCCAATAGCAGCACGATGCTTCTTCAGAGTTTTCAATAATCTTTCCTCTTCCTGCTCTGAAAGGTTAGCACTAATAATAACAGGATATATCTTATTTTCATCAAGATAAACATATTTAAGAGTATCAAGTAATGGTTTAAGCTCAAACACGGGATAACCCCTGGGTGATGGAAGATCCCCTAGGATTTCAACAGGTAAGTTGTGTTTCAAACTAGGACCCTGTTTAAAGAATACTTCATCTATTTCCCTTCTTTCATTCATGAACATATCATTTTCATGGTCTAGCAAATATTGTTCTAAAGGATCAGTTGGAGGCACAACAATAGAAGCAAGACCAATAATTTCATCCTTACTAGACAGTTCTTTATCATGGGGTTGTCTACGAAATTTAGCAAAATTAAACTCATGAGTCATATCATCCAAGCCAATCGTGACAACATCCTTTTTGTAATCAATTCTAGCATTAACAGTATTAAAGAAGGGTCTACCAAATATAATGGGACAAAATTATCTTATGGGGAACCAAGAACAAGAAAATCAACAGGATATTTAACTTTCCCACACAAGACTTCAACATCTCTAACAATCCCAATTGGTGAAATAGTATCTCTATTGGCAAGCTTAATTGTAACATCAATATATTCTATCTCAGCAGGTGCAACATCATGCATAATTTCTTGATATAAGGAAATAGGTATTGCACTAGCACTAGCACCCATATCACATAAGCCATGATAACAATGATCTCCTATTTTAACAGAAATGACAGGCATGCCTACAACAGGTCTATGTTTCTTAGCATCAGGTTTAGCAATTCTAGCAGCTTCATCACAAAAATAAATAACATGCCCATCAATATTATCAGCCAAGAGATCTTTAACCACAACAATATTAGGTTCAACTTGAATTTGCTCAGGTGGTGTAGGTGTTTTAGTATTGCTCTTACGAACCACAGTTGAAGTTTTAGCATGATCCTTTATCCTAACAGGGAAAGGAGGTTTCTCAATATAAGTAGTAGGGATAATAGGATCATTATAAGTGATAGTATTTTATTAAACTTTAATAGGTGCAACTACTTTTACTTCAGTGGGAGTATTATATTTAAACCACTTCTCCTTAGGGAGATCAACATGAGTAGCAAATGATTCACAGAAAGAAGCTACTATCTCTGATTCAAGCCCATATTTAGTACTAAATCCACAAAAAGCATTGGTATCCATAAAAGATTTAACACAATCAAACTTAGGTGCCATACCTGACTCCTTACCATCATCAGAATCCCAATCTCCAGTGTTGCATTTAATTCTTTCCAATAAATCCCACTTGAATTAAATAGTCTTCATCATAAAAGACCCAACACAAGAAGTATCAAGCATGGTGCGATTGTTGAGAGAAAGCCGAGCATAAATTTTTTGAATAATCATTTCTCTTGAGAGCTCAAGACAGGGGCATGAATATAACATTGACTTAAGCCTCCCCAAGCTTGAGCGATGCTTTATCCTTCGCGAGGCCAAAAATTATATATATAATTACGATCACGATGAACAAGATGCATAGGATAGAACTTCTGGTGAAATTCCAATTTCAATCGTTTATAGTTCCAGGATCCCATATCATCACATAGCCTAGACCATGTCAATGCGTCTCCATTCAAAGATAAAGGGAAAACCTTCTTCTTGATAACATCCTCAGGCATACCTGCAAGCTTAAATAATCCACAAACTTCATCTACATAGATTAGGTGCAAGTCAGGATGTAATGTTCCATCTCCTGTAAAAGGATTAGCTAGCAGTTTCTCTACCATACCCGAAGGAATTTCAAAGTAAACATTTTCAGTAGGTTCAGTAGGTTGAGGAGCAACTCTTTGCTCTACTGGTCGGGGTGAAGATACCCCGAACAAGCCCCTCAAAGGATTAGTTTCCATAGTAACAAGTGACAGTAAATTTCAGCACACTATATAAATTTTTCCTTACCAAGTTCCACTTACCAAAGGCGCTTCACTCCCTGGCAACGGTGCCAGAAAAGAGTCTTGATGACCCACAAGTGTAGGGGATCTATCATAGTCCTTTCGATAAGTAAGAGTTTTAAACCAACGAGGAGCAGAAGGAAATGACAAGCGGTTTTCAGTAAGGTATTCTCTGCAAGCACTGAAATTGTAGGTATCAGATAGTTTTGTGATAAGATAATTTGTAACTGGTAACAAGGACAAGTAAATAAAGTGCAGCAAGGTGGCCCAATCCTTTTTGTAGCAAAGGACAAGCCTGGACAAGTTCTTATAATGAGAAAAGCGCTCCCGAGGACACATGGGAATTATCGTCAAGCTAGTTTTCATCACGCTCATATGATTCGCGTTCGTTACTTTGATAATTTGATATGTGGGTGAACCGGTGCTTGGGTACTGCCCTTTCTTGGACAAGCATCCCACTTATGATTAACCCTTATTGCAAGCATCTTCAACTACAAAAGAAGTATTAAGGTAAACTAAACCATCGCATGAAACATGTGGATCCAAATCAGCCCCTTACGAAGCAACACATAAACTAGGGTTTAAGCTTTTGTCACTCTAGCAACCCATCATCTACTTATTACTTCCCAATGCCTTCCTCTAGGCCCAAACAATGGTGAAGTGTCATGTAGTCGACGTTCACATAACACCACTAGAGGATAGACAACATACATCTTATCAAAATATCGAACGAATACCAAATTTACATGACTACTTATAGCAAGACTTCTCCCATGTCCTCAGGAACAAACATACTACTCACAAATCATATTCATGTTCATAATTAGAGGGTATTGATATGAATTAAGGATCTGAACATATGATCTTCCACCAAATAAACCAACTAGCATCAACTACAAGGAGTAATCAACACTACTAGCTACCCACATGTACCAATATGAGGTTTTGATACAAAGATTGCATACAAGAGATGAACTAGGGTTTGAGAGGAGATGATGCTGGTGAAGATGTTGATGGAGATTGACCCCCTCCCACTGAGAGGATTGTTGGTGATGATGATGGTGATGATTTCCCTCTCCCAGAGGGAAGTTTCCCCGGCAGAACAGCTCCGCCGGAGCCCTAGATTGGTTCCGCCAAGGTTCTGCCTCGTGGCGGCGGAGTTTCATCCTGTAAGCTTACTTATGATTTTTTCCAGGGTAAAAGAGTTCATATAGCAGAAGATGGGCACCGGACGCCTGTTAGGGGGGGCACGAGGTAGGGGGCGCACCCTAGGGGGGTGGGCGCGCCCCCACCCTCGTGAACAGGGTGTGGGCCCCCTAACGCTGATTCCTTCGCCAATATTTTTTATTAATTCCAAAAATGACTTTCATGGAGTTTCAGGACTTTTGGAGCTGTGCAGAATAGGTCTCTAATATTTGCTCCTTTTCCAGCCTAGAATCCCAGCTGCCGGCATTCTCCCTCTTCATGTAAACCTTGTGAAATAAGAGAGAATAGCCATAAGTATTATGACATAACGTGTAATAACAGTCCATAATGCAATAAATATCGGTATAAAAGCATGATGCAAAATGGATGTATCAATATAGTAGTCATACATCTTTGAAAGGTAGAAGGTGCATTACATAAACCAAAAGCATACATCTATAAGCATAGGTTCCAAAAGGACAAGTAAATGTGGTTTTCTCTCGATAATATTATGATACAGGTATTTGAGAGAAACCAGAATATCCATCAAGAAAACAAAAGTGTGTGTGCTTAGATAATCTCTCTAGAATTTGATCAATAAACGACATATGGTAATGATCTTTTCTGGTAGCTTTATTTAATTTTCTAAAATCAATTACCATTCTATAGCGAGTAACAATTCTTTGTGGGATAAGTTCATTTTTATCATTAGGAGCAACAGTAATACCTCCCTTTTTAGGAACACAATGAAAAAGGCTTACCCATCTACTATCAGCTATGGGATAGATTATAAGTGCTTCCAGAAGCTTTAGTAGTTCAGTTCTTACCACTTCTTTCATCTTAGGATTCAATCATCGTTGGTGATCAAGAACGGGTTTAGCAGCAGGTTCCATATTAATCTTGCGCTGGAAGAGAGTGGGACTATGCCCTTAAGATCATCAAGAGTATATCCAATAGCAGCATGGTGCTTCCTCAGGATTTTTAATAATCTCTCTCCTTAATGTTCTGAAAGGTTAGCACTAATAATAACATGATATATCTTTTTCTCATCAAGGTAAGCATACTTCAGAGTGTCAGGAAATTGCTTTAATTCAAACACAGGATCACCTTTAGGTGGATAAGGACCTCCTAGAGTTTCAATAGGCAAATTGTGTTTAAGGAGAGGTTGTTGTTCAAAGAAATTTTTGTCTATTTCATTTCTTTCACGCAAGTGCATATCATTTTCATGGTCAAGCAAATATTGTTCTAGTGGATTAGTAGGAGGCATGGCAATAGAAGAAGACCAATTATTTTATCTTTGCTAGGTAATTCTTTATTATGAGGTTGTCTATGAAACTTAGAGAAATTAAATTCGTGAGACACATCACCAAAACTAACACTGGCAGTTTCTTTTTCACAATCTATCTTAGCATTGACAATGTTCAAGAAAGGTCTACCAAAGATTGTGGGACAAAAATCATCTTGTGGGGAGCCAAGAATTAGAAAATCAGTAGGGTATTTTATTTTCCCACACAAAGGCTTCAACATCTCTAACTATCCCAAGTGGTGTGATGGTATCTCTATTAGCAAGTTTAATAGAAACATCTATGTCTTCAATTTCGGTGGGTGCTATGCCATTCGTAATTTCTTGATATAAGGTAAAAGAAATAGCACTCACAATAGCACCTAAGTCGCATAAACCATGATAACAATGATATCCTATTTTGACTGAGACAACATGCATGCCAACGACTAGTCTATCACTACAAAAAAAAGACACATCCGTGACATTTTGGGCCGAACGAAAAAAATTTCTGTCATACATATGACACTTCTATGACGATAATTGTGACAAAACCCGGTATCATCATAGATGTGGTGGGCTCCTACTTCTATGACAAAAAATCATGTCAGAAAATGGGCTTTTCGTCCTGGGCGGGCCAGAGATGCAGCTGCATGACATTCTTTGGGCCGTCCATGACGGAAAAAACCGTGGTAGAAGCGAGGGGGACGAAAATTTCGGGGAGTTGCCGGTTACGGTGGGAGGTCGGGGGCCGAGCGATGTGCGTTTCTCTCGTACACGTACGTGCGTGTGTGCGAGGCGTTGGCTCTAACTGAACCCGAGCGAGGCGTTGGGCTCTAACTGAACCCGAGCGATTGCACTGCAGGCTACGCGTTACTGAACCCGAGCGATCGATCGATGGCTGTTAAGTGAACCCAATTGTCACGCCCAATATGCGATACTATCCTAAAGAAACTCGAAGGTCCCACCAAGGATAGAACCGCATATTGAAACGCTTTTGCAAGGTGGATATCATTACATCAACATTACATCATAGATAGGGATACATACAAGAGACATACAATGCCACACGAATACAACATCATAATACATAAGAGCATCATCCGACTACGGATGGAACACAAACAGAAACTCAAACGACATCCACCCTGCTAGCCCAGGCTGCCGACCTGGAACCTATCCCCTGATCGAAGAAGAAGCAGAAGAAGAACTCCAAAACAAGCAAGCATCGCTCTCGCGTCATGAACATTGCATAACCTGCACCTGCAACTGTTGTTGTAGTAATCTGTGAGCCACGAGGACTCAGCAATCCCATTACCATGGGTATCAAGACTATCAAAGCTTAATAGGAAAGGAAGGGGTAAAGTGGTGAGGCTGCAGCAGCGACTAAGCATGATATGGTGGCTAACATACGCAAATAAGAGCGAGAAGAGAGCAAATGGAACGGTCGTGAAGCTAGCAATGATCAAGAAGTGATCCTGAACTCCTACTTACGTCAAAACATAACCCAAAGACCGTGTTCACTCCCTGGACTCCGCCAAAAAGAGACCATCATGGCTACACACACGGTTGATGCGTTTTAATTCAGATCTGGTGTCAAGTTATCTACAACCGGACATTAACAAATTCCCATCTGCCCATAACCGCGGGCACGGCTTTTGAAAGATAATACCCTGCAGGGGTGTCCCAACTTAGCCCATGATAAGCTCTCGCGATCAACGAAGGATATACCTTCTCCCAGGAAGACCCGATCAGACTCGGAATCCCGGTTTACAAGACATTTCGACAATGGTAAAACAAGACCAGCAAGACCGCCTGCTGTGCCGACAAATCCCGATAGGAGCTGCACATATCTCATTCTCAGGGCACACCGGATGAGCCAGACGTCGGGTTGGCATAGACCCTGATTGCCCAGGGTGCGCCGGACATCGCTCCGTTTGGACCAACACTTAGACAAGCATTGGCCCGGGGGGGGGGGGGCTAAAATAAAGATGACCCTCGGGTTAATTACTCCCAAGGGAAATGTAGGTGGTGGTGAGGCAAATTGTAAAACCAAGGTTGGGCCATGCTGGAGGAGTTTTATTCAAAGCGAACTGTCAAGGGGGTCCCATAAATCACCCAACTGCGTAAGGAACGCAAAATCCGGGAACATAACACCAATATGACGGAAACTAGGGCAGCAAGAGTGGAACAAAACACCAGGCATAAGGCCGAGCCTTCCACCCTTTACCAAGTATATAGATGCATTAATTAAATAAGAGATATTGTGATATCCCAACATAAACCTGTTCGCCATGGAGCAATCTTCAACTTCACCTGCAACTAACAATGCTATAAGAGGGGCTGAGCAAAGTGGTAACATAGCCAAGCAATGGTTTGCTAGGAAGGGTGTCAAAGGTTAGAGGTTCATGGCAATTTGGGAGGCTTGATGAGCAAAAGATAGGTAACGCAGCATAGCGATAGAACGAAGCAACTAGCATAGCAATGATAGTAGTGAGATCCAGGGTAGCGGTCATCTTGCCTGAAATCCCGCAAGGAAGAAGGACGAGTCCATGAAGAAGATGAAGCCACAAAGACGAACCAAGCGTAGACGAACGAATCCTCACGATCGCAACAAAACAGGAACTATCGAGAAGAAGCACACAACATAGTAAACACACCACACATGAACAAGGCATGATGCACAACAAAGCATGAAGCATGACAAGGCTACATGAAGCTACTCATGGCAAGAGATGATGTAAACAAGAGCAACACATCAAGGCAAGTTTAAATGAGGCCGGAAACAACATATAACAATTCCGGTAAGTCCTCATATGCATATTTCGAAATTGGTCCAGATCTGAATAAACCTTATGTTCAAGTTGTTAAACAGCAAGTTAAGATGCACCAAGATGATCTACACGAGATTCTAGTCAAGTTACATATAAAGTTCATTAGATTTGGAGCTACAGCCTAGAAGATATGAGCAATACAAGTTAAACATGGCATTGATGCAAAATGCATACAAACATCAAGCAAACACCTCAAAACATGGATGCAACATGATAATATGAAGCTACATGCTAAATCAAGCAAGTTTCATATCGAGCACACTCAAAACGGAGCAACGGTTCAACACACACACATGAAACAAGTTATAGTAACAATCTGTCCAAAACAGCAAATAGGCATATTGCAAGCATCAAAACAATATGCTACAACACCTCAACATAATAACAAAAGGCATGACATGATGTACAGGTAAAGCATAACAAAACATGAACACTGAGCTATCTCCAGAAATCACTAGAACATGCTCCAAAACACATGACAAGATTGCAAATGATAACAGTTTCAAACTTTGCAGAAATAACATCAGGTTGCAATGTTTAGAGCTATCAAACAACATGTTACAGGAACTTATCATGGCAACCTAAGGCATGGCATGAATCTACTAATTGCGTATAACAAAATTCCCTTACTGACCATGAGACAAAAAGGATCAGAAGATATTATGGCACCCATGTAAACACAACAAGTTATATGACAGATTCATACATGGCAGGAACAACAATAAGTAGGCATGTTGGTGAGATTGTACCACTCACCAGAGATCATTACATGGCATGAAAAAGCAACCAACAGTAATAAGACATGATTGTGAAGCTAAGCATGGCAAGAACAAGTTCATAGGGTGCATGGATCACTAGCAAAACACATGGCAAAACTGAACTTAATGTTGACAGGCTGACAGCAACATTATTTAGCAATTTTGGAGCAAGATAACAACAAGCTATAGTAGGCTATAAATGCAACCAGGGGCATGTATGGATAGAGCATGACATGTATAACAAAAGATCCTTAGTGAACATCTCCAGATTAGGCATAGAATGACTTTTAGTAGCAGGTTTACATAGCATCACAAAATAACAGATTCAGCCTAGCAAAACAGTAACAGCAAGTACACTACTTCATGAGCTCGATTCACTCCCCACAAGTTATTGCATGACAAGATAAGCATAGCATAAGCAAGAAGACATGTTTATTAAACTAACCAAGGCAAGAACAAGTTCATAGCATGCAAGGATCAACTACAACAACCTTGGCAAAATTGAATAACATGTAAACAATCTGCCAGGAAACATTTTATAGCAAACGTAGAGCAAGAAAATGACATGCTAGACTACTCCATAATTGCAAACAGGGGCATTAATGGATAGAGAATAACCATATGTTCAAAACATCCTTACTGGAGTATCTCAAAATAAGCTTGGATCTCTATGTAGCATCAAGTTTACATGACATAAAAATAACAGCAGAACAGTGACTGAAATCAACAACATCACGAAGCCTAGTTTGCATGCTTGTTCTAGTCACCACATTGATCACAAAAATACATGGCATACACCCCTGTAAAGATGGCATGATGTAGCACAAAACACATGTAGACATCAACCTCATAGGATGCACACATCAAACATGGCAAAAATGACAAATGAACATGTTCTGTTAACAGACAGCAGACAACATTATATAGCACTCTTGCAACGATAATTCAGGCATCAAGATGAGCTCAAATGAACATGGTGCAATGGAATGAAATGTAGAGCATCTCACAGCGAACATTTTGACATATTACACACACGAAACGGAGCAGTATGCAACAAGTTATGATGCAATGAACAGGGGCTAAAATATGCAATTATTTCGGGACTTAGGGAAAATTCGGGGTCAACCTCCGGACTTCAGATCTGGCGCGGGATCCGAGGTTCATCGGAGCAGGGCGGCGCGGCTGCTGGAGTTGGACGGGGAGGAGTCTTCGGAGAGGTCGGGGACGAGGAGGAGGCGCGGCGGCCGGGGCTGCGCCGACGAGGGCCGGGGCGCGGAGGCGGGTCCACGGGGCGCG
>NC_041381.1:531616610-531654008 GCF_002162155.2 Triticum dicoccoides | reverse complement strand
CGACCGTAGGAGGTCCGTTTCCTCCGTTTTGCGGTACGCCACACGCCTCCCGATCAACAGGATCCCCGTTTCGACCGTAGGAGGTCCGTTTCCTCTGTTTTGCGGTACGCCACACCCCTCCCGATCAACAGGACCCCGTTCCGAACGTGGCCGGTCGAACACAAGGCCGTTTCCTCTGTTCTGCGGTACGCTAGGCCTTGTTTCCATCGCCTGTTCCGTCCAAGCCGGTTGGCTCCCACGCGTTCCGTTGCCTCCCGATGAACACGACGCATTCCGTTGCCTCCCCATGAACACGACGCATTCTGTTGCCTCCCCATGAACACGACGATGATGCTATTTCTCCGTTCCAACCCAGCCATGTACGTATGCGCGAGTAGGCGTTCGAGACCCTGCCCGTATGTACGTACGTGGCCGTATTTTCTTTCTTGCACCCTCGCCGCTGTACGTACATGTACATGCTACGTGCGCGCCTCTACTACGACACGTGCGCGCCTCTACTACGACACGTGCGCGCCTCTACAACGACCAGTATGTACATACACGTTCGCGACCAGAATGACAACCGTATGTACGCTTCGACCAGGTGGGTCCCGACTATCAGGCACTTCCTTGCCTGCGAAGATGTAGCTGGTGGGTCCCAGCAGTCAGGGGGGCGAATTTTTTTTTTGCGAAGATGTGATGTCTACTACACAACCTTCTTCTTGTAGATGTTGTTGGGCCTGCAAGTGCACAGGTTTGTAGGACAGTAGGAAATTTCCCTCAAGTAGATGACCTAAGGTTTACCAATCCGTAGGAGGCGTAGGATGAAGATGGTCTCTCTCAAACAATCCTGCAACCAAATAACAAAGAGTCTCTTGTGTCCCCAACACACCCAATACAATGGTAAATTGTATAGGTGCACTAGTTCGGCGAAGAGATAGTGATACAAGTGCAAAATAGATAGTAGATATACGTTTTTGTAATCTGAAATAATAAAAACAGCAAGGTAACAAGTGGTAAAAGTGAGCGTAAACGGTATTGCAAAGGTAGGAAACAAGGCCTAGGGTGCATACTTTCACTAGTGCAAGTTCTCTCAACAATAATAACATAGATAGATCATATAACAAGCCCTCAACATGCAACAAAGAGTCACTCCAAAGCCACTAATAGCGGAGAACAAACCTAGAGATTATGGTAGGGTATGAAACCACCTCAAAGTTATTCTTTCGGATCGATCTATAAAAGAGTTCGTACTAGAATAACACCTTAAGACACAAATCAACCAAAACCCTAATGTCACCTAGATACTACATTGTCACCTCAAGTATCCGTGGGCATGATTATACGATATGCATCACACAATCTCAAATTCATCCAACCAACATAAAAGTACTTCAAAGAGTGCCCCAAAGTTACTACCGGAGAGTCAAGAACATGTGCCAACCCCTATGAATAGGTTCCCAATGTCACGAAACCCGCAAGTTGATCACCAAAACATACATCAAGTGGATCAATAGAATAACCCATTGTCACCACGGTTATCCCATGCAAGACATACATCAAGTGTTCTCATAAAAGACTTAATCCGATAAGATAACTTAAAAAGGGGAAACTCAATTCATCACAAGAGAGTAGAGGGGGAGAAACATCATAAGATCCAACTACAATAGCAAAGCTCGGGATACATCAAGATCGTGCCATAGAGGGAACACGAGAGAGAACACGAGAGAGAGAGAGAGATCAAACACATAGCTACTGGTACATACCCTCAGCCTCGAGGGTGAACTACTCCCTCCTCGTCATGGATAGAGCCAGGATGATGAAGATGGCCACCGGTGATGGGATCCCCCTCCGGCAGGGTGCCGGGAAGGGCTCCCGAGAGGGTTTTGGTGGCTACAGAGGCTTGTGGCGGCGGAACTCCCGATCTATCTTCTGTTCTGGAAGTTTTACAATACGTAGGTATATATGGGTGCAGGGGATACGTCGGTGGAGCTACGAGGGCCCCACGAGGCAGGGGGGCATGCCCTAGGGGGGTGGGCGCGCCCCCCACCCTCGTGAGCACCTCCCGTATCTCCTGACTTGGAGTCCAAGTCCATCAGGTGGGTTTCCTTCCAAAAATAACTTCTCCAGTTGATTTCGTTCCATTTTGACTCCGTCTGATATTCCTTTTCCTCGAAACACTGAAATAGGCATAAAACAGCAAATCTGGGCTGGGCTTCCGGTTAATAGGTTAGTCCCAAAAATAATATAAAAGTGGATAATAAAGTCCAATATTGCCTAAAACAGTAGATAATATAGCATGGAGCAATCAAAAATTATAGATATGTTGGAGACGTATCAAGCATCCCCAAGCTTAATTCCTGCTCGTCCTCGAGTAGGTAAATGATAAAAAAGAATTTTTGATGCGGAGTGCTACTTGGCATAATTTCAATGTAATTCTTCTTAATTGTGGTATGAATATTCAGATCCGAAAGATTCAAGACAAAAGTTCATATTGACATAAAAGAAATAGTAATACTTCAAGCATACTAATCAAAGTAGTCATGTCTTCACAAAATAGCATGGCAAAAGAAAGTTCATCCCTACAAAATCATATAGTTAGGCTATGCTTCATTTTCGTCACACAAAGATGTTCCCAACTTCTATACCCCCGATGACAAGCCAAGCAATTGTTTCATACTTAAATAATCTCAAAAAAATTCAACCTTCACGCAATATATGAGCGTGAGCCATGGATATAGCACTATGGGTGGAATAGAATATGATGAAGGGGATTGTGTGGAGAAGACAAAAAAAGAAGAAAATCTCACATTAACGAGGATAATCAACGGGCTATGGAGATGCTCATTAATTGATGTCAACATGAGGAGTAGGGATTGCCATGCAACGGATGCACTAGAGCTATGAATGCTCAACAAAAGAAAACTAGTGGGTGTGCATCCAACTTGCTTGCTCATGAAGACCTAGGGCATTTGAGGAAGCCCATCGTAGGAATATACAAGCCAAGTTCTATAATGAAAAAAATTCCCACTAGTATAAAAAAGACAACTTACGAGACTCACTACATGAAGAACAAGGTGCTACTTTGAAGCACAACTTATGAGACTCGCTATATGAAGAACAAGGTGCTACTTTGAAGCACAAGTGTGGAAAAAGAGATAGTAGCATTGCCCTTGTATTTTTGGGCCTTATTTTTTCTTTTCTTTTGGCCTTTCTCTTTTTTTTTGTTTGGACAATGCTCTAATAATGATGATCATCATACTTCTATTGATTACAACATAAGGATTACAACTCGAAACTCAGAACAAGATATGACTCTATATGAATGCCTCCGGCGGTGTACCGGGATGGTGCAATGAATCAAGAGTGACATGTATGAAAAATAATGCATGGTGGCTTTGCCACAAATACGATGTCAACTACATGATCATGCGATGGAAATATGACAAAAGTAATGTATGTTATGAATATGATGACGGAAGTTGCATGGCAGTATATCTCGGAATGGCTATGGAAATGCCATGATAGGTAGGTATGGTGGCTGTTTTGAGGAAGATATAAGGAGGTTTATGTGTGATAGAGTGTATCGTATCACGGGGTTTGGATGCACCGGTGAAGTTTGCGCCAACTCTCAAGGTGAGAAAGGGCAATGCACGGTACCGAAGAGGCTAGCAAAGGCGGAAATGTAAAAGTGCGTATAATCCATGGACTCAACATTAGTCAAAATAACTCATATACTTATTGCAAAAATTTAGAAGTCATCAAAAATCAAGTACTACGCGCATGCTCCTAGGGGGATAGATTGGTAGGAGAAGACCATCGCTCGTCCCCGACCGCCACTCATAAGGATGCACAAGCCAGGTACACTTCATGTTTCAAATTTCTTACACAACTTTAACCATACGTGCATGCTACAGGACTTGCAAACTTCAACACAAGCATTTCTCAAATTCACAACTACTCAACTAGCACGACTTTGATATTATCACCTCCATACGTCAAAACAATTATCAAGCATCAAACTTATCTTAGTATTCAATGCACTCAAAAGAAAGTTTCACATATCTTGAATACCAAGTATATTAACATTAAGACAATTACCATGCTATTAATGAATCTCAAAATAATCTAAGTGAAGCATGAGAGTTCATCTATTTCTTCAAAATAAAACCACCATTGTGCTCTAAAAGATATAAGTGAAGCACTAGAGCAAATGACAAACTACTCCGAAAGATATAAGTGAAGATCAATAAGTAGTCGAATAATTATGCAACTATGTGAAGACTCTCCCAATTAATAATTTCAGATCTTGATATCTTATTCAAACAGAAAGCAAAACAAAATAAAATGACATTGCAAGGATAGCACAACTCATGTGAAGAAGCAAAAACTTAGGCTCAATCGATACTAACCGATAGTTGTTGAAGAAGAAAGGTGAGATGCCTACCGGGGCATCCCCAAGCTTAGATGCTTGAGACTTCTTGAAATATTATCTTGGGGTGCCTTGGGTATCCCCAAGCTTGAACTTTTGTGTCTCCTTAATTCCTCTCATATCATGGTTTCTCTTCTTTTTATCAAAAGCTTCATTTGCAACAAACTCAACAAGAACTCATGAGATAGGTTAGTATAAACCAATGCAAAACCTTATCATTTTCTACTGTAACAAATCACTTAAGTTATTATTCAACATTTCATACTAAATGGATCTGCATATTTAATACTCCTATCCTCAAATAGAATCATTAAACAAGTAAACATATGCAAACAATGCAAACATAACAGCAATCTGCCAAAACAGTACAGTCTGTAAAGAATGCAAGAGTATCAATACTTACCTGACTCCAAAAATTATGAACTAAAATTCCCACTGTAATAAATTTATCAGAGCTTAATATGCAAAAAGATTTAACGTTATACCATTCTCTGACTTTTCTAGGGAATTTTTGCAACAGCGGCAAACTTTCTGTTTTCAAACAGCAACATGTATACTAGCAAAACAAGCATGGAAAAGGCTATCCTTGACCTTTTTAACATTAATCTAACTAACAGAAAACAGAAAGTAACAAAATAAAATGACGCTCCAAGCAAAACGCATATCATGTGGTGAATAAAAATATAGCTCTAAGTAAAGTTACCGATGAACGAAGACGAAAGAGGGGATGCCTACCGGGGCATCCCCAAGCTTAGGCTCTTGGTTGTCCTTGGATATTACCTTGGGGTGCCTTGGGAATACCCAAGCTTAGGCTCTTGCCACTCCTTATTCCATAGTCCTTCGAATCTTTACCCCAAACTTGAAAACTTCAACCACACAAAACTCAACACAAAACTCGTAAGCTCCGTTAGTATAAGAAAATAAAACCACCACTTAGGTACTGTAATGAACTCATTCTAAATTGATATTGGTGTAAAAACTACTGTATTCCAACTTCTCTATGGTTCATACCACTTAATACTAGCCATAGATGCATCAAAATAAGCAAACAACACAATGAAAACAGAATCTGTCAAAAACAGAACAGTCTGTAGTTATCTGTATCAAACGTATACTTCTGGAACCCAAAAATAATGAAATAAATTTCTGTAACTGAGTAATTTGTCTATTAATCATATGCAAAAGGAATCAACCTAAAATCACTCCCCAGTAAAAAATGGCAGCTAATCTCGTGAGCGCTAAAGTTTCTGTTTTTCACAGCAAGATCACATAAACTTCACCCAAGTCTTCCCAAAGGTTCTACTTGGCACTTTATTGAAACAAAAGATATAAAACATGATTACTACAGTAGCATAATCATGTGGACACACAAAAACAGTAAGGATAAATATTGGGTTGTCTCCCAACAAGCGCTTTTCTTTAAATGCCTTTCTAGCTAGGCATGATGATGACAATGATGCTCACATAAAAGATAAGAATTGAAACATAACGGGAGCATCATGAAGAATATGACTAGCACATTTAAGTCTAACCCACTTCCTATGCATAGGGATTTTGTGAGCAAACAACTTATGGGAACAATAATCAACTAGCATAGGCAGGTAACACAAGCATAGCTTCAAGAAATTAAGCACATAGGGAGGAAACTTGACATTATTGCAATTCCTACAAGCTTATATTCCTCCCTCATAATAATTTTCAGTAGCATCATGAATGAATTCAACAATATAACCATCACCTAAAGCATTCTTTTCATGATCTACAAGCATAGAAAATTTACTATTCTCCACATAAGCAAAATTCTTCTCATGAATAGTAGTGGGAGCAAACTCAACAAAATAACTACCATATGATTGAAAATTAAGATCAAGATGACAAATTTCATGGTTATTGTCGGTGTCAAAACCGGCGGATCTCGGGTAGGGGGTCCCGAACTATGCGTCTAGGCGGATGGTAACAGGAGACAAGGGACACGATGTTCTTACCCAGGTTCGGGCCCTCTCGATGGAGGTAAAACCCTACTCCTGCTTGATTAATATTGATGATATGGGTAGTACAAGAGTAGATCTACCACGAGATCAGAGAGGCTAAACCCTAGAAGCTAGCCTATGGTATGATTGTTGTTCGTCCTACGGACTAAAACCCTCCGGTTTATATTGACACCGGAGAGGGCTAGGGTTACACAGAGTCGGTTACAATGGGAGGATATCTACATATCCGTATCACCAAGTGTCGGTGTCAAAACCGGCGGATCTCGGGTATGGGGTCCCGAACTGTGCATCTAGGCGGATGGTAACAGGAGACAAGGGACACGATGTTTTTACCCAGGTTCGAGCCCTCTCGATGGAGGTAAAACCCTACTCCTGCTTGATTAATATTGATGATATGGGTAGTACAAGAGTAGATCTACCACGAGATCAGAGAGGCTAAACCCTAGAAGCTAGCCTATGGTATGATTGTTGTTCGTCCTACGGACTAAAACTCTCCGGTTCATATAGGCATCAGAGAGGGTTAGGGTTACCCAGAGTCGGTTACAATGGGAGGAGATCTACATATTCGTATCGCCAGGATTGCCTTCCACGCCAAGGAAAGTCCCATCCGGACACGGGACGAAGTCTTCAATCTTGTATCTTCATAGTCCGGGAATCCGGCCAAAGGTCATAGTCCGGCCATCCAGACACCCCCTAATCCGGGTCTCCCTCAGTAGCCCCTAAACCAGGCTTCAATGACGACGAGTCCGATGCGCAAATTGTCTTCGGCATTGCAAGGCGGGTTCCTCCTCCGAATACTTCATAGAAGATGTTGAACACAAGGATAGTGTTCGGCTCTGCAAAATAAGTTCCACATATGACCGTAGAGAGAATAATATTCGTACAAATCTAATCTGCTGACGTATTCTGCAGCGTGACATCATGCCGCAGCCAAGCCTTTATTCGAATCGTTTTACTGTCCCACCTCAGCGCGTTTAGCGAGGCGGTTTCCTTGGCACGTCTTGTCAAAGCAGAGATCATGTCCCCTTATTCCGGGATTCTCATCAATACGGGCGTGGGTAACCCAACCGCGCCATTAATCACAGCGCTTGGGAGATAAGCGAGTTTTACTTGGCTGGTGGGGGCACATAATTTTGGCCGCCCATATAAGGGGATAAGGATCCACCCTTTCCATCTACGCCTTCTTCCTCCCTTGCTTATCCATTTCCGCGCACTCGAGCTCCAGCGCCCAAGTCCGCACTTCCCACGTCAACCTTCTCCAACAATGTCTGGAGCGGGAGGCAGGTGGATGACCTCCTCCGTCACGGTGAGGCACATCAAAAAGTTGAGGAAGGCCGGATACCTGTCTTACGACATTGCGCACCGGCTCCCAGATGAGGGGCAGCTCATCCCCACAACCAGGCCCCGTGAGAGGGTGGTGTTCCTCCCCCATTTCCTCCGCAGACTGGGCTTCCCTCTCCACCCATTTGTCCAGGGACTCATGTTCTACTACGGCCTGGATTTCCACGATCTGCCCCCGAACTTCATCCTCAACATCTCGGCGTTTATCGTCGTGTGCAAGGTCTTCCTCCACATCAAACCCCACTTTGGCTTATGGCTAAAGACCTTCAATGTCAAGCCGAAGGTCGTGGGTGGCCGGCAAGCAGAGTGCGGAGGCGCCATGGTGGGCAAGATGGCCAACGTCACATGGCTCGAGGGAGCCTTCGTGGAAACCATCAAAGGGTGGCAATCGGGGTGGTTCTACATCACCGAGCCGCGTGACCCTGAATGGGCAGCGACCCCCGAATTTCGATCTGGCATCCCCACACGGCTCACCTCATGGAAAGAGACAGGCCTATCGTGGGGTAATTCGGCAGAGGTGACCGGACTCCAAACCTGCGTCGAAGACCTAATCGACAGGAAGGTTAAACTTGTCACCGTAGTCCAGGTCATGCTCTTCCGCCGGATCCTCCCGTGTCAATGATGGGCTTTTAATTTGTGGGAATTTGACCCGGCCCAGCACCAAACTTTGTCCAGGCTCTTCGACACAATGCATGAAGATGCCTGGAAAGTGCTTTTCAAGAGCTCCGAGGTTCACCCTCCCATTACCGAGGATCGTGGATTCTGCCTGAAGCGCCAAGCCAGCGCGGGTAAGCTTAGTTTACCCATTACAGGGTAATTGTTTTTCATAGTTTGACTCTATGCGGGATCTAAACTCCCATTCCTTTAACAGGACTGGCAGAAGAAGGCTGGACAGATCGACTATCTGGCTCCTTTGCCCGAAGGCCCAGCAGACACCCGCTTGGCAAAGCTGCTGGTTCCGGCACCTCACGTGGTGCCGGAGAAGAAGTCCAAGAAGAAGGCCATGGGAACTCAAAGGAGCTCCCGGCGCCTGGTGGTGTCGGACTCATCGCCCGACAACCCCAAAGCGCACTCCTCCTCCGAAGACGAGGAGGAGGAAGAAGAAGCCTCTCCCCCTCCAGTGGGGGGAGGAAATAAAAGAAAGGCCGCCCCAACTGGGGAGGCCGGAGGGTCCAAGAAGGGGAAGACCCTTCTTCCGGACTACGCCTCCGATGTCGACGACGGCGGAGAGGAGTGGCCATCCAGGGCCAAGCCCCTAGCCAAATCGTAAGTATCCGGATACCCGAATAGTTCATGGCATTCCTTTATTTGCACAGTACCTTCTAACGCGAATATAATCATGCAGTCCGCCCAAGGCTCAGCTCGATGATTCGTTGAGCGGCTCCCTGGATTCGTCGGATGTGAATAGTCTTTCACTCCCGATGGCTACCTCCCCCCGCCCTACGGACGATGCCGAGGTGGAGTCCCAAAAGGGGCTAAACCAGGAGGAGGTGGTCCTGGAGGTGCCGCAAGGTGACCTCCCGGACTCCAGGCCCAAAGGGGATAAAATCCCAGAGGGATCTAAGTCCGACCCTGGGCCGGACACCGCACCGGAACCTTCAGTGGCTCCGGAGTCCGGCAGGTGCCCCCCTCGCAAGAAGGGCAAGCCTACAACGCCCGCGACCTCCGTCCAACCGGAGGCGCCGGACAATTTACTGGAGGTGCTTAACGGCGCCTCCATCGACGAGGTGCATTGCATTGTTATGAGTGCGGTGATCCAGAAGGTTCAGTCCGCCAAGAGAGGGCTGACAGAAGCCTGTGCCAGCCTTCTAACAGGCTTCGAGGTATGTATTTAAAACATGTAAAAATATTACCGCATAGACAGTAGCCCCTGATGCTCAGTTTGGTGTTCAGAAAGAAAAGCCGGACTGAGGATCTAAAAAGATATACGCAGGAGTCTAACAGAAATATGTCAATATGGGAATGCAGGCGGCACTGCTGACCTCTGCCGCACTGACTGCGGAGGTCGATGCATTGAAGCAGAGCCTCGAGCGGTCCAAGAACGAGCTCGGCCTTGCCAAGAAGCAGCTCGAGGACAAGGAAGGTAGGTAGTGCCTTATGTAAATATATATAAAAATACCTGGTTGCAAATAATGACAGGACCAACGTGAATGTTACAGGGGCCACAAACGAGGTGGCGACCCTGAAGGAAGTGCTGTCCAAGGCCGAAGACAATGCGGCCATGGAGCGCACCGAGCGAGAGAAACAAGAGGCGCGGGTGGCGGAGGTGCGGCAAGAGCTCGATGCTCTCGTGAAGAAACACGAGAGTTTAGAGCTTGACACAAAGACGCGAGAGTCCGAGCTTGCCTCGGCACTTGAAAGCGCCAAGTCTGCCAAGGCCAAAGCCCAAAAAGCCCTCCAGGAGATTGAGGCGATGAAAAAGATAGCGGCAGGTAAGGCATTCTTTATGCAAAGCAAGCATGTGAAAGTGAATTACATGTTACTTACCCAAATCCGGAGCTCTCCAGGAGCATTCGCAGATCTGCCCCGCAGTGTGTCCGACGCCACCGCATTGTACCGAGCCCAAGAAGGGAGCTCGACGGAGAAGGTGTTCTGGTCCCAGTATGCTGAGGCCGAACACCCGGTGCCCTTGAGCGACCAGCTGAAGCAGCTGGTCGAGCTCCATAAGGTGGCCGAACAGGCCATGAAGGGCCTTATAGGCCGGCTGTGGCCTGGGGAGGTCCTGCCTGAGAGCTACTTCGGGCTGGTGAGGTGGCTGGTGGATGCCTGTCCGTGGCTTGAAATCATCAAGCGCTCCGTATGCATCGAAGGCGCTCGTAGGGATTTTGCCCGTGCTAAAGTGCACTAGGGCAAGCTGGATGCTGAGAAGCTAGTGACAGAAGGGCCACTGGAGGGGAAGGAGCATCGCATGCCCAAGATGTATTATGAGGGCGTCCTAAAGGGTTCCCACCTTGTGGCGAATGAATGTACCAGGGATGTAATTTTTGAGTAATCTCGCTCGTGTTTATCCTGTGCGTTGAAAACTTGTTCATATGCGCTAAGCAACGTTTTTTGAATTTAAAATATTACCTTCTGTGCGGCCGTTTATTAAATCTGAGAGATGCAAGTCGTCGGCTTCTAACCCCGTGCCATGAGTGCTGGGGTGTTCGGGATAAACCTGAGCGCTCTTGTTCCCATTCTTGGGTCCGTCGAGGGAGGCGCTCAGCACAACGAACAAGGCAATCGGACTTATAATGCTTTATCACTCTCACTTAGCCATAGAATTCTATAATTTTAAATTTCGGCGAAGCCCCTAGTATTCGGAAGACCGAGTTTGGGGCGCTATCCACGCCTAGGCCGGACAAAGCCAGCTCCTCGCTCTAAGCGGCATAAGTCTGTAAGGACTCGAAAAACCTCGCGAACAGCAACCGGCTCTCGCCCTATCATGACGGTCAGTTTTAGCTTTCTCTACTGAGGTGTTAACCCAGCTCAACTGGGGCACAATCGCAGTAGTTCTCCCAGCGCTACCTTAGCCGATATAGCAGAACGTAAGGTACCAAAACATGGGAGCCGGGCAAACCCAACTATTGACCCAAGACATGATTCAGAGCCAATGCATATAATGCTATAAGTTCGGGGTGCCGCACTCATGAGACTGTTCGGTCTTCTCACACCATATTTTGGGGAACTTAAGCCCCTGGTGTATTGGCCGTACCAAAGTGTACGGTTGCATAATGTCATAGCTGAACATATGTACATAAAAAATGAATGCAATAATAGACAAGGGCTATGTATTGTTTATTAGAGGGCTGCTATGAAAGCAGAACGATACAAATAGTGCGATAGGCAAGAGATGGGATTATTTGACATGTCCCCCTCCAGGGGCAAGCTGCGAGACTTTAAGTAAGACAGGTATTTAGCTCGTTATAGAGACCACCTGGACGTTCGACGTGGTTTGCTGTCTCCCAGGCTGTTGCATCGTGTGTTCGACGATTGTATTGCCGAACAGGTCTTCCGAATAGTGGAGTCCTGAAAGTAAAAAAAAGAAAAATCACAAAAATCGGGAATCCCTAGTGCGGTTGAGCCGCATTCTGGGCATGCCGTGGTTGTGCCCCTCCCCTTATGCCCATAGTATTTCTAGAGCATAATTATGTACGCGTGGTACTGGTTTCGCAATCTCGCGAGGGCTGGGGTTGGGGCCGCACTGCTATGCTAGCTCGGAACGTGCCAGACGGTCTTGTTGTAGGATACTCCAGGCGCGCTTGACGGTGTCCGGACACTTAACAGCCGGACTGGAGAATTGCCTTGAGAGGCTACTTTGTACTTCTGCCGTGAGGGCCGCCGTGTGCTCCTCTGTTCGAAGAGAGCGTTCGGTGTTTCCATTGACCGTAATGACTCCACGAGGTCCTAGCATCTTGAGCTTGAGATATGCATAGTGCGGCACCGCATTGAACTTTGCAAATGCAGTCCGTCCGAGCAGGGCATGATAGCCACTGCGGAACGGGACTATGTCGAAGATTAACTCCTCGCTTCGGAAATTATCTGCGGATCCGATGACCACTTCGAGTGTAACTGAGCCTGTACAGCAGGCCTCTACACCTGGTATGACGCCTTTAAAGGTCGTCTTTGTGGGTTTAATTCTTGAGGGATCTATGCCCATTTTCCGCACTATATCCTGATAAAGCAGGTTCAGGCTGCTGTCGCCGTCCAGGAGGACTCTAGTGAGGTGAAATCCGTCAATGATTGGGTCTAGGACAATTGCAGCGAATCCACCGTGACGAATGCTAGTGGGGTGGTCCCTTCGATCAAAAGTGAACGGGCAGGAGGACCATGGGTTGAACTTTGGGGCGACTGGCTCCAACGCATATACGTCCCTGAGAGCATGCTTCAATTCCCTTTTGGGGATGTGGGTTGCGTATATCATGTTCACCGTCCGCACTTGTGGGGGAAAGCCCTTCTGTCCTCTGTTGTTCGGTGGCCGGGGCTCCTCCTCGTCATCGCTATGTAGCCCCTTGTCTCTGTTTTTGGCACTTAACTTGCCTGCCTGCTTGGACACCCAACACTCCCTGTTGGTGTGATTGGCTGGTTGTTCGGGGGTGCCGTGTATCAGGCACGAGAGATCGAGTATCCGGTCTAAGCTGGACGGGCCCGGAGTATTTCTTTTGAATGGCTTTTTCCGTTGACCGGGTTTAGAGCCTCTGAATCCGGCATTAACTGCCGTATCCTCAGTGTTGTCGCTGTTAATGCGGTGTTTGTGCTTGTTGCGACGCGACCTGCCATTGTTTTCCTTGGTATCCGAGTTACCAGGGATCTTGGTCATGTTATTGCTACCAGCTAGCCAGCTGTCTTCTCCCGCGCAAAAGCGGGTCATGAGTGTTGTGAGGGCTGCCATGGATTTCGGCTTTTCCCGTCCTAGGTGCCGGGCAAGCCATTCGTCTCAGATGTTATGCTTGAAGGTTGTGAGGGCCTCTGCGTCCGGACAGTCGACTATTTGATTTTTCTTGGTTAGGAACCGTGTCCAGAATTGTCTGGCCGATTCCTCTGGCTGCTGAATTATGTGGCTTAAGTCATCGGCGTCTGGTGGTCGCACATAGGTGCCCTGGAAATTGTCAAGGAATGCGGATTCCAGGTCCTCCCAGCAACCAATTGACTCTACTGGCAAGCTGTTAAGCCAATGCTGAGCCGGTCCTTTAAGCTTGAGTGGGAGGTATTTGATAGCATGTAGATCATCACCACGTGCCATGTGGATATGAAGGAGATAATCCTCGATCCATACCGCAGGATCTGTTGTGCCATCGTATGATTCGATGTTTACGGGTTTAAAACCCTCGGGGATTTGATGATCCATTACTTCATCTGTGAAGCATAGTGGGTGTGCGGCACCTCTATATTGAGCTATATCACGATGTAGCTCGGATGAGCTTTGTCTGTTGTGTTCGGCCTGGCAGTATTTGCCATATCTGGCATGACGGTTATCGTCACGTGTCGTGGGGTGCCCACGCGATCTGTAGATCGATCTTGTTTGCCTTGCCTTGTCCTCCAATATGTCTCGCAGGTCTGGTGCGTTTCCCTGTGCCCTGGTACTTTTTGAGAGACGCCGGGGTGCGGCTTGAGTTGAGGTCCGAAACGCCTTTCTGTCGCGGCCACGGGGTGGTCGATTGGCTGCATCGTACGCTGGTGATGTAGGTTTAGTTGCTTCCTCCTCAAGTTGGGGTAGCAGTCTGCGCTTTGGGTAGCTCTTGGAGGGACGTTCGAGTTTGTTCTCTTCGGCAGCGAGTACTTCCGTCCATCTATCGGCTAGCAAGTCTTGGTCAGCTCCAAGCTGCTGCTGTTTTCTCTTGAGGCTGCTTGCCGTGGCCATGAGCCTGCGTTTGAAACGCTCTTGTTCGACGGGGTCCTCAGGCACGACAAATTCGTCGTCGTCGAGGCTTGCTTCGTCTTTGGAGGGAGGCATGTAATTATCGTCCTCGACCTCTCTGTCTGCCGCTCTCTCATGAGGGCTGGCTTCTCCATCCTCCTGCGCTGAATCCTGCTGGAGGGGGTTGTCTTCGGCACTGTCCGGGGTGTTATTGTCTCCGGTGCCGGACTTGCTGTTTTTGCTTTGGCAGGATTTAGAGCGGCGCCGCTGACGCCGGCGCTTAGGCTGTTTCTTGGAGGGGTCATCCTCCATTGTTCCATCGCCATCCCCTTCTTTTGGGGTGTCCACCATGTATATGTCGTATGACGAGCTGGCTTTCCATTGCCCTATAGGCGCTGGTTCATGGTCGTCTCCTTCATCGGCATCCATACCGTCGATGTCTTCGGAGTCGAAGTCGAGCATGTCGGTTAAATCGTCGACAGTGGCTACGAAGTGGGTGGTGGGTGGGTTTCGAATTTCTTCGTCGTACACATCCCAACCTTGCTGACCATAGTCCGGCCAGGGCTCTCCTGATAAAGAGAGAGACTTTAGTGAATTCAGGATGTCACCAAAGGACGAGTGTTGAAAGATGTCTGTGGGGGTGAACTCCATGATCGGAGCCCAATTGGGTTCGATCAGGAGGGGTGCGGAATATTCGGAGTCCGGAAAGGAGTCCGGCACCTTGGAGTCACGAGCTCCGTGAAGGACAAGATTGGTGTTTGGCTCGATCACCATAGAGATTGCAGCCCCCGAGGCAGCGTCTAGCCACCCGTCCTTGACCGGTGTAGTCGGCTCCGAGCTAAGGGTCGGAGCAGACACCTGAGCGGCGCTCTGGGCACTGTCCGGCGGTAGAGCTAGATCATGCCATCGTGACAGTGTGGCGCCCTCGGCTGTGGCTCGAATCTTTCGAAGATAAAGTCTCCGCGGATGTCAGCCGTGTAGTTTAAACTTCCAAATCTGACCTGATGGCCAGGGGCGTAACATTCGATCTGCTCCAGAAGGCCAAGTGAATTGGCCCGCAATGCAAAGCCGCCGAATACGAAGATCTGTCCGGGGAGAAAAGTCTCATCCCGGACCGCGTCACGGTTGACGAGCGAAGAAGCCATCTGGCCTAAAAGGCGATGACACAGAGGAACTCTCAATGAAAGCACCAATGTCGGTGTCAAAACCGGCGGATCTCGGGTAGGGGGTCCCGAACTGTACATCTAGGCGGATGGTAACAGGAGACAAGGGACACGATGTTTTTACCCAGGTTCGGGCCCTCTCGATGGAGGTAAAACCCTACTCCTGCTTGATTAATATTGATGATATGGGTAGTACAAGAGTAGATCTACCATGAGATTAGAGAGGCTAAACCCTAGAAGCTAGCCTATGGTATGATTGTTGTTCGTCCTACGGACTAAAACTCTCTGGTTTATATAGGCACCAGAGAGGGTTAGGGTTACACAGAGTCGGTTACAATGGGAGGAGATCTACATATCCGTATCGCCAAGCTTGCCTTCCACGCCAAGGAAAGTCCCATCCGGACACGGGACGAAGTCTTGAATCTTGTATCTTCATAGTCCGGGAGTCTGGCCAAAGGTCATAGTCCGTCCATCCGGACACCCCCTAATCCGGGACTCCCTCACCAAGCTTGCCTTCGACGCCAAGGAAAGTCCCATCCAGACATGGGATGAAGTTTTCAATCTTGTATCTTCATAGTCCAGGAGTCCGGCCAAAGGTCATAGTCCGGTCATCCGGACACCCCCTAATCCGGGACTCCCTCAATAGCCCCTGAACCAGGCTTCAATGACGACGAGTCCGGCGCACAAATTGTCTTCGGCATTGCAAGGAGGGTTCCTCCTCCGAATACTTCATAGAAGATGTTTGAACACAAGGATAGTGTCCGGCTCTACAAAATAAGTTCGACATACCACCGTAGAGAGAATAATATTTGTACAAATCTAATCTGCTGACGTATTCCGCAGCATGACATCATGCCATGGCCAAGCCTTTATTCGAATTGTTTTACTGTCCCACCTCAGCGCGTTTAGCGAGGTGGTTTCCTTGGCACGTCTTGTCAAAGCAGAGATCGTGTCCCCTTATTGCAGGATTCTCATCAATACGGGCGTGGGTAACCCAACCGTGCCATTAATCACGGCGCTTGGGAGATAAGCGAGTTTTACCAGGTTGGCAGGGGCACATAGTTTCGTCCTCCCATATAAGGGGATAAGGATCCACCCTTTCCATCTATGCCTTCTTCCTCCTTTGCTTATCCATTTCCGCGCACTCGAGCTCCAGCGCCCAAGTCCGCACTTCCCACCTCAACCTTCTCCAGCCATGTCCGGAGCGAGAGGCAGTTGGATGGCCTCCTCCGTCATGGAGGGGCACATAAAAAAGTTGAGGAAGGCCGGATACTTGTCCAACGACATTGCGCACCGGCTCCCAGATGAGGGGCAGCTCATCCCCACCCCTAGGCCCCATGAGAGGGTGGTGTTCCTCCCCCATTTCCTCCGCGGACTGGGCTTCCCACTCCACCCGTTTGTCCGGGGGCTCATGTTCTACTACGACCTGGATTTCCACGATCTGGCCCCGAACTTCATCCTCAATATCTCGGCGTTCATCGTCGTGTGCGAGGTCTTCCTCCGCATCAAGCCCCACTTCGGCTTATGGCTAAAGACCTTCAATGTCAAGCCGAAGGTAGTGGGCGGCCGGCAAGTGGAGTGCGGAGGCGCCATGGTGGGAAAGATGCCCAACGTTACATGGCTCGAGGGCTCCTTTGAGGAAACCATCAAAGGGTGGCAATCAGGGTGGTTCTACATCACCGAGCCGCGCGACCCTGAATGGGCAGCGGCCCTCGAATTCCGATCTGGCATCCCCACAAGGCTCACCTCTTGGAAAGAGATGGGCCTGTCGTGGGGTAATTCAGAAGAGGTGACCGAACTCCTAACCTGCGTCCAAAACCTGGTGGTCAAGAAGGTTAAACTTGTCAACGTAGTCCAGGTCATGCTCTTCCGTCGGACCCTCCCTTGTCAACGACGGGCTTTCAACTTGTGGGAGTTCGATCCGGCCCAGCACCAAACTCTGTCTAGGCTCTTTGACACAACGCACGAGGATGCCTGGAAGGTGCTATTCAAGGGCTCCGAGGTTGCCCCTCCCACTACCGAGGATCGTGGATTCTGCATGAAGCGCCAAGCCAGTGTGGTAAGCTTGTTTTACCCTTTACATGATACTTGTTTTTCATAGTTTCACTCTATGCGGGATCTAAGCTCCCGCTCCTTTGACAGGACTGGAACAAGACGTTCAGACATATCGACTGTCTGGCTCCTTTGCCCGAAGGCCCAGCAGACGCCCGCTTGGCGAAGCTGCTGGTCCCGGCACCTCACGTGGTGCCGGAGCAGAAGGCCAAGAAGAAGGCCACGGGAACTCAAAAGAGCTCCCGGCGCCTGCTGGTGTTGGAATCATCGCCCGACGACCCTGAAGCGCACTCCTCCCCCGAAGACGAGGAGGAGGAAGAAGAAGCCTCTACCCCTCCATCGGGGGGAGGAAAGAAGAGAAAGGCCGCCCCAACTGGGGAGGCCGGAGGGTCCAAGAAGGGAAAGACCCTTCTTCCGGACTACTCCACCAGCGCCGACGACGGCGGAGAGGAATGGCCATCCAGGGCCAAGCCCCTGGCGAAATTGTAAGTACCAGAATAACTCATGGCGTTCCTTTAGTGCATAGTATCTTCTAACACTAAACATAATCATGCAGTCCGCCCAAGGCCCAGCTCGACGCTTCATCGAGCGGATCCCTGGATTCGTCGGATGTGAATAGTCTTTCACCCCCGACTGCTACCTCCCCTCGCCCCACGGACGATGCCGAGGTGGAGTCCCAAAAGGGGCCAGGCCAGGAGGAGGTAGCCTCGGAGGCGCCGCAAGGTGACCTTCCGGACTCCAGGCGCAAAGGGGATAAAACCCCAGAGGGATCTAAGTCCGGCCCTGGGCCAGACACCGCACCAGAACCTTTAGTGGTTCTAGAGTCCGGCAGGCGGCCCCCTCATAAAAAGGGCAAGCCTACGACGCTGGTGGCCTCCGTCCAACTGGAGGCACCGGACAATTTGCTGGAGGTGCTTAACGGCGCCTCCATCGACGAGGAGCACCGCACTATTATGAGTGCGGTGATCCAGAAGGTTCAGTCCGCCAAGAGCGGGCTGACAGAAGCCTGTGCCAGCCTTCTAACAGGCTTTGCGGTATGTATTTAAGACATTTAAAAATATTACCGCATAGACAGTAGCCCCTGATGCTCAGTTTGGTGTTCGGAAAGAAAAGCCGGACTGAGGATCTAAAAAGATATACGCAGGAGTCTAACATAAATATTTCAATATGGGAATGCAGGCTGCGCTACTAACCTCTGCCGCACTGACTGCGGAGGTCGATGCATTGAAGCAGAGCCTCGAGCGGTCCGAGAACGAGCTCGGCCTTGCCAAGAAGCAGCTCGAGGACAAGGAAGGTAAGTAGTACCTTATGTAAGTATATAAAAAAACCTGGTTGCAAAAAATGACAGGACCAACGTGAGTATTACAGGGGCCACAACCGAGGTGGCGACCCTGAAGGAAGTGCTGTCCAAGGCCGAAGACAATACGGCCGTGGAGCGCGCCGAGCGAGAAAAGCAGGAGGCGCGGGTGGCGGAGGTGCGGCAAGAGCTCCATGCTCTTGTGAAGAAACACGAGAGATTGGAGCTTTACTCAAAGATTCGAGAGTTTGAGCTTGCCTCGGCCCTTGAGAGCGCCAAATCTGCCAAGGCCGAAGCCCAAAAGGCCCTCCAGGAAATTGAGGCGATGAAGAAGATAGCAGCGGGTAAGGCATTCTTTATGCAAAGCAAGCACGTGAAAGTGAATTACTTGTTACTTACCCGAATCCGGAGCTCTCCAGGAGCATTCGCAGATCTGCCCCACAGTGTGTCCGACGCCACCGCATTCTACCGAGCCGAAGAAGGGAGCTCGATGGAGAAGGTGTTCTATTCCCAGTATGTTGAGGCCGGACACCCGGTGCCCTTGAGCGACCAGCTGAAGCAGCTGGTCGAGCTCCATAAGATAGCCGAATAGGCCATGAAGGGCCTTATAGGCCGGCTATGGCCTGGGGAGGTCCTGCCTGGGAGCTACTTTGGGCTGGTGAGGCGGCTGGTGGATGCCTGTCCACGGCTTGAAGTCATCAAGCGCTCCGTATGCATCAAGGCGCCCGTAGGGCCCTTGCCCGTGCTAAAGTACACTGGGGCAAGCTGGATGCTAAGAAGCTGGTGACAGATGGGCCACCGGAGGGGAAGGAGCATCGCAGGCCTGAGATGTATTATGAGGGCGTCCTGAAGGGTGCCCGCCTTGTGGCGAATGAATGTTCCAAAGATGTAATTTTTGAGTAAACTCGCTCATGTTTATCCTGTGCGCTGAAAACTTGTTCATGTGCGCTAAGCAAGGCTTGTTGAATTTAAAATATTACCTTCTGTGCAGCCGTTTATTAAATCTGAGAGATGCGAGTCGTCGGCTTCTACCCCCATGCCACGAGTGCTGGGGTGGTCGGGATAAACCTGAGCGCTCTTGTTCCCATTCTTGGGTCGTTCAAGGGAGGCGCTCAGCACAATGAACAAGGCAATCGGACTATAATGCTTTATCACTCTCACTTAGCCATAGAATTCTATAATTTTAAATTTCGGCGAAGCCCTAGTATTCGGAAGACCGAGTTCGGGGCGCTATCCACGCCTAGGCCGGACAAAGCCAACTCCTCGCTCTAAGCGGCATAAGTCTTTAGGGACTCGAAAACCTCTCGAATAGCGACCGACTCTCGCCCTATCATGATGGTCAGTTTTAGCTTTCTCTACTAAGGTGCTTAACCCAGCTCAACTGGGGCACAATCACAGTAGTTCTCCCAACGCTACCTTAGCCGATATAGCGGAATGTAAGGTACCAAAACATGGGAGCCGGGAAAACCCAACTATTGACCCAAGACATGATTCGGAGCCGATGCATATAATGCTATAAGTTCGGGGTTCCGCACTCGTGGGAGTGTTCAGACTTCTCACACCATATTGTGGGGTACTTAAGCCCCTGGTGTATTGGCCGTACCAAAGCGTACGGTTGCATAATGTCATAACTGAACATATTTTACATAAAAAATGAATGCAATACTAGACAAGAGCTATGTATTGTTTATTAAAAGGCTGCTGTGAAAGCAGGACAATACAAATAGTGCGATAAGCAAGAGATGGGATTATTAGACATACCCCCCTCCAGGGGCAAGCTGTGAGACTTTATGTAAGACAGGTATTTAGCTCGTTATAGAGACCACCTGGACATCTGACATAGTTTTCTACATCCCTGGCTATGATTGTGCTGCCGGACAGGCCTTCCAAAGAATGGAGTCCTGAAAGTAAGAAAAAAGAAATGACAAAATCTGGAGCCCCTAGTGCGGTTGAGCCGCATTTTGGGCGTGCCGTGGTTGTGCCCCTCCCCATATGCCCATGGTATTTCCAGGGCATAGTTATGTATGCGTAGGACTGGTTTCGCAATTTTGCGAGGGCTGGGGTTGGGGCCGCACTGCTACGCTTGCTCGGAATGTGTCAGGCGGTCTTTTTGTAGGTTACTCCGGGCGCGCTTGACGGTGTCCGGACGTTTAATAGCCGGACTGGAGAATTGCCTTGAGAGGCTACTTTGTACTTCCGCCGCGAGGGCCGCCGTATGCTCCTCCGTTCGGAGAGAGCGTTTGGTGTTTCCATTGACCGTAATGACTCCTCGAGGGCCTGGCATCTTGAGCTTGAGGTATGCATAGTGCGGCACCGCATTGAACTTTGCAAATGCGGTTCGTCCGAGCAGGGCATGATAGCCACTACGGAACGGGACTATGTCGAAGATTAACTCCTCGCTTCGGAAATTATCCGGGGATCCGAAGACCACTTCGAGTGTAACTGAGCCTGTACAGTTGGCCTCTACACCCGGTATGACGCCTTTAAAGGTCGTCTTTGTGGGTTTAATCCTCGAGGGATCTATGCCCATTTTTCGCACTGTATCCTGATATAGCAGGTTCAGGCTGCTGCCACCGTCCATGAGGACTCTAGAGAGGTGAAATCCGTCAATTATTGGGTCTAGAACCAATGCGGCGAATCCGCCGTGGCGGATGCTAGTGGGGTGGTCCCTTCGATCAAAAGTGATCGGGCAGGAGGACCATGGGTTGAACTTTGGGGCAACTGGCTCCAACGCATATACGTCCCTGAGTGCATGCTTCCGCTCCCTTTTGGGGATGTGGGTTGCATATATCATGTTCATCGTCCGCACTTGTGGGGAAAGCCCTTCTGTCCCCTGTTGTTCAGCGGTCGGGGCTCCTCCTCGTCATCGCTATGCAGCCCCTTGTCTCTGTTTTCGGCACTTAATTTGCTGCCTGCTTGAACACCCAACAATCCCTGTTGGTGTGATTGGCTGGTGTTTCGGGGGTGCCGTGTATCTGGCACGAGCGATCGAGTATTCGGTCCAAACTGGACGGGCCCAGAGTATTTCTTTTGAATGGCCTTTTCCGCTGACCGGGTTTAGAGCCT
Organism: Triticum dicoccoides; assembly: GCF_002162155.2. Taxonomy (NCBI): domain Eukaryota; kingdom Viridiplantae; phylum Streptophyta; class Magnoliopsida; order Poales; family Poaceae; genus Triticum; species Triticum dicoccoides. The sequence goes on along the minus strand of NC_041381.1, from coordinate 531,632,350 downwards.
CTGAATCCGGCATTAACTGCTGTATCCTCAGCATTGTCACCGTTAATGCTGCGCTTGTGCTTGTTGCGACGTGACCTGCCATTGTTGTCATCGGTATCCGAATTACTAGGACTCTTGGACATGTTATTACTGCGAGCGAGCCAGCTGTCTTCTCCTGCGCAAAAGTGAGTCATGAGTGTTGTGAGGGCTGCCATGGATTTCGGCTTTTCCTGTCCAAGGTGCCGGGCAAGCCATTCATCTCGGATGTTATGCTTGAAGGTTGCAAGGGCCTCTGCGTTCGGACAGTCGACTATTTGATTTTTCTTGGTTAGGAACCGTGTCCAGAATTGTCTGGCCGATTCCTCTGGCTGCTGAATTATGTGGCTTAGGTCATCGGCGTCTGGTGGTCGCACATAAGTGCACTGGAAATTGTCAAGGAATGCGGCTTCCAGGTCCTCCCAGCAACCAATTGACTCTGCTTGCAAGCTGTTAAGCCAATGCCGAGCTGGCCCTTTAAGCTTGAGTGGGAGGTATTTTATAGCGTGTAGATCATCACCGCGGGCTATATGAATATGAAGGAGATAATCCTCGATCCATACCGCGGGATCTGTTGTGCCATCGTATGATTCGATGTTTACGGGTTTAAACCCCTCGGGTATTTGATGATCCATCACTTCATCTGTGAAGCATAGTGGGTGTGTGGCGCCTCTGTACTGGGCTATATCACGACGTAGCCCAGATGAGCTTTGTTTGATGTACTTGGCCTGTCCGTATTTGCCATATCCGGCGTGAAGGTTATCGTCATGTGTCGTGGGGCGCCCATGCGATCCGTATATCAATCTTGTTTGCCTTGCCTTGTCCTCTAGTATGTCTCGCAGGTCTGGCGCATTTCCCCGTGTCTTGGTACTTTTTGAGTGGCGCTGGGGTGCGGCTTGAATTGATGGTCGAGAGGTCTCTCTGTCACGGCCACGAGGTGGCCGGTCGGCCGCGTCATGCGCTGGTGATGTAGGTTTAGTTGCTTGCTCCTCTAATCGGGGTAGCAGCCTGCGCTTTGGGTAGCTCTTGGAGGGGTGTTCGAGTTCATACTCTTCAGCCACAAGGACTTCAGTCCATTTGTCGGCTAGCAAGTCTTGGTTAGCTCTAAGCTGCTGCTGTTTTTTCTTGAGGCTGCTTGCCCTGGCCATAAGCCTGCGTTTGAAATGCTCTTGTTCGACAGGATCCTTAGGCACGACAAATTCGTCGTCGTCGAGGCTTGCCTCGTCTTCGGAGGGAGGCATGTAATTATCGTCCTCAACCTCTCTGTCTGCCGCTCTCTCATGAGGGCTGGCCTCTCCATCCTCCTGTGCTAAATCCTGCTGGAGGGGGTTGTCTTCGGCACTGTCAGGGGTGTTATTATCTCCCGTGCCGGAATCGCCGTTTTTGCTTTGGTGGGATTTAGAGCAGCGCCGCTGACGCCAGCGCTTAGGCTGTTTCTTGGAGGGGTCATCCTCCGTTGTTTCGTCGCCGTTCCCTTCTTTTCGGGTGTCCACCATGTATATGTCGTATGACGAGGTGGCTTTCCAGTGCCCTATAGGCGCTGGTTCTTGGTCTTCTCCTTCATCGGCGTCCATACCGTCGATGTCTTCGGAGTTGAAGTCAAGCATGTCGGTTAAATCATCGACAGTGGCTACAAAGTGGGTGGTGGGTGGGCTTCGAATTTCTTCGTCGTCCGCATCCCAACCTTGCTGACCATAGTCCGGCCAGGGCTCTCCTGATGAAGAGAGAGACTGTAGTGAATTCAGAATGTCGCCAAAGGGCGAGTGCTGAAATATGTCCGCGGCAGTGAACTCCATGATCAGCGCCCAATCGGGTTCGATCGGCAGGGGTGCAGAAGGCTCGGAGTCCGGAAAGGAGTCCGGCACCTTGGAGTCACGAGTTTCGTGAAGGACAAGGCTGGTGTTCAGCTTGATAACCGTAGAGATTGCAGCCCCCGAGGCGGTGTCCAGCCACCCGTCCTCGATTGGCGCAGTCGGCTCCGCGCTAAGGATTGGAGCGGACACTGGGGCGGCCTCCTGGGCACTGTCCGGTGGCAGAGCTAGATTATGCCCATCGTGACAGTGCGGCGCGCTCGGCTGTGGCTCGAACCCGTCGAAGATCAAGTCTCCGCGGATGTCAGCCGTGTAGTTCAAACTTACAAACCTGACATGATGGCCAGGGGCGTAGCTTTTGATCTGCTCCAGATGGCCAAGCGAATTGGCCCGCAGTGCAAAGCCGCCGAATACGAAGATCTATCCAGGGAGAAAAGTCTCACCCTAAACCGCATCGTTGTGGATGATCGGAGGAGCCATTGGGCCTAAAGGCAACGACACAAAGGAACTCTCAATAAAAGCACCAATGTCGGTGTCAAAACCGGCGGATCTCGGGTAGGGGGTCCCGAACTGTGCGTCTAGGCGGATGGTAACAGGAGACAAGGGACATGATGTTTTTACCCAGGTTCGGGCCCTCTCGATGGTGGTAAAACCCTACTCCTGCTTTATTAATATTGATGATATGGGTAGTACAAGAGTAGATCTACCACGAGATTAGAGAGGCTAAACCCTAGAAGCTAGCCTATGGTATGATTGTTGTTCGTCCTACAGACTAAAACCCTCCGGTTTCTATAGACACCGGAGAGGGCTAGGGTTACACAGAGTCGGTTACAATGGGAGGAGATCTACATATCCGTATCGCCAAGATTTCCTTCCACGCCAAGGAAAGTCCCATCCGGACACGGGACGAAGTCTTCAATCTTGTATCTTCATAGTCCAGGAGTCCGACCAAAGTTCATAGTCCGGTCATCCAGACACCCCCTAATCCGGGACTCCCTCAGTTACCATTATTCTTTAAAGCATACGTGTCATCACAATAATCATCATAGATAGGAGGCATGCTTTCATCATAGTAAATTTTCTCACCAAAGCTTGGGGGACAAAAAAGTATCATCTCCATCAAACATAGCTTCCCCAAGCTTGTGGCTTTGCATATCATTAGCATCATGGATATTCAGGGAATTCATACTAACAACATTGCAATCATGCTCATCTTTCACATATTTTATGCCAAGAATTATATGTAATTCTTCTTCTAGTACTTGAGCACAATTTTCCTTTCCATCATATTCACAAAAGATATTAAAAAGCTGAAGCGTATGTGACAAACTTAACTCCATTTTTTTGTAATTTTCTTTTATAAACTAAACTAGTGCTAAAACAAGAAACAAAAAGATTCGATTGCAAGATCTAAAGATATACCTTCAAGCGCTAACCTCCCCGGCAACGGCGCCAGAAAAGAGCTTAGTTGACGGGGTGTGAGTGAGTGCCCTTTACCTAGCCTCCCTGGCAACGACGCCAGAAAAGAGCTTGATGTCTACTACACAACCTTCTTCTTGTAGACATTGTTGGGCCTACAAGTGCACAGGTTTGTAGGACAGTAGCAAATTTCCCTCAAGTAGAAGACCTAAGGTTTATCAATCCGTAGGAGGCATAGGATGAAGATGGTCTCTCTCAAACAACCCTGCAACCAAATAACAAAGAGTCTCTTGTGTACCCAACACACCCAATACAATGGTAAATTGTATAGGTGCACTAGTTCGGCGAAGAGATAGTGATACAAGTGCGAAATAGATAGTAGATATAGGTTTTTGTAATCTGAAATAATAAAAACAGCAAGGTAACAAGTGGTAAAAGTGAGCGTAAACGGTATTGCAATGGTAGGAAACAAGGCCTAGGGTTCATACTTTCACTAGTGCAAGTTCTCTCAACAATAATAACATAGACAGATCATATAACAAGCCCTCAACATGCAACAAAGAGTCACTCCAAAGCCACTAATAGCGGAGAACAAACATAGAGATTATGGTAGGGTACGAAACCACCTCAAAGTTATTCTTTCGGATTGATCTATAAAAGAGTTCGTACTAGAATAACACCTTAAGACACAAATCAATCAAAACCCTAATGTCACCTAGATACTCCATTGTCACCTCAAGTATCCGTGGGCATGATTATACGATATGCATCACACAATCTCAGATTCATCCAACCAACATAAAAGTACTTCAAAGATTCACCCAAAGTTACTACCGGAGAGTCAAGAACGTGTGCCAACCCCTATGCATAGGTTCCCAGTGTCACAAAACCCACAAGTTGATCACCAAAACATACATCAAGTGGATCAATAGAATAACTGATGTCTACTACACAACCTTCTTCTTGTAGACGTTGTTGGGCCTGCAAGTGCACAGGTTTGTAGGACAGTAGCAAATTTCCCTCAAGTGGATGACCTAAGGTTTATCAATCCGTAGGAGGCGTAGGATGAAGATGGTCTCTCTCAAACAACCCTGCAACCAAATAACAAAGAGTCTCTTGTGTCCCCAACACACCCAATACAATGGTAAATTGTATAGGTGCACTAGTTCGGCAAAGAGATGAAGATACAAGTGCAAAATAGATACTAGATAAAGGTATTTGTAATCTGAAATAATAAAAACAGCAAGGTAGCAAGTGATAAAAGTGAGCGTAAACGGTATTGCAATGATAGGAAACAAGGCCTAGGGTTCATACTTTCACTAGTGCAAGTTCTCTCAACAATAATAACGTAGATAGATCATATAACAAGCCCTCAACATGCAACAAAGAGTCACTCCAAAGACACTAATAGCAGAGAACAAACATAGAGATTATGGTAGGGTACGGAACCACCTCAAAGTTATCCTTTCTATTCTAACTATTCAAGAGTTCGTAGTAAAATAACATAAAGCTATTCTTTCAGCTCAATCCATCATAGAGTTCATACTAGAATAATACCTTAAGACACAAATCAACCAAAACCCTAATGTCACCTAGATACTCCATTGTCACCTCAAGTATCCATGGGCATGATTATAAGATATGCGTCACACAATCTCAGATTCATCCAACCAACATAAAAGTACTTCAAAGAGTGCCCCAAAGTTTCTACCGGAGAGTCAAGAACGTGTGCCAACCCCTATGCATAGGTTCCCAATGTCACGAAACCCGCAAGTTGATCACCAAAACATACATCAAGTGGATTGCAAGACATACATCAAGTGTTCTCATAAAAGACTCAATCCGATAAGATAACTTCAAAGGGGAAACTCAATTCATCACAAGAGAGTAGAGGGGGAGAAAATCATAAGATCCAACTAGAATAGCAAAGCTCGGGATACATCAAGATCGTGCCATAGAAGAACATGAGAGAGAACACGAGAGAGAGAGATCAAACACATAGCTACCGGTACATACCCTCAGCCCCGAGGGTGAACTACTCCCTCCTCATCATGGATAGCGCCGGGATGATGAAGATGGCCTCCGGTGATGGGATCCCCCTCCGGCAGGGTGCCGGAACAGGGTCCCGATTGGTTTTTGGTGGCTCTGGAGGCTTGCGGCGGCGGAACTCCCGATCTAGGTTCTGTCCTGGAAGTTTTAGGGTACGACGGTATATATGGGTGAAAGGAGTACGTCGGTGGAGCTACGGGGGTCCCACGAGGCAGGGGGGCGCGCCCAGGGGGGCACGCCCTCCACCCTTGTGGACAGCCCAGGGCTCCCCTGGCGTGCACTCCAAGCCCATCAGGTTGGTTTCCTTCCAAAATTAACTTCTCCAGTTGATTTCATTCCATTTTGACTCCGTCTGATATTCCTTTTCCTCGAAACACTGAAATAGGCATAAAACAACAAATCTGGGCTGGGCCTCCGATTAATAGGTTAGTCCCAAAAATAATATAAAAGTGGATAATAAAGCCCATTATTTCCTAAACCAGTAGATAAAGTAGCATGGAGCAATCAAAAATTATAGATACGTTGGAGACATATCAAGCATCCCCAAGCTGAATTCCGGCTCGTCCTTGAGTAGGTAAATGATAATTTTTTTTTGATGCGGAGTGATACTTTGGCATAATTTCAATGTAAATCTTCTTGATTGTGATATGAATATTCAGATCCGAAAGATTCAAGACAAAAGTTCATATTGACACAAAAATAATAATACTTGAAGCATACTAATCAAAGCAATCATGTCTTCTCAAAATAGCATGGTAAAAGAAAGTTCATCCCTACAAAATCATATAGTTAGGCTATATTTCATTTTCGTCACACAAAGATGTTCCCAACTTCTATACCCCCGATGACAAGCCAAGCAATTGTTTCATACTTAAATAATCTCAAACTTTTTCAACTTTCACGCAATACAGGAGCGTGAGCCATGGATATAGCACTATGGGTGGAATAGAATATGATGATGGGGATTCTATGGAGAAGACAAAAAAGGAGAAAGTCTCATGTTGACGAGGCTAATCGACGGGCTATGGAGATGCTCATCAATTAATGTCAACATGAGGAGTAGGGATTGCCATGCAACGGATGCACTAGAGCTATGAATGCTCAACAAAAGAAAACTAGTGGGTGTGCATCCAACTTGCTTGCTCATGAAGACCGAGGGAATTTGTGGAAGCCCATCGTAGGAATATACAAGCCAAGTTCTATAATGAAAAATTCCCACTAGTATGAAAAAGACAACTTATGAGACTCACTATATGAAAAACATGGTGCTACTTTGAAGCACAATATATGAGACTCACTACATGAAGAACATGGTGCTACTTTGAAGCACAAGTGTGGAAAAAGAGATAGTAGCATTGCCCTTTTCTTTTCTTTTTTTGGGCCTTCCTTTTTTTTATTTTGGACTTTCTCTTTTTTTGGGCAATGCTCTCATAATGATGATCATTACACTTCTATTGATTACAACATGAGGATTAGAACTCGAAACTAGAACAAGGTATGACTCTATATGAATGCCTCCGGCGGTGTACCGGGATGGTGCAATGAATCAAGAGTGACATGTATGAAAAATAATGCATGGTGGCTTTGCCACAAATACGATGTCAACTACATGATCATGCAATGGCAATATGACAAATGTAATTTATGTCATGATGATGATGATGGAAGTTGCATGGCAATATATCTCGGAATGGCTATGGAAATGCCATAATAGGTAGGTATGGTGGCTGTTTTGAGGAAGATATAGGGAGGTTTATGTGTGATAGAGCGTATCGTATCACGGAGTTTGGATGCACCGGCGAAGTTTGCGCCAACTCTCAATGTGAGAAATGGCAATGCACGGTACCGAAGAGGCTAGCAATGGTGGAAAGGTAAAAGTGCGTATAATCCATGGACTCAACATTAGTCAAAAGAACTCATATACTTATTGCAAAAATTTAGAAGTCATCAAAAATCAAGTACTACGTGCATGCTCCTAGGGGGATAGATTGGTAGGAAAATACCATCGCTCGTCCCCGACCACCACTCATAAGGATGCACAAGCCAGGTACACTTCATGCTTCAAATTTGTTACACAACTTTAACCATACGTGCATGCTATGGGATTTACCAACTTCAACACAAGTATTTCTCAAATTCACAACTACTCAACTAGCATGACTTTGATATTATTACCTCCATATCTCAAAACAATTATCAAGCATCAAACTTATCTTAGTATTCAACGCACTCAAAAGAAAGTTTCACATATCTTGAACACCAAGTATATTAACATTAAGCAAATTACCATGCTATTAACGACTCTCAAAATAATCTAAGTGAAGCATGAGATATCAATAGTTTCTTTAAAACAAATCCACCACCGTGCTCTAAAAGATCTAAGTGAAGTACTAGAGCAAAAACTATCAAGCTCAAAAGATATAAGTGAAGCACATAGAGTATTGTAGCAAATTCCAATTGGTGTAAGGCTCTCTCTCACTAAAGAATTTCAGATCTTGATACTTTATTCAAACAGCAAGCAAAGCTAAAGTAAACTACAATGCAAGGATAGCACAACTCATATGAAGAAGCAAAAACTTAGGCTCAACCGATACTAACCGATAGTTGTTGAAGAAGAAAGGTGGGATGCCTACCAGGGCATCCCCAAGCTTAGATGCTTGAGACTTCTTGAAATATTATCTTGGGGTGCCTTGGGCATCCCCAAGATTGAGCTTTTGTGTCTCCTTAATTCCTTTCATGTCACGGTTTCTCTTTTTATCAAAAGCTTCATTCACAACAAACTCAACAAGAACTTGTGAGATAGGTTAGTATAAACCAATGCAAAACCTTATCATTTTCTACTGTAAAAAATCACTAACATTATTATTCAACATTGAATACTAAATGTCTCTGCATATTTAATAGTCCTATCCTCAAATAGAATCATTAAACAAGCAAGCATATGCAAACAATGCAAACATAACAGCAATCTGCCAAAACAGTACAGTCTGTAAAGAATGCAAGAGTAAAAATACTTCCCTAACTCCAAAAAATATTAGAGAAAATTACCTCTGTAATAAATTTATCAGAGCTTAATATGAAATAAGATTCAACGTTATACCATTCTCTGCCTTTTCTAGGGAATGTTTGCAACAGCGGTAAACTTTCTGTTTTCAAACAGCAACATGTATACTAGCAAACATAAGCATGGCAAAGGCTATCCTTGAATTTTTATTGAAACTAAAGATGTAGAACATTATTCTAACTAAAAGCAAGCAAAAACTAACAAAATAAAATGATGCTCCAAGCAAAACATATATCATGTGGTGAATAAAAATATAGCTCCAAGTAAAGTTACCGATGAACGAAGACAAAAGAGGGGATGCCTTTCGGGGCATCCCCAAGCTTAGGCTCTTGGTTGTCCTTGAATATTACCTTGGGGTGCCTTAGGCATCCCCAAGCTTAGGCTCTTGCCACTCATTATTCCATAGTCCATCGAATCTTTACCCAAAACTTGAAAACTTCAACCACATAAAACTCAAAACAAAACTTGTAAGCTCCGTTAGTATAAGAAAATAAAACCACCACTTAGGTACTGTAATTAACTCATTATAAATTCATATTGGTGTAATATCTACTGTATTCTAACATATCTATGGTTCATACCACTTAATACTAGCCATAGATGCATCAAAATAAGCAAACAACACATAGAAAACAGAATCTGTCAAAAACAGAACAGTCTGTAGTAATCTGTATAAAACGTATACTTATGGAACCCCAAAAATTATGAAATAAATTGATGGACCTCAGTAATTTGTATATTAATCATCTTCAAAAAGAATCAACCTAAAAGCACTCTCCAGTAAAAAATGTCAGCTAATCTCGTGAGTGCTAAAGTTTCTGTTTTTCACAGCAAGATCACATAAACTTCACCCAAGTCTTCCCAAAGGTTCTACTTGGCACTTTATTGAAACAAAAGCTATAAAACATGATTACTACAGTAGCATAATCATGTGGACACACAAAAACAGTAAGGATAAATATTGGGTTGTCTCCCAACAAGTGCTTTTCTTTAATGCCTTTCTAGCTAGGCATTCTGATGACAATGATGCTCACATAAAAGATAAGAATTGAAACATAACAGGAGCATCATGAAGCATATGACTAGCACATTTTAATCCTAACCCACTTCCTATGCATAGGGATTTTGTGAGCAAACAACTTATGGGAACAAGAATCAACTTGCATAGGAAGGTAAAACAAACATAACTTCAAAACTTTAAGCACATAGAGAGGAAACTTGATATTATTGCAATTCCTACAAGCATATATTCCTCCATCGTAATAATTTTCAGTAGCATCATGAATGAACTCAACAATATAACCAGAACCTAAAGCATTCTTTTCATGATCTTCAAGCATAGAAAATTTTCTACTCTCCACATAAGCAAACTTCTTCTTTATAGCATACGTATTATCACAATAATCATCATAAATAGGAGGCATGCTTTCATCATAGTAAATTTGCCCATCAAAGCTTGGGGGACAAAAAATATCATCTTCATCAAACATAGCTTCCCCAAGCTTGTGGCTTTGCATATCATTAGCATCATGGATATTCAAGGAGTTCATACTAACAACATTGCAATCATGCTCATCATATAAAAACATTCTATAGATTTCTTCTTCTAGCACTTGAGCACAATTATCCTTTCCATCATACTCACGAAAGATATTAAAAAGGTGAAGCGTATGAGACAAACTTAACTCCATTTTTTTGTAGTTTTCTTTTATAAACTAAACTAGTGCTAAAACAAGAAACAAAAAGATTTGATTGCAAGATCTAAAGATATACCTTCAAGCACTCACCTCGCCAGAAAAGAGCTTAGTGACGGAGTGTGAGTACCCTTTACCTAGCCTCCCCGGCAACGGTGCTAGAAAAGAGCTTGATGTCTACTACACAACCTTCTTCTTGTAGACATTGTTGGGCCTGCAAGTGCACAGGTTTGTAGGACAGTAGCAAATTTCCCTCAAGTGGATGACCTAAGGTTTATCAATCCGTAGGAGGCGTAGGATGAAGATGGTCTCTCTCAAACAACCCTGCAACCAAATAACAAAGAGTCTCTTGTGTCCCCAACACACCCAATACAATGGTAAATTGTATAGGTGCCGTCGGCGTTCTGGGAACGGGGGTCCCCAGACTTGCCTGCCTGCGGCCTGCGGCGTGGCACAAAGGGGGCCCAGCACGACCCATCTTCATCAACACAAGCTCAAGACCCTCGCGAGGGGCCAAGCCTCGCAGGGCGGATGACAAGGAGCTTCCTCAGGCACGGCCTCGTCAGGCTAGATCACGAGGAGGCGGAGAGTTCAAGGCGGAGAGTTCAAGGCGGAGTACCTCGCGAGGTGCCCATGACACAAGCCATGACGACCAAGGGCACCGGACGGGCGCCAGCCGTGCAGTGTCCTTCTTTCCTCTTTGGTGCAAGGGAAGCAAGCGCAGGCGAGAGCATCAAGCAAAGGCATCCGTTTCGGTGCAACAAGACCAAGACCAGTCCAACGGCAGGATGGAGGTCACCGTGGAGCCCAAGCCGGCGTCACCACCAGAGCCTTTGACAGGCGAGGACCAACTTTAGTCAGGATAAGTGTACTAGATGTTCCCCTTCAAATTGGCCAATTGTTGGCGCCCTTCCCGCTCAATATTTGGGAAGAGGCCCAGGACCTTCGCTTATAAATAGGACTAGCCACCCACAGGGTATTGGGATCGATCCGGCAAAAGAGAGGGATCGGCATAGGAAGCTGAAGATAAGATAGGCATCTAGAATCAACCCTTCAAAAGGGACAACACCACCACGAGAACACACCCTCGCGAGGCTGTTCTTCCTTGTATTGTTCATCATCAGCCCAAGAGGCAATCCACCACGCCACACACTGGAGTAGGGTATTACACCACAATGGTGGCCTGAACCAATATAAACCCTGTGTCTCTTGTGTTATTCCTCTCGTAGTTTAGATCCTAGCGATTCGGAGAGGAACAGGTAGGTAGAAGGCGAATCCTCCGCGCGCACCCCAGTGTTCGAACCTCAAGGGTCTGCCGGAACCCTAAATCCGACATTTGGCGCGCCAGGTAGGGGTGCTCCGGAATTTGTCTTGCGTCGCCCTGTTCTTGTCCGACCGTCGCGATCATGTCTGACGCACGCCGGGTTCGCGCCGAGCGCCGAGCCGCACTCGCTTCCCGCGTCGCCCAGACGGCTCCCATTGGCGGGCGCCCCCGTCGTTCCCCGTTGCCTGCCGTCAACGCCGCCACCGGCCCGGTGGGGAACGAGCAGCAAGCATCGTCCCAGCACCCGTCCATGAGGCGAGACGGCCGCACCGCTACGCCCTCGCTCACCCCCGCTGGTTCTTCGTCCCGCTCGCCCCGCACGGCCATGGAGGCTCGAGCTGCACTCATCGCGGCAAACGAGCTCTTGCGCTACCGCCCAGTCGATGACGTCTACGAAGAATGGCTCGACCGAGTCGTCGAACTCGTCCGCATCGCTAGGAGCTCCCCCGCGCCATCTTTCCCGCTGCACCGCGCCTCGCCATGCGCGGGCAATGAAGCTCCCGGGGCGCCTCAGCCGCCTCCCCCTCAAGAAGGCGCCCTGGCTCCAAGGTGCACGGCCCCTGGGCGGAACCCGCCCCGTCAGGAACCAGCGCGGCAGGAGCAGAGCTGCCAAGAGGTCCGTCGCCCTCGAGAAGCTGCCCGAGCGCTCCCTACTCCGGCTCGTCTCGACCACGCTCCTGCTCCAGCATGACAAGTCCCTGCGCTGCACCCAGCTGCGGCGCACGGGGACCAGCAGGACCGAGCCCTTCGTCCTCCAAGGCCTCCTATGGCCACAGTGGGCTACCGTGCCTTCACCACCGAGCTACGCACCGTCGCGTGGCCCAGCAAGTTCAAGCTAGACCTGCCTCCTCGCTACGATGGCACAGCAGACCCTGCAGAGTTCCTTCAGCTCTACGAGCTGGGCATCGAGGCTGCCAACGGAGACGAGAAGGTCATGGCGAACTGGTTTCCCATGGGTCTCAAGGACGGGGCCCGCACCTGGCTTCTGAACCTGGCCCCAGGCACGATCTCCTCCTGGGACGAGATGCGCATCCGTTTCATCGCCAACTTCCAGGGTACTCGCGACCGGCCACCCGCCGTGAGCGACATGCGCTGCATCAAGCAACAACTGGGGGGAAACCCTGCAGATCTAGCGCTTCAACAACGCGCGCCTCAAGATTCCCTTCTCTGACGGCGTGCGTGACGTCAAAATGAAGGAGGAGCTTGCAATGCATGAAGATCTGTGCACTTCCTTGGAGCTGTTCAACCTGGTGACCAAGTGCGCCAGGGTTGAGGAAGGGCATCTCTCCCTCCTCAAATTGCCTGCCGCAGACCCTAAAGAGAAGAAGCCCACGGCCAAGGACGTGAAGCGCAAGGGGCTGCCGTGCTCGCGGCAGAACCAGACACCAAGCGGGGCAGAGATCAGCCCGAATCCTCCAAGGGCAGTCGATACTGCGTGTACCACGACCTCCACACCCACAACACCAATGAATGCCAAGAGCTCAGGGCCGTGCGTGAAGGACGTACTGGCCGGCGTCCCGACCGCAACGACCGGGGCTACAGACGAGGAGGAGGAAGGAACGCAGGACGCTGGGAAGACCGCGACCCACGTCAAGGGTGGCGCGACCAACCTCATGAGGATCGCTGGCAGGACCCACCTCGCGAGGGAGGCTAGAGGGATCAGCCTCGCGAGGATCGCCTGCAAGGTAACACAGGCCTCCCTCCGCTACCGCCGCAGCCAAGGAGAAATGAGGACCGTCATCAGGACGAAGGGGCTGGGGGCTTCCAGGAACCACGTGCGACCGCCTGCATCCTAGGTGGAGCTCAAGCCCCAGCCTCTTAGCGCATCTTCGAGCAGTTCGCCCGCGAAGTGAATGCAGTCCTCCCCAAGCTCGAGGCCATGCGTCCTCTCAGGTGGTCGACGTGCGCCATCACGTTCAGCTCAGCGGATCAGCTCGAGTGCGCGGCCACAGCCGGAGTCCTCCCGATGCTTTGTTCCCCAATCATCAACAACGTGCTAGTCACCAAGACCCTCATCGATGGCGGGGTAGGGCTCAACGTCCTGTCCGTGGAAACATTCCACAATCTCCAAGTACCCTACAGTCAGCTTCAGCCCACCAAGCCTTTCTCCGGAGTCACCGACAGCTCCACGGTCCCGATTGGGCAGGTCCGCCTCCCTGTTACCTTCGGGGCACGCGACAACTACCGCACCGAGCTCATCGACTTCGACGTCACCCACATTCGCCTGCCGTACAATGCCATCCTCGGGTACCCAGCGCTGGCCAAGTTCATGGCCGTAACCCACCACGGCTACAACGTCCTCAAGATGCCAGGAAGTGGCAGGGTCATCATGGTGCCCTGCGAAGAGAGAGACGCAGTTTTCTCCCTGGAGAGAGCCTTTCAGGCCGCATCACTGGAAGACCCGGATCGTGGAAGCAGGAGGCTTCCCGAGGCCGCCCCCAAGAAGAAGAAGACATCGACCGGCCCGGCCCCTCAGGAGGCAGGTCCCTCTGGGCCCACGCCTGCTCAGGGGGAACCTCCTGCCATCGTATAGGGAAGCGCGCCCGGTGCCCTCCTCAGGCAGGGCTCTGGGGCTCTCCCCTGGAGGGCCGTCGACCTCGCCAAGGTCACGAGGGAGGCGCTTGGGCACCACGTGGAGGCGTGCTTCGAAGCACGATTCCACGAAGAAGGAGCAAGGCAAGGAGGGCCAAACCGTCAGGAGTTCGTCAGCAAGGCCATCTAGGAGCTACAGGAGTCAAGGGTCATGAGAGGCAGCCGCCGCTTACCCGCTGTGGCCCCCCATCCAGGCGAGGATGGTGGGCTGCATGTCTGCATCGACATACTAGGGCTTAACCAAGCCGCGTCTCAGGAGCGCCTCTGGCCTTCGCGAGTGGGACGCTGCGAGGGCCCGCCCCACAGCTATGTTCGCATGCCTTACGGCTCGCCAAACGCGGCTGCTGCGTACCGGTGCATCATGAGGGCCATCCTGGAGGCTCAAGAGGTCAGGCATTCCGCAGCCCTGGTGGAGATGGAGACGGTCCGCAAGGAGCCACCAGCGCCTCCGGAGCCTCCTGAGGCCCCAGGGCCTGGGGGGCTCATGAGGATCTGCTCCCGCAGCCCACCGAGTTTGCTGCATCAACACCCCTTCGTCTTCAGCGTCATCAGGTGACATCTTTCTAGTTTCATTTCCAGCTGGGAGCGCCCCCAGGGCTGCATTATTCCCAGGCCGCGTGGGTCCGTCCCTGTGGCATGTATCTCTTTTATTTTATGTTCTTAGCTCACTCTACTGGGGGCGCCCCTCGGGCTGCATTATCCCCAAGCCACTCAGGTCAGACCTAGTGGCATGTACCCCTCTTGCATTTATCTTAGGGCCGTGTTTTCGACCCGTCATGCTTGTTATTTGGTGCCGGTTCATGGTACCTTTTTTCTTCCTGGATGTTGCAAGCTTTCGCATTAAAGGGGGGGTGCCTGAGCATCGCGACTCAGGGATCCTACCGGCTCTCCGGCCCTCACCCTCTGGTCTGCCCACGACATCGCGCCCCGGCATACCAGAAACGGTTGAGACCAGCCCGAGAGCCGGGACCCGAGGACGTAGAGTTTCGACATCTAACCCAGCTTGCGCATTAAAGGGGGGGTGCCTGAGCATCGCGACTCAGGGGTCCTACCGGCTCTCCGGCCCTCACCCTCTGGTCTGCCCACGGCATCGCGTCCCGGCATACCAGTGATGGCTGAGACCAGCCCGAGAGCCGGGACCCGAGGATGTAGAGTTTCTACATCTAACCCAGCTTGCGCGGTAAAGGGGGGGTGCCTGAGCATCGCGACTCAGGGCTCCTACCGGCTCTCCGCCCCTCACCCTCTGGTCTGCCCACGGCATCGCGCCCCGGCATACCAGCGACGGCTGAGACCAGCCCGAGAGCCGGGACCCGAGGACGTAGAGCATCGGCATCTAGCCAAATTTGCAGGAACACACTCCAAGATAAGGCCCAGAGCCAGGCGCAACCCGCCTTGAGGTAGGGCCCCGTGAGTCCCGCGCTGGCTCACGGGTGCCCAGATACACCTCGTCAAGCCCTACCGTGCCAGCCACGTGTCAGGGCGGGGCTGTACACGCCCCTGGGGCTCCTCCCGGAGGGGAGCCCCCTCCCACGCACCAGTGGAAGCACCATGCTCCGTGCTGGCTGACGACACTGCCGAGGAGCGGCTATGCCCATACGCATACGAAAGCACTATGCTCCGTGCTGGTGATAAACAACTGAGGGTGGCCCCCCGGGCCGCATCAACCTCAGGGAGCCCAGAGCTCAGTGTCTAGCCTCATCGCAACGCTTCCCCTCGGGAGTGCCGCGCGAGGGGGCTGGGCACAGGGGCTACGCCTGGGTCACGCCCAGGCG
>NC_041381.1:531575832-531616408 GCF_002162155.2 Triticum dicoccoides | reverse complement strand
TTGGTCCGGTCCTTGTTTCCGGTCGAGGCTAACGGCGGTTGAGGTATGCGCGGGGCCGGGCTCTGCAGACGTAGAACCGTAGATCCACCCCCACATCTCACCTCCCTACTTGTTGTTTGGGTGCCAAGGGAGACTCCTGAGCATCGCGACTCAGGAGCCTAACTTGTCACGTAGCCCCTCACTCCTTGGTCCCGTCCTGGTTTCCGGTCGGGGCTAACGGCGGCTGAGGTATGCGCGGGGCCGGGCTCTGCCGGCGTAGGACACAAGCAAGTAGGAAGGAAATAGCGCAAATTTCAAGGAATTCAAAAGCAAATATTACAGTCCATACTGTTATCGCAGCACCAAATGCAAGTTTTAACGCCTCCCCGAGGCCTGATACATGTGCAAAAACTAAAAGCAGAGCGGGATCCACAACAGAGTCACTTGCCGGCCGTGGAGTTGCGTGGAGCGGGTTCGCCTTGTGGACCTGCCGGGCTGGCAGCGCTCCACTTCGGCCTGGTGCTGAAGGCCCGGAACTTCCCCAGCAGAGCCTCCGCACGACCCTTCACGACCTCAGCAGCGGCAGCGGCATGCTCGCCACTCGCTGGCTCCAGCAGGCTGTCAAGCTCGATGTTGGGGTCGCGAAGATAGATGTGGGTGAAGACCCGCGTCAGCGCCGCAGAAGACAAGACGCGTGCCTCGGCCTCAGCCGTAGGGCCGAGGCCAAGGGCGACATCGTCAAGGGCACGAACCAGGAAAGGAAGCAGCTTGGCGGGGCCGTCCTCCTCGCCCGCCAGCGGGCTCTCTAGGACGCTCTCATAAAGCGTCTTCAGTGAAGCTCGGGCCTTCTCCTCCATCTCCGCGAAGGCCACACAATCCTCGGCAAGAACCCGTGCCTTACCGTCCAACTCAACCTTCCTCGCCTCCAGCTCTTGCTCCAGCGCGCCTAGGCAGTCACGGCACTTCCTGAGCTTGGTGTCCCAGTCCTTGACGGCCGCCTCGCGAGCCTTCATGCCGTCCTCCTGCTCTAGGCGAAGACGAGTCTCCTCGGAGAGCCGGTCCGGCAGGCCCTTCAGCTCGCCCTCCAGCACCTCGCAATGACCTCGGGCATTAGCCGCCTCCCCCAAGGCGGCGTCGCGGGCAACCTTCACCCCATGGACGGCCTGCTTCTCCTCGTCGCAGGCCGTCGAGGCCTGGACCAGCGCCGCCCGAATCGAAGCATCGGAGCGAATCCAGCCAGAGGCTAGCTCCAAGCGCCCAGCCACCAAACGAGGGTCGGCACCCAGAAGATCTCGCCGCACACGGTCCAGTTCGGCAACAGCACGATCCAGGACAGTAGGAGGAGACGGGCAATCAGCAGTCGGCGGGGTAGGAGGAGAAGACGACAGCGTGACCACGATGTCCTGAGGCGGAGCCTGCTGCGCCCCAGCGGCTGTGGCGACGGCGTCAAGCGGGGGCGCCTCAGGGGTCGCCAGGGCCATAGGAGCCGAGCTCGCCCCAGCCGGCTCGGCAGGGCCTCGCAGGGACGCCTGGGCAGGAGAGGCGCACGCCTCACGTTCATCTTCTTTCGCGAGCAGAGGCGCTGCCGCGGATGGAGTCTCAGGAGCCCCCTTCGGCTTCTTTGCCGTGGGCGCCAGCCTAGCCGGGAGATACAGACGTCAAGCCTCAGCGACGAAACAAGAAACAAGACAGGGATCAAGCACTTACAGGTCGCCGCTCGCAGGCTCGAGCAGCCTCCAGCCGTACTTGAAGCCCAAGAGCCGGTTGCAAGGATCAGCCTCGAGGAGCACGGGTGCAGGTGGAGCGCCTGCGGATCGCCTCGGGACTGGGGCGGACCCGCGGGGGATCAACCCAGTCCGGTACTTCTTCAGGACCAGGGGCAGGCTCCCGCCGCCCTGCTCGTCATCACCCTCGTCGTCGTCACTCAGAGGAAGGCAGAGCGTGGGACTTGCACCGAAGAGGAGGAGCCCTCGACTCTGCCTCGGAGTCAGCCCCCTTTTCCTGCTCCCCTTCCTCCCTCTCTTCGCTGGAGTCGCCGGAGGACACGTCCACTAGGTCCTCGGGAGCCTCCGTGGGCATAGGCCCGTCCTCGTTGAAGACGGGCATGGACCCCACAGCCTGCTCCCAGTCCTCACGAAGGAACAGGGGCGTCGGGGCACCCTCCAACGTTGCCACGTCGCCCCCGACCAAAGACTGGAGGACTGAGGCCAGATCCTCATCGGCCAGGACCGCGAGGCTCGGGTGGGGCCTCCACATCGGAAGCGAGTACTGACGAAGCGAAGCCAGCTGATGCTCCAGGCCTCAGCAGCGAGGCGCCAGTCAGCTTCGCTGCCGCCATGCTGGCCGGCCACAGATCCGCATCCATCTTCTCCAACACTAGCCTTGCGCGGGGATCCACAAGCTCCACTCAAGACCAGTCATCGGAGCTCGAGGGGAGCCCCGTGGGCAAGGCCAGCCGGGGGTGGACGCGCCCAGCATCAACTAAGACCCACTTGCTCCTGAAGCCCTCAATCCTTTTCCCGGGATTCGAAATGGCGATGGAGCTGCCGTACGCGACGAAGCTCCCACACGCAGAGACGAAACCGCGAGAGGGCCGGAGGTAGAGGTAGTGGCGCAGCAGGGTCACTGAGGACTTCACCCCTACGTGAGCCTCGCATTAGTAGGTGAAGATTGCCAGAAGGAGGACAAAGTTGGGGTGGAGATGCAGAGCTTGAAGGTTCTAATGGCAGAGGACATAAAAGAAGAACTCAGAGAAGGGAGGCACCAGACCGGCGACAATGGCTCTCACGAAGAGCGGATAGAAGGTGCTCCCTTGGGCCTCAAGGAGGGCAGAGCCAGCCTTGAACACCTTTGCCCCGTCGACGCCCTGCGCCGTTGCCATCTGGCGCACCTGGGCAAGGCTCGCCTCCGACACGTTCGGCAAGTCCAAGGCGGACGAATACCAAGCTCCGGCCGGGGCCTGACGAGGCGCGATGTCTGGCTAGGGCGCGCGGGTGGAGTAGATCTGGGGATTTCAAAGGAGGGAAGGAGAGGCGCAAGAAAGGGGATCTGAGCAGCAACTGGGGAGAGCAAAGGAGACAGAGGGCAGATGCCACTCCTTATCAACTCACGCGGTTGTGGAGACGCCCACGTCCAATCAACCGCCACGCGGCGCCCAAGGCTGCAGGCTGTTAGGGCCCGCGATGCTTCACACTTGCCCTTTCGCCTCTCTGCTTGGCCAAGTCCGGGCGCGCCTTGGGCGCGGGGGCTACTGTCGGCGTTCTGGGAATGGGGGTCCCCAGACTTGCCTGCCTGCGGACTGCGGCATGGCACAAAGGGGGCCCAGCACGACCCATCTTCATCAACACAAGCTCAAGACCCTCGCGAGGGGCCAAGCCTTGCGGGAAGGACGACAAGGAGCTTCCTCAGGCACGGCCTCGTCAGGCTAGCTCACGAGGAGGCGGAGAGTTCAAGGCGGAGTACCTCGCGAGGTGCCCATGATGCAAGCCATGACGACCAAGGGCGCCAGACGGGCGCCAGCCGCGCAGTGTCCTTCTTTCCTCTTTGGTGCAAGGGGAGCAAGCGCAGGCGAGAGCATCAAGCAAAGGCATCCGTTTCAGTGCAACAAGAGCAAGACCAGTCCAACGGCAGGATGGAGGTCAATGTGGAGCCCAAGCCGGCGTCACCACCACAGCCTTTGACAGGCGAGGACCAACTTTAGTCAGGATAAGTGTACTAGATGTTCCCCTTCAAATTGGCCAATTGTTGGCGCCCTTCCCGCTCAATATTTGGGAAGAGGCCCAGGGCCTTCGCCTATAAATAGGACGCACCCACAGGGTGGAGGGATCGATCCGGCAAAAGAGAGGGATCAACATAGGAAGCTGAAGATAAGATAGGCATCTAGAATCAACCCTTCAAAAGGGACAACACCACCACGAGAACAGACCCTCGCGAGGCTGTTCTTCCTTGTATTGTTCATCATCGGCCCAAGAGGCAATCCACCACGCCACACACTGAAGTAGGGTATTACACCACAATGGTGGCCTGAACCAGTATAAACCCTGTGTCTCTTGTGTTGTTCTTCTCGTAGTTTAGATCCTAGCGATTCGGAGAGGAACATGTAGGTAGAAGGCGAATCCTCCGCGCGCACCCCAGTGTTCGAACCTCAAGGGTCTGCCGGAACCCTAAATCCGACAGGTGCACTGGTTCGGCGAAGAGATGAAGATACAAGTGCAAAATAGATAGTAGATAAAGGTATTTGTAATCAGAAATAATAAAAACAGCAAGGCAGCAAGTGATAAAAGTGAGCGTAAACGGTATTGCAATGATAGGAAACAAGGCCTAGGGTTCATACTTTCACTAGTGCAAGTTCTCTCAACAATAATAATGTAGATAGATCATATAACAAGCCCTCAACATGCAACAAACATTCACTCCAAAGACACTAATAGCGGAGAACAAACGTAGAGATTATGGTAGGGTACGAAACCACCTCAAAGTTATCCTTTCTGTTCTAACTATTCAAGAGTTCGTAGTAAAATAACATTAAGCTATTCTTTCCGCTCAATCCATCATAGAGTTCATACTAGAATAACACCTTAAGACACAAATCAACCAAAACCCTAATGTCACCTATATACTCCATTGTCACCTCAAGTATCCGTGGGCATGATTATACGATATGCGTCACACAATCTTAGATTCATCCAACCAACATAAAAGTACTTCAAAGAGTGCCCCAAAGTTTCTACCGGAGAGTCAAGAACGTGTGCCAACCCCTATGCATAGGTTCCCAATGTCACGAAACCCGCAAGTTGATCACCAAAACATACATCAAGTGAACTACAAGACATACATCAAGTGTTCTCTTAAAAGACTGAATCCGATAAGATAACTTCGAAGGGGAAACTTAATTCATCACAAGAGAGTAGAGGGGGAGAAACATCATAAGATCCAACTACAATAGCAAAGCTCGGGATACATCAAGATCGTGCCATAAAAGAACCCGAGAGAGAACACGAGAGAGAGAGATCAAACACATAGCTACCGGTACATACCCTCAGCCCCGAGGGTGAACTACTCCCTCCTCGTCATGGATAGCGCCAGGATGATGAAGATGGCCTCCGGTGATGGGATCCCCCTCCGGCAGGGTGCCAGAACAGGGTGCCGATTGGTTTTTGGTGGCTCTGGAGGCTTGCGGCGGCGGAACTCCTGATCTAGGTTCTGTCCTAGAAGTTTTAGGGTACGACGATATATATGGGTGAAAGGAGTACGTCGGTGGAGCTACGGGGGTCCCACGAGGCAGGGGGGCGCGCCCAGGGGGGCACCCTCCACCCTCGTGGACAGCCCGGGGCTCCCCTGGCATGCACTCCAAGCCTATCAGGTTGGTTTCCTTCCAAAATTAACTTCTCCAGTTGATTTCGTTCCGCTTTGACTCCGTCTGATATTCCTTTTCCTCAAAACACTGAAATAGGCATAAAACTACATATCTGGACTGGGCCTCCGGTTAATAGGTTAGTCCCAAAAATAATATAAAAGTGGATAATAAAGCCCAATATTGCCTAAAACAGTAGATAAAGTAGCATGGAGCAATCAAAAATTATAGATACGTTGGAGATCTATCAATAACCCATTGTCACCACGGGTTATCCCACGCAAGACATAGATCAAGTGTTGTCATAAAAGACTCAATCCGATAAGATAACTTAAAAAGGGGAAACTCAATTCATCACAAGAGAGTAGAGGGGGAGAAACATCATAAGATCCAACTACAATAGCAAAGCTCGGGATACATCAAGATCGTGCCATACAGGGAACACGAGAGAGAACACGAGAGAGAGACAGATCAAACACATAGCTACTGGTACATACCCTCAGCCTCGAGGGTGAACTACTCCCTCCTCGTCATGGATAGCGCCGGGATGATGAAGATGGCCACCGGTGATGGGATCCCCCTTCGGCAGGGTGCCGGGAAGGGCTCCTGAGAGGTTTTTGGTGGCTACAGAGGCTTGCGGTGGTGGAACTCCTGATCTATCTTCTGTTCTAGAAGTTTTATGATACGTAGGTATATATGGCTGCAAGGGATACGTCGGTGGAGCTACTGGGGCCCCACGAGGCAGGGGGCGCGCCCTAGGGGGGTGGGCGCGCCCCCCACCCTCGTGAGCACCTCCCGTATCTCCTGGCATGGAGTCCAAGTCCTTCAGGTGGGTTTCCTTCCAAAAATAACTTCTCCAGTTGATTTCGTTCCGTTTTGCTCCGTCTGATATTCCTTTTCCTCGAAACACTGAAATAGTCATAAAACAGCAAATCTGGGCTAGGCCTCCGGTTAATAGGTTAGTCCCAAAAATAATATAAAAGTGGATAATAAAGCATAATATTGCCTAAAACAGTAGATAATATAGCATGGAGCAATCAAAAATTATATATACATTGGAGACGTATCAAGATGTAGCTGGTGGGTCCCAGCAGTCAAGAGGAAACGTTTTTTTCGTGAAATACGGTGGCCCGTCCGGTGGGTCCCCGCTATCAGGTGGAGGAATAATTATTTTGCTCGTAATAAGGAGGCACTTCCTTGCTGCGGCCGTGGACCCAGCTGTCAGCCTCTCCACGTATAGTCCACGTCCGATGGAAGCCATTCCTTGACCACGGTAACCACGCCATGCCGAGAGCACCAGGGCGGTGGACGACGGCGAGGCCTGGGAAGGGGACGACGCGGAGCCGGGGAAGACGTAGAAGTGGATGCCCACGCATAGAGGAGTATGAGGGTTCACTAGTTCGCTGTGGTGTGAGGCTGCCGTCGCCACAGAATAACAGGGGGTGTGGGTGAGTAGAGGGATGGCCTGGACAGCGATGGGAGTAGTAGGGGACGGTGAGGCCTCCGTCGCATCGTAGCCGGCCACGGGAGGCAGGAGCACGAGGCACGACCGGCGCTGGTTTGGGCGGCTGGAGCAAGAAGTCCAGAGGTTGAAGAAGCACTACGGCCGTTGGATGGACATCGTACGGTAACTAGAGCTAGAATCGTGCATATTGACTAAGTTGACAAAGCCCTCCATCCCCGTCAACTTAGTAGGACCACTAGTCAGCCTGCCACTATACTGGGTCCCAGCTAATAGGGGGAGTATTCATTTTTTGTGTGTAATAAGGAGGCACTTCCTTGCGTGCGAAGATATAGCTGGTGGGTCCGAGTTGTCAGCGGCGATAACGTTTGTTTTTACGAAATACAGAGGCCCTTTCGGTGGGTCCCTGATGTCAGGTGGGGGAATCATTATTTTGCAGGTAATAAGGAGGCATTTCCTTGCATGCGGCCGTGGACCCAGCTGTCGGCCTGTCCATGTACAGTCCACTTCAGATGCATGTCGGTCGTTGACCATGTTGACCAGGCCGCACCGAGAGCACCAGGGCGGTGGACGACGGCGAGGCCTAGGAAGGAAACGACACGGAGGTGGGGAAGACTCGGCAGTTGTTTCCCACGTGGAGGGCAGTATGACTGTACGAGGGTTTACTGGTTCGTATGCCGTCGCCGGAGAATAACAGCAGGTGTGGGTGAGTAGAGGGATGGCTAGGCCAGCGATGGGAGTACGGTGGGGCGGTGAGGCCTGCGCGGCAGCACAGCCGGCCGCGGGGAGAAGGGAGTAGGCAGCCCCGCTAGCGCTTGTTTGAGCGGCTGGAGCAGGAAGAGCAAAGATTGAAGAAGCACGACGGCCGTTGGATGGACATCCAACAGTCACTGCTTGTGCATCAACCTTTTTTTTAGGAAAGCCTCAAATCTGTGGAAAACAGCATACAACCCATATGCCATTATTTCTAATAATTTACAACCCATTTGCTAATTCTTAAGGTTTTTTTGGAGCCCATATTCTTTTTGTTAGCATTACAGCCCATATTGTGGCCACGGTTAAAGATTATACGAAATTTTGCATATTTCGGTGCGGTCCGAACTGTTTTTAATCCCGAAATTTTGACTCACATTCAAACTGATTTTAAAAATAAATGTATATCAATATAAAATCCAACAAATTCTCCACGCATAAAAATTAATGTAATTTAAAATCTCGAAATGAAAAAAAGATATTTGAAACTAATTGTCGGTTTGATGTGTTTTAAAAATGTACAACCCATTTCTCATTACTGATAGGCCGTTTTCTCGGCCAGCCGAATGAAGCTCTCCTCGTCTTGAAAGATTTGCAGCCCAACAGGCCAGACAAAGCGACTTACTCGACAAATCACAAAAAAACTGGGATATGGCCTTGGACCCAACTGTCAGGCTCTCCACGTACAGTACTCTTCCGATGGAAGTCGGTCGTTGACCACATTGACCACGCCGCGCCGAGAGCACCGAGGGGTGGACGACGGCGAGGCCTAGGAAGGGGACGACGCGGAGCTGGGGAAGACTCGGAGTGGATGCCCACGCCAAGAGGAGCACGAGGGTTCACTGGTTCGGCTGCGGTGTGAGGCTGCCGTCGCCGTAGAATAACAGGGGGAGTGGGTGAGTGGAGGGATGGCTGGCCAGCGGTGGGAGTAGTATGGGGACGGTGAGGCCTCCACGGCAGCACAGCCGGCCACGGGAGGCAGGAGCATGCGACACGACCGGCGCTGCTTTGGGCGGCTGGGGTAAGAAGACCAGAGGTTGAAGAAGCACTACGGCCGTTGGATGGACATCGTTGACCACGCCGCGCCGAGAGCACTAGGGAGGTGGACGACAGCGAGGCCTACGAAGGGAACGACACGGAGCCGGGGAAGACATGACAGTGGCTGCCCACACGGTGGAGAGTATGAGGGTTGACTGGTTCGGCTGCCGTCGCTGGAAAATAACAGGAGGTGTGGGTGAGTAGAGGGATAGATAGGCCAGGGATGCGAGTATGATGGGGCCGTGAGGCCTGCCCGGAAGCACTGCCGGCCACGGGAGGCGGGAGCAGGCGGTTCCGACGGCGCTGGTTTGGGCGGCTGGGGCAGGAAGATTAGAGACTGAAGAAGCACGATTGGCGTTAGATTGACATCTAACGGTCTGACGCTGGTAGAGTCGATTGTTGACTAAGTTTCTTTTTTGCGAAACCTTGTGTACGCATGAACTTGATAGGCCCACAAGTCAGCCTCCAAATCTGTGGCAGACAACATAAAGCCCATTTGCTATTTTTTATAATTTGCAGCCCATTTGCTAATACTTAAGTAATTTATTACAACCCATTTTCTGCCCAGGACCACGGTCAAAAAGTTCAACCTTATTTTGCATATTTCGGTGGAGTCCGAACTATTGTAATCCCGAAATGATAAACATTTTTTTAAGAACTTATTGGTTTGCCAAAAAAATGGTTTTGTTTTTGCGAGCAAGTAAGACGTGCGACAATTGAGTTGGTTTAAGGGAAAACCAGTGGTAAAAAAATTCAGCGCTGGGTGGGATAGAACAACAAAAATAAGGATGTAAATATGAAAAGGGAATTTCATGTGTTTTCAATTTAATGATATGTGTGCATGAACTAGTAAAACTATAGGTAGAGATTAGAAAACGGATGTAGGACATGCGTTTCAAGAGGAAAATAGAACTGGGCTGTGTGTTTCATTCAGTAAAAAAACTGCCTGCGGATGTTGTAAGACAAAATATAACTAATGCTGGCGGGCCAGAGGCGAGTAGATACCTACTGGATCATTGTGCCCCGTTGTCGTCATGGGCTGGGCCTGTTAAAAACAAAACCAACCCTGGGCAATCTGCAGCCTAGTTGAAACTTGCTCGACCTGAAAAAACAATATACGTGCTCAATAAACGAGAGAATTCTGCAAGTACAGACTGATAACTGGGATGCAGCACAGATATTTTTTTATCGTGATAATAAGTGCATGCACTTGTTTCGAAAAAATTGGAGAACTGGGAATTCGAACGGCGGGTGCTTATGCTACCCATCAAATAAAAATCAGGTGCCTGAAAAATCGTTTCGAAACAAATGATTCAGCTTTATATCCTCGCCGAACCTTGGCATGATGGTTGGAAGCAAATGCGAGTTCATACCAAAAGATCGTTAACAACAATACCAACTTGCGGACGACAAGGTAGTAGAACTACCAATACGTAACTAGCTTATAATCTTTTTACTCCTGGCCCTAGTGTTCGTCTGGTAGAAAATCTTGCAGAGGACCAGTTCCCACTCCTTCTCTTGCTCCAGGTCCCCGAGGTGGTACTGGTGCATCACCCAGTTGGTCCTTTGCTGGTTGAAGTTCTTGTTGGTGTGCAGCACCAGAACTTTTTTTGCTGCCCATGTGCCGACCGTTGACCATCACCGGCAAGGTATTGCCGGTTTTGTGCCACATCACGTGCATGCCGCACTCCGACTGTATCTTGCGACGCGTCCACGTGCCCCTTTTGAACGCCCTGGAATTGCGCTAGAAGAATTGCTTCCTTAGGCCACTCAGTGTGATACCTGCAGTATTGTGGAATACAGGTTTTAGTGTACGTAGTTGACATTTTCATAACATCTTTGGCATGTTGCAGTCACTTGTTTCACTTTTATTAACTGTCAAATTGTAATTGCTTCACCAGGTCTGCGTCTAAAAAGAAAAATAGAGCTATAAACAAAGGAATATGTTTGTGCAAGTAGACGGCTGATCGGTGTCTTACCTGGAAGTTTCTCAGGTTGGGTGTAGCATATGATGTGCTCGCTGTCAATGGTTGGTATGAACAAATCGACGAGAGACTGAAATCTCGCGCTGTCAGCACTGACTTTGGCCTCAAGGTGCTCGATCAGCTCCTGATCCGTGGGATCGAACTTGACGCCAGCCGGCAGCACCGGCCAATCCTTCTTCGACTTACATCGGTAATTCTAGTTATATGGTACTCAATGTATGATCAATTGACTGCTTTAAGTGAATGATGAAAGATTTCGAC
This sequence comes from Triticum dicoccoides, assembly GCF_002162155.2. NCBI lineage: Eukaryota > Viridiplantae > Streptophyta > Magnoliopsida > Poales > Poaceae > Triticum > Triticum dicoccoides. Next base: position 531,605,577 of record NC_041381.1, on the reverse strand, counting down.
AGATAAGTGGTACTCCAAATCTGAAGTCCAGAATACCCGAACATGCCACCGGGATTCTTGTGTCACCTCACGCGTAGCGTGTTGTCACGTCAATTCAATGTGTGGACATGATGAATAATTTGACCGACGTATACTAGTACTGCTACTGTACTACTTACTAGTTGTATTTAGTGTCACAATTTATACATAGGTTTAACTAACAAGTACGCACTTGAAGCCTAACTGATATATATATATATATACATATATATATATATATATATGTCGGATTTCAGGTTCCGGCATACCCTCTAGATTCGAACACTGGGGTGCGCGCGGAGATTTCTCCCACTACCTACCTGCACCTCAACGCCTCGCTATGATCTAAGCAATCAAAGAAACAACACAACATACACAGAGTTTATATTGGTTCAGACCACCATTGTGGTGTAATACCCTACTCCAGTGTGTGGTGTGGTGGATTGCCTCTTGGGATGATGATGAACAATACAAGGAACAACAGCCTCGCGAGGGTCTGTTCTCGGCTGGCGTGACGAACTTCTAGGGGGAGTTCAGTCGCTCTCTGGATCGGTGCCTCTACCCTGGGAGTGGCTAGTACTATTTATAGGTAAAGGCCTTGGGCCTCTTCCCAAATATTGAGCGGGAAGGGCGCCAACAATTGGCCATTTTGAAGGGGAACATCTAGTACACTTATCCTGACTAAAGTTGGTCCTCGCCTGCCAAAGGCTCTGGTGGTGACGCCGGCTTGGGCTCCACGATGACTGTCGGAGTAATGGGCCACGGGTAGGCTAACCCGAGGCCCAGGACATTTCAAGAAATCGGGGCAGGCCGCGCCCCTCAGGCCGAGTCCCGGGGCCGACTCCAAGATATGCCGAGTCCCAGGCGGCGGCTCTCAGATAAGCGGACTCCCAGGCGGCGACTTCCAGGAAGGCCGACTACGGAGAGTCGGCCCAAGACTCCTCCCTTATCCCGAAGTACGACGTAGGGTACGGTTGCGGCATGGCCGTTTCCCCCCTGCCTACGAAGGGCCGGCATGGCTACAGTAGGCCGTACCGCTGGAAGATCTCCGGTGGGATACGACACTATTGCCATGCCTGCCTTGACCTCAGCCATAGTACGCAGTGCACTGTGCCCACGATGTCGGCCTGTACTACCCGAAGGCGGCAGGACCGCCTGTCAGTGGGAGGGCCGAAGCCGGCCTGGGCAACCCGAAGACGGGCCAGTGGGAGTCGGCCTTCCTGGAGTCGGCTGACTCCTCCCGGGCCCCACGGGCCATTAATCAGATAAGATGGGGAATGGCGACAGTGATCGTCCGATAGACGGCGGCACTGTTGCCACGACCAGATGACCGAGCCTCCGTCATCAGGAGTGCCGCTATAGTATCAAGCCTGTCCACGGGACCCGCCAGTCGGCTGGCCCCAGAAGCCGGCGGGAAGGACGACGGCCTGAGAGACAGATGGCTGGGACCCGCGCCCCGCCGGATTACTATTGTACCCCCGGGGGGTAGGCCTATATAAACCCCCCGGGGCACCCATGCAAAGGGTTCGACCCTAGAGAGGAAGATAGACCAGATAGCCCAGGGAGGAGAGAGCTAGCCTTGCCCTCTTCTACCTCCAGAAACAGCTCCAGGAGCACCATTGTAGTTACCTTGCTTTAGTGATCATGCGGAGACCCCGCAGAGCAGCAGTAGGGGTGTTATCTCCTAGGAGAGCCCTGAAGCTGGGTAAGTTCCGCCGGCGTGCATGTCTTCGCCTCATCCCGCTTCCAGGCACCGGCGACGTTCTACTCGCTCCCCCCATGATAAGCCATCCTTTGGCATATGTCGTACCCAACCCCCGACATTTGGCGCCCACCGTGGGGCGAGGTGCACCGTCGTCCGGAGATCTGCTCTGGACGGGAACCCTGTTCCTCCCCGGCGAGCACAACCACCCCGGCACACCGGACAGCGTCTGTGCCGATGCACTGTGCGAGCTGAGATCGCCTGTGCCACCAGCTGCCTCGCCGATCTTATCGGCGAGGTTTGCCTCTCCGACGAGCCTGCGCCCGACGCAGGCACGGGTGGCCCCGAGGGCCCCCTCATGGGCCTCCTCGACCAACTCCACGTCGCCGGCGAGCCTGCCACGGACCTGGAGTCCATAGGATCCACCGACCCGATGTTGGTCGACTCCGACACCACGTGTAAGCGGCGCTCCAACCGGGCCTAGCCGCCTAGGCGCGGTCCGACAGCGCGGCGCGGCAATCGCCAACCTCTTCGGGGAGGATCGCCCTGTGTATGCCACGCCCGTAGAAAATATCCGTGCTGCCCAGGCGGCAGCAGACGAGCTCGACAACTTCAAAGGCGAAGAGCGCCGCATAATGACGGAGCGAGTTCAGCAGCTCCTCGATGCGGCTGCCGCACAGAATAACGCCGGCTGCCGCACCGAGGCGCCGCAGCACCAAAACGACGACCCACCGCGTCGTCGAGACCAAGGTGCAACGTCCCGAACGCCGACTGGCGGGGCCTGTGGGAAGAAGGACAAGGAGCCGGCTGCCAGCCGCAGTCGGACTCACATCACCATCGAGCGCGACCAAGACGGCCGCCCTAGAGCGGTGGAACGGCGGGACGACTACCTACCTCCCCCTCCTCGCAGAGAAAGACAAGTCTCCCTGCCGCCCGTGGAACATCCGACTCTCGGCGACCGCCTTGGCCGCCGAGAGGGAGTCGGAGAGAACGAAGCCCGCCACCAGATCGACCGACTCCACCGATCCCTGGTGCTGGAAGAAGAAGACGAGTTGGGTCCCCCCTGCTTTGGACCCCGCATCCAGGACGAGCCCTTTCCCAAAGGGTTCACGCTCCCCCGGGACACGCCCAAATATACCGGCACCGTGAAGCCGGAACATTGGCTAATCGACTACTCCACAGCCGTCAAAATAGCGAACGGCAACAAGCGTGTTGCCGTAAGAAACGTCCCGCTCATGCTCCAGGGCTCGGCCCGGACGTGGTTAAATAGTCTGAAGCCTCGCAGCATCAATAGCTGGGTCGACTTCACCGAGGCTTTCGTCCGCAACTTCACGAGCACGTACAAGCGACCTCCCAAGCCACGCCAGCTCTCCTTGTGCGTGCAAGGCCCTGACGAGTCTACTCGCGACTACCTCACACGATGGGGCGAACTCCGGAACTCCTGCGAGGGCGTGCACGAGGTGCAGGCTATCGAGTATTTTGCCGCCGGGTGCAGAGAAGGCACCCTCCTCAAGCACAAGCTCCTCTGCGACGAGCCGGAGACCCTCGACGAGCTGCTCATCACAGCGGACAAGTACGCCACGGCCGACTCCTCCATGAAGGCGGAGATTCAGGTCAGCACAACTAGTAAAGTCGCCCCTCAGGCTCCAAGAACTCCGGCTGGAGACACCAGTCGGCGGCAGCAGCAGAATCACCAGAAGAGCAAAGCCCCGCAGCCGATTTCCAGCAGTCGGCAAGTGGCAACGGCAGAGGACCAACAGCTGGAGGGACCGCCTCCGATGAAGCGGCAGAAGGGCGGCAAGTCCAACTAGCTGCTGGCTTTCTCCTACGAGCAGACTCTAGATGGTCCCTGCAAGTTTCACAGCGGCACGAAGCTGTCAAACCACACCACCAGGAAATGCCACTGGCTGACCAGAATCACCAAGGGGGACGGCCTGCTCCCTCTCGCTCCTGCTGGGCCACCTCCTCCACCCCCGCCCCAACAGCCGGCTGTCAGGCCAGTCGGCGCGATACAAGACGAGTTCCCAGATGAGCACGGAGCCTATGTGGTGTTCACCAGTGTAGCGGATGACCGGCGCAGCAGGCGCCAACAGCAGCAAGAAGTGAACACGATTGCATCAAGCACTCCAGAGTTCATGCATTGGTCCGAGAAGCCTATCAGTTGGAGCAGAGCTGATCACCCAGAGGTGATGCCGAGTCCAGGCTCCTACGCCTTGGTCTTAAGCGCCACACTCGCCACAGATAGGCGGGCCGCTCGCTTCTCACAAGTACTGATAGACGGAGGCAGCAGTATCAACATCCTAATCGTGTCCGGCGACTACAGGAAGTCGTCCACTTGCGTGGCCGAAAGCAGTCGACTGGCCGAGTCCTTGGTGATCGCAGCTGAGAAACGGCTCCTTGATCGGGTTGTGGCGATGGCCCGCAAGCAGCCCGAGTTATCGCCTGACCCCAAGGAGTCGGAAGCAGAAGGACCATTCAAGCCGGCCAGAGAAACAAAGAAGATACCGTTGGACCCGGAGCACCCGGAGAGGTACGATGTCGTGGGCACGGGCCTTGACAGCAAATAGGAAGGGGAGCTCGTCGATTTCCTCCGTGAGAATCGCGACATCTTCGCATGGTCCCCCAAGGACATGCCTGGTGTCCCGACGGAATTCGCCGAGCACAAATTACACGTCCGATCTGATGTGAAGCCCGTGAGGCAGCCCTTGCACCGCCTGTCAGAAGAAAAAAGAAGAGTTGTTGGAGAGGAAACAGCCCGGCTCCTTGCAGCCGGCTTCATCATGGAAGTATTTTTTCTAGAGTGGCTGGCAAACCCAGTACTGGTGCTGAAGAAGAACAAGCAGTGGCGGATGTGCATTGATTACACGAGCCTCAACAAAGCCTGCCCCAAGGACCCATTTGCTCTGCCAAGAATTGATCAAGTGATAGACTCCACAGCCGGATGCGAGCTGTTGAGTTTCCTAGATGCATATTCAGGATATCATCAGATCAAGCTGAACCCGGCAGACAGACTGAAGACCGCCTTCATCACGCCATTTGGAGCCTTCTGCTACCTGACCATGACGTTCGGCTTGAGAAACGCCGGCGCCACCTTTTAGCGTTGCATGCAGAAGTGCCTCCTGAAGCAACTCGGCAGAAATGCCCACGTCTATGTGGATGATGTGGTGGTGAAGACAAAGAAGCGTGGAACCTTGCTGGAGAACCTCAAGGAAACATTTGAGAATCTGCGCCGATTCCAGATCAAGCTCAACCCGGAGAAGTGAGTTTTCGGAGTACCAGCCGGCCAGCTCCTCGGTTTCCTGGTCTCCGAACGCGGCATAGAGTGCAACCCAGTGAAGATCAAGGCCATCGAGAGGATGGAGGCACCCAGACGACTGTTAGATGTGCAGAAGTTCACCGGCTGTTTGGCATCCATCAGCCGATTCATCAGTCGACTGGGCGAGAAGGCTCTCCCCTTGTATCAACTCATGAAGAAGACGACCTTCTTTGAGTGGACTCCCAAGGCGGACGAGGCTTTTCTCCAGCTAAAGAAGATGTTGACTACTCCCCCTGTGCTGGCGGCTCTGACTCCCAAAGAGCCCATGCTCCTATACATTGCCGCCGCCAGCCGAGTAGTCAGCACGTTCATTGTAGTCGAGCGCAAGGAGGAAGGCAAGGCGCTACCCGTCCAGAGACCAGTATATTACTTGAGCGAGGTGCTGTCGACCTCCAAGCAGAACTACCCCCATTACCAGAAGATGTGCTACGACGTGCATTTTGCCGCCAAGAAATTGAAGCCTTACTTCCAAGAGCATCCAATCACTATGGTCTGCACAGCTCCACTGGCCGAGATCATCGGAACCCGAGATGCTTCCGGCCGAGTGGCCAAATAGGCCATCGACCTGGCTCCCTACACCATCTACTACGAGCCCCGCACCGCCATCAAGTCACAAGCACTGGCCGACTTCCTCGTCGACTGGGCCGAGACCCAGTATCTACCGCCAGCGCCTGACTCCACCCATTGGCGGATGCACTTCGACGGCTCCAAGATGCGCACCGGCCTGGGAGCCGGCATCGTCCTCACTTCCCCCAAGGGCGACAAGCTCAGATATGCGCTACAGATCCACTTCGCCACCTCCAACAACGTGGCCGAGTACGAGGCGCTCATCCACGGGCTCCGGCTTGCCAAAGAACTCGGCATTCGCCGGATCCTGTGTTATGGTGACTCTGACTTGGTGGTCCAGCAATCATCTGGCAATTGGGACGCCAATGACGCAAATATGGCGAGCTACCATTTCCTCGTCCAACAACTCAGCGGATACTTCGAGGGGTACGAGTTCCTCCACGTGCCAAGGAACGACAACGACCAAGCAGACGCCTTGGCACGAATCGGCTCCACCCGCCAGGCAATACCATCTGGTGTCGCCCTCCGGCGCCTCCTCAAGCCTTCTATCAAGCCGTCACCAGAATCGGATTCAATCTATGTGCCGGCTCCACCCGAGGTGGACGGATCCAGCTCCAAGAAACATACAGTCGAAGCCGGCCCGAGGACTTCAGAACCCGGCCCGGGGACTGCAGTAGCAAGATCAAAGACCCCAGAGCTCGGCTCGGGGACTGCTCCAGTCGGCCCCGGGACTTTGTCAAGTCAGCAAGCGGTTGCGGACTCCAACCCGCCGCCTCCCAGCCCGGCCGCCCTTACCCAAGTTACGCTAGTGGCAGTTGAAGAAATAGCAGCACCTTCATGGGCCCAGCCCATCCTCAGATTCTTAGTAAACAGAGAGCTGCCAACCGACGAAATCTTGGCTCGGCAAGTGTAACGCCGAGCAGCAGCCTACACCATAGTCAACAGAGAGCTGGTCAGGCGCACCGTTACCGGCGTCTTCCAACGCTGCGTGGAAGGAGAACAAGGTCAGGCAATCCTCAGAGACATCCACGAAGGCGAGTGCGGTCACCACGTGGCCTCAAGGGCACTCGTCGCCAAAGCCTTCCGGCATGGTTTTTTCTGGCCAACCGCTCTGGAAGAGGCCAAAGAGCTAGTCCAAAAGTGCAAGGGGTGCCAGGTTTTTCGTTCCAAGCCGCTTCAGCCGGCTTCCGCACTCAAGACTATCCCCATCGCCTGGCCCTTTGCAGTTTGGGCCTGGACATGGTGGGACCGTTCAAGACGGCACGAGGTGGCTTGACTCACCTACTTGTCGCGGTGGACAAGTTCACCAAGTGGGTGGAGGTGAAGCTCATCAAGAAATTGAATGGTCCGACTGCAGTGACCTTCATCGCTGACATCACAACTCGGTACGGCATCCCACATAGCATCATCACCGACAATGGCACAAATTTTGCCAAAGGCACCTTGTCCCGTTTCTGCGCGACACAGGGCATCCGACTGGACTTAGCGTCCATTGCCCACCCGCAGTCAAACGGCCAGGTGGAGCGAGCAAACGGCCTCATCTTATCCGGCATCAAGCCTCGACTCGTCACACCACTGGAGCGATCTGCCGGCTGTTGGCTCGAGGAGCTGCCAGCCGTCCTCTGGAGTCTGCGCACGACTCCAAACAAGTCAACAGCTTCACACCATTCTTCCTCGTCTATGGCGCCGAAGCCGTCATCCCAACGGACATAGAGTTCGACTCCCCGCGAGTCACCATGTACACCGAGGAAGAAGCAGAAGAAGCACGTCAAGACGGCGTCGATCTGCTGGAAGAGGGCCGGCTGTTGGCACTCAGCCGGTCCGGCATCTACCAGCAGAGTCTGTGTCGATACTACAACAGGAAGGTTAGGCCAAGATCCTTTCAAGAAGGTGACCTTGTGCTCCGGCTGATCCAACGAACAGCCGGCCAGCACAAGCTGTCGGCACCTTGGGGAGGCCCTTCGTCATCAGCAAGGTGCTAGGGAATGACTCCTACTATTTGATCGACCCCCAGAAGCCCCGGGCGCGCAAGAGGGATGATTCCGGCAAAGAGACAGAGCACCCGTGGAAGGCAAATCTTCTTCGAAGATTTTACAGTTGATGCAGTATGTATCACACTACCCCTTTGTATTAAAGTACTAAGACTTTGGGGCCCCCGAGACGAGCTCGGGGACTGCCCTTTTTGTTATCTGTACGATAAGAATTATGCCTCCAAGTACATTACTTTCATTACAAGCCGCTTGGCACCGGGCTTGACTAGTCGGCCCGGGGACTCGCCGCCTTGCGCTATGAGAAGCTTCCCGCAGTCAGACAAGTAGTGTGTGGTGCCCAATCCGCCTCCTGGCAAAGCCGCAGCTCACAGAGCGACTGTGAGGCAGGCAGGAGTGAGGAAGAACGGGCACCCACACGAAAAATGGCTAAGGACCTAAAGCACGAACATAGCATAAGACAGCCTCCAGCATTTTTGAAGCGGAAGACTGACTCATGAGTAGTCGGCTCGCCGTCTTTAGTAACCTCTATTAAGGACAGCCGACTCTTGGGTAGTCGGCATGTCGCTTTCTATCCGACTTTCTAAACAAACTCTGAACGGCCAAGTCCTTGCCTTCCCAAAGTAGCCAAGCACTTGACCTAGCGGCAGTCCGCAGAGCGGCTGTTCAACTGACAAGGCAGCGACTGAAGGAAGGCGGCAAAGGAAAAAAGCCTAAAGAGCAATAAGCAAGGAAAGACGGAAAGCAGATTAATATTTACATAGGCCCTTGGCCGAATCTTCGAATAGAAGTTCAAGATACACCCCGCGGGTGGAATTGTTCGAATCTAACAAAGTTTTCAAAAGATTACTAAGACAGACAAAAAGAGGCGAAAAAGTAGCCTAGGAGGCGGCGTCTGGGATTGGAGGATCGGAGGAGATGGCGGTGTCAGGTGCTGGGGCAGTCGGCTGGGCAGTCTCGGTTTGATCGCCTCCAGTGGCAGTAGCTCTCTCCTGACGCGGCTCGTTGCTGGAGGCGCGGTCGAGCTGAGGCTGGCCGCCTGCTCCGTCTTCTGGCACCTCCGCCTCGCCTTCGGCCTCCGCCTCGTCCTCCTCCTCAGTGCTGGAGTCGATCACCTCCGCCGAGTCCTCGCCATACTCCGGGTTCATCCCGAACCACTCTGCCGGAACTTCCTCGCCGCCTTCAGCCCGCTCGGGCACGAAGACGCTGGTGTCCGTGTACTCAGCGATGGCCGCCGCACGCTCGATAAGGGAGCCCTCCATGGCCTCCAGTTTTGCCTGGGCTTCTAACCGGAACGCGGCCAGGCGGTCCAGGTCCAGCCCTGGATACCACGCCTTGACAAACTCCAAGGCCCGGCGTGCTCCGGCCCGGGCCGAGGAGCCCTTCCAGGCCTCAAGACGGCCGGCAGCGACTTCCAGCCAGTCGGCGGTCCGACTGGCGGTGCGCAGAGCCGGCATATCCGGCCATAAAGCGGCAACCGCCTGGGCGCCGGCACGCTGAAGCCGGCGCATCTGCCGGTGGACCGGACGAAGACGGGCTTCAATGCTCAGGAGCTGTTCATCAACGGTTCGGGGGGCATTGGAGGCGATCTCCTCACCATTCGTCCTTCGTGCCGCACGAGCTGCCTCGATGGCTAGAGGGACCGCCTGCGAGTGGCCAGGGAAGAAGTCTGCCAAGACGGAAAAGAAGAAAGTCGAAAATCAGAAGTCGGCCCGACACTTAGTCGGAAGCGCAAAGAAGCGAAAGAAACGTACCATCCACAATATCCTCGATCTCGTGGAAGCCGGAGGTCAGCATCGCCTCCCTGTCAGTCTAGGAGGAGCGCTCGCTCTCGAACTCGGCCAGGAGAGCGGCTTCCTTCTTCTCGGCCTCATCCTGCGCCTTCTTGAGCATCTCCTTCTGCTCGGCCAGCTGCGCCGCCAGCAGGTCGTGCTCCGTGGCGAGCCTGTCACACTCCTCCTCCTTGGCGCGACGGGCGGAATTGGCCTCGCCCAGCTGCTCCTGAAGAGCGGCGTTGGCTCCGAAAAATCGAAAGAGAAAATGAATCAGTCATCAGCAAAGAAGATTGCTGGGAAGATCCGGCCCGTGTGCTCAGCAGTCGGCCCGAATCTCGGGGACTACAGCCCGCGGGTGTGCCAGCGCGCCCCCGCGAAGAAGAAGAACTCACTCCGGCTTTCCGACAAGTCGGTAGCCTGCTTGCTCAACTCCTCAACATTGCGGTTGAAGGCAGTGGCGCGGAGGTTGTGATACTCCTGCGATAAGTCATTGAAGACGAAGTTAGTGTTTGGAACTCACCAGAGGGAGTTCCAAACCGCCTGCTCAGCAGCCGGCCCGGAACTCGGGGACTACACCCAGTGGGTGTGCTGGCGCGCCCCCACAGAGAAAAACAACAATCAAGAAGGAGAAGAAACTTACTCGGACGGCCATTCGCGCAGCCAGATGCGCTCTGGTGCAGGCCTGAAGGGCGTCGCCTTCGGCCCGCAACTTCGCCTGGACTTCCAGGAGCGATTGATTTAGCGGCCCGGTGCCGCCTCCGTGCACCCACCCAGTGGGCGCGGCGCTTCAGGCCTCGACATCTAGAGCTGCCGAGCTGGCAGCGGCGATCTCCCGAGGTCGCGGCGCCGAGGTTGCCCTCTGAAGACGGAGACGCACCGGCGAGGCGACTTGGATAAGCAGCCGCGCTTCGGCCTCGTCCATGGCCGGCGGCTCCGACGGATCCACCGGCTATTTGCCGTGCGGCCTCCTAGACGGCGGTGGAGGCGGCGGTGGTGGCACGAGAGCATCCGACATGGAGGCCTCGCCGCTCTCCTTCTCCGCGATGGGGTTCTCGGTGCCGGCTCCCCCGGTCTGCCCCGTGAACTCCGGAGGCGGCGGAGCAGACGATAGTGGGGGGACGAGCATCACCGATCGGTGACGCGCGGCCTCCTCGGCGCGCCGTCTCGCCGTAAGGGCGGCTTTGGTATCATCCAGCTTTTTCTGGGCGGAGGCGGCCGCCCTGTCGGCCTCCGCCTTCTCCAAACGCGTGGCCTCCTCCTCCTCGCGTTTCTCCCGCGCATTCCGCTCTGTTGCCTCCCGAAGGTCGGCGGCAAGGTCGGGCCGCCGAGTATTGGTGGACGTCTCTGCCGACCCCATGACGGAGGGGACGGCGGCTCTCTCAAGGGAGAGAGGGGCCCTGAAGAAGAGTGGAGGGAATATGTAAACGAAGACTCAGACAAGATTCAATGAAGAAAATAAAGAGTGTAAAGACTTACGCGGATACTAGCGGCGGCTTTCTCACTTCCCTTCGGAAGCGGTTGGCCTTCGCGGCCGCCTCCTCTCGTCTGGTCGCGGCGGACGCCCCCTTGAACTTCTTCAATTTACCGCCGGGCGCACTCGGCCCGGCGTGCCATCTCTTCGCACCGCCTTGGCCAGCGGAGGAGCCGGCGCCCGGCGGGCCGATCCTCAGCTGGTCGCGCGGAGCGACTTCGCCCTCGGCGTCGTCATCAGGCCAGTCGGCGAAGGTGGCCGAGGGCCTGAAGTCGCCTTCTGCCCCCCCTCCCCCGCCTTCGGCGTCGGCTTCCATTGCCGCCGCCCCCAAGTCGGGGTCGTCGACGTCGCTCTCCGCGCGGTCGGGGACATACTCGCGGGGCTGCCTCGTGGCGCCGGCAGCAGGCTGCATAAGAGGATTCTAGTTCAGAAGAAGCTAACAAGAGTTAGAAGCCAGAGTCGGCTGCGGAAAAAGATAAAACAGCAGGGAGACGCGACTTACCACTGGTGGAGGGTTGACGCGCGAGTACGGCTCCTTGCCGAACTGCCAGTCCTCCTCGTACTCGCAGTGTGCGATGTAGTTTACCATGTTCGCCACCTCCTTGCGGGGCATCTCCTTGGTGCTTGTCCGACTTGGGTCTCGGAGGCCGCTCGTCTGACAGATCAGGTGAGGCCGGCCTTGGAGCGGGAGAACTCAGCACGCCACGAAGGCGGCCAGCAAGTCGGCCCCGACGAGTCCCTCCGACTGCGTCAAGACTTGGAGTCGCGCCACGGCGGCGGCTCTGGCGGGAGTCAGCGTCTTGACTCGGTGGGACCAGCTGGGGAGCTGCCCAGTCAGGGGAGCGGCGTTGTAAGGCGGCAGGTTGACCCAGTCGCCGTCTGAGGTGAGGTTCTTCATGTACAAGTACGAGCGCTGCCACATCTTCACCGACTTGATCAGCGTGATGGGAGGAAAGGGGTTGTCGGCCGTCGAGCGCCGCATCGCGATGAAGGCGCCGCACTGGGCCGGCACGCCGGCGATGTGCGTGCCAAGCTTAGAAGAGAAGAATTCTCCCCACAGCTCGATGGTGGGGAGAACGCCAAGGAAGCCTTCGCACAGGGTGGCGAAGGCGGAAAGCAGCACCACCGTGTTCGGTGTGAGGTGGTGCGGCTGAAGGCTATGGAACCCCAGGAATGAGCGGAAGAAGCCGCTCGCCGGCAGCCCCAGGCCGCGCATAAGGTGCGAGCAGAAGATGACCCGCTCGCCCTCTTCCGGTGCCGGCTGGATTTCCCCCTCTGGCGCGGCGCGGGCGCGCACGAGGTCCACGCTGGGGAGACGGCGGGTCTGGCGGAGGAACTCGATGTGTTCTTCCTCTACCTCCGAGCCATCCCATACGCCGGAGCGCACGGCAGAGGCCGCGGCGGAGGAAGAGCTCATCGCCGCGGTAGGATGCGCTCCCGCTCGACGGCGGAGGAAGGAGGGAGAAGAAGCAAGGTGAGGCGGGGGAGCAGGGAAGAAGGGCGCGCGAGCTGTGCCGCTCCGCTTCCCCCCGCCTACTTATAGCCCTGCGGGCTGAGAAGCCGAGGGGGCGGGCGTGGGATTAACTGCGCACGATGCCCCACGCCGCCCCACGATTTACCCACGAAGTTACTACGCGCAGTAACGATGTGGGAAAACCGACCGTCCTCAGCCACAACGGATCCGTCCGTGTGCGGAGGCACGGTAGTGGCGGGCCCCACCTGACGGCCTGTCCCGTCGTGCGCGTGGGCAGGCAGACTGTTCTCCCCACGTGGCGCCGCGCGATAGGACCGCCCTGATGGCTGCGGGGAAGTGTATCAGGCAGGCCGCCTGGTTTCTCGCCGCGACCTTCAAATTGAGGCTCTTCGTCGAAACTCCGACTTTCGACAGTCGGCCCAAGGGAAGACGATAGCCGAGTCCCAGAGCCTGCCCTTTTAAAAAGATTGAAGCTGTTGATGCCCCACAATACAGCGACCGCAGGGTTTCACCAGCTTCGGGGACTACTGTCGGAGTAATGGGACACGGGTAGGCTAACCTGAGGCCCAGGACATTTCAAGACATCGGGGCAGGCCGCGCCCCTCAGACCGAGTCCCGGGGCCGACTCCAAGCTATGCCGAGTCCCAGGCGGCGGCTCCCAGATAAGACGACTCCCAGGCGGTGACTTCCAGGAAGGCCGACTACGGAGAGTCGGCCCAAGATTCCTCCATTATCCCGAAGTACGATGCAGGGTACGGTTGCGGCATGGCCCTTTCCCCCTGCCTACGAAGGGCCGGCATGGCTATAGTAGGCCGTACCGCTGGAAGATCTCCGGTGGGATACGACACTGTTGCCATGCTTGCCCTGACCTCAGCCACAGTACGCAGTGCACTGTGCCCACGATGCCGGCCTATACTACCCGAAGGCAGCAGGACCGCCTATCAGTGGGAGGGCCGAAGCCGGCCTGGGCAACCCGAAGACGGGCCAGTGGGAGTCGGCCTCCCTGGAGTTGGCCGACTCCTCCTGGGCCCCACGGGCCATTAATCAGATAAGATGGGGAATGGCGACAGTGATCATCCGATAGACGGCGGCACTGTTGCCACGACCCGATGACCGAGCTTGTGTCATCAGGAGTGCCGCTACAGTATCAAGCCTGTTCGCGGGGCCCGCCAGTCGGTGGGCCCCAGAAGCCGGCGGGAAGGACGACGGCCTGAGAGACAGACGGCTGGGACCCGCGCCCCGCCAGATTACTATTGTACCCCCGGGGGGTAGGCCTATATAAACCCCCCGGGGCACCCATGCAAAGGGTTCGACCCTAGAGAGGAAGATAAACCAGATAGCCCAGGGAGGAGAGAGCTAGCCTTGCCCTCTTCTACTTCCAGAAACAGCTCCAGGAGCACCATTGTAGTTACCTTGCTTTAGTGATCATGCGGAGACCCCGCAGAGCAGCAGTAGGGGTGTTATCTCCTAGGAGAGCCCTGAAGCTGGGTAAGTTCCGCCGGCGTGCATGTCTTCGCCTCATCCCACTTCCAGGCACCGGCGACGTTCTACTCGCTCCCACCATGATAAGCCATCATTTGGCATATGTCGTACCCAACCCCCGACAATGACCTCCATCCTGCCGTTCTGCTGGTCTTGGTCTTGTTGCACCGAAATGGCTGCCTTTGCTTGATACTCTCGCCTGCGCTTGCTCCGTATACACCAAAGAGGAAAGAAGGACACTGCGCGGGCTGGCGCCCGCCTGGCTCCCTTGGTCGTCATGGCTTGCGTCATGGGCACCTCCCTGATGAGGCCGGGCCTGAGGAAGCTTCTTGTCATCCGCCCCGCGAGGCTTGGCCCCTCGCGAGGGTCTTGAGCTCGTGCTGATGAAGATGGGCCATGCTGGGCCGTCCCTTGAGCCACGCCGCAGGCCGCAGGCAGGCAAGTCTGAGGACCCCTGTTCGCAGAACGCTGACAGTAGCCCCCGGGCCCAAGGTGCGCCCGGACTTGGCTGAGCAGAGAGGCGAAGGGGCAATTGCGAAACGCCGCAGGCCCTAATAGCATGCGGCCTCGGGTGGCGCGTGGCGGTTGTTTGGACGTGGGTGACTCAGCTCCCCCATGATGCCTCGGCAAATGCGCAAACTGACAAGTCCCTGCATACAAAAATGGGTCATGATTACCTACGATCGTGGAAGCCAACGGTTGGCCTCCCCTCGCTATAAGTACGGAACGGCGCGAGCCATTCCAGTCCATCTTCGTCTGCTACTCCTCCTCTTCTTCATCTTCGCCATCGCTCCGTCCCACGCTGATGGCACCCATCCGCCGGTTCTCCGCAGAAGAGAAGGGAAAGGCCCCCCGAGAGGGTCCTGCCCCGCTTCCGCCGAAGAAGCGGTTGGTCCCCTGCCGCCGAGATGAGGGCGCGTGGCAGGAGGTGTCGAGGCCCTGGTGCGAGCGACCCCCGCCAGGGTTCCCGCTACCTTTGTACGCCCACCTTGAAGGCCCTGCAGGAGCTGATGTCGAGCGCCGTGGATGACGCCGCCGTCGGCGCCGGCGGGTCACGGTGGTGCGCGTTGTCCCTCCTTGAGTTCACGCCGAGGGATCCTCCCGAGAGTTCATGCTCCACGCCGCCATGCCTCCTCGATCTTGGATTCCCCTTCCTCCTTCCTTTCCCTTCGAGATTCTGCCAAGGGGGCCTTTCAGGCTCTGGCTGCAGCACGCCGATTGCCAGACTCCTGCGACCGACATGGATGTCGAGGTCGTCGCTCCAGCTAAGGTCTTCATGACCCAGGGCTGGGGTGAGATCGCCCGGGTTTGCAGGACGAGGGGCCCCCTCGTGATCCACCTGGAGTTCGATGGCGCTTCCATGATGCTCTTCAAGGTCTTCGACGAAGATGGGCGTCGGCTGGAGTGCTATCCCAGGGGCAGCGGCAGAAGCTCTGAAGCGGCAGGGACCGGGCCTGCCGTCGCACATTCTCCTAGCAGCTCCTCAACCGGCAGGGGTGCCGGAGGATCCAGCGACTCTGCCGAGCTCTTCGTGACTCCAGAGACGAGCGACGACAGCTACGAGCCCCCGAGCCTGCGCCGCTCTCGGAGAAGGACGGCCTCGTTAGGCCGCCGCCGTCTCTGATCTGGATGAGGTTGGCGCCGGTGATTGACAGCCAACTATTGATGATGGTGTCTGCCGTGATGGTTCCTGTAGTTAGGACTCCTTAGGATACGCGTCTTTTGTCCCTGTGAGGAGCCAAGAACACACCCCGTGAGGGCTTGTAAGGTGTTTGTAGCTCCTTTTGTCAATATGATCCTTATCGTGAAGCCATGCGAGATGCTTATTCCGTCTTAGCTTAGTTTCTTCCTTTCACACCTCGCGAGGGCTTGGTGCTCTGTGCTGACAGGTCCCAGTCCCAAGGCAGCTTCAGCCGTCGCTGGTATGCCAGGTCGCGATGCGGTGGTCAAGGCCAGGAGGTGAGCGGCCCGGGGTCCAGTAAGAGCCCCTGAGTCGCGATGCTCAGGAGGTCCCCTTTAGCGCTCAAGCAGCCGTCATTCAGTGCGAAAGGAACGCGATGTTGCTAACATAGAATTGCATTGGATGCGGTGATGGTGCTGCAATAGCTAGTGTTTATGTAGGGTGACTTATCTCGAGAGTCAGGAAACGCTTCCTGGTGCGGCGCTAGGGCCGCGCATTGGCCGGCAAGGGGTTGCCTGGCGAGGTCCTCGCGTGCCTCTTCCCTCTTGCCTTTGCTCCCCTTTCTGCTCTACGTCCTCGGGTCCTAGCCCTCGAGCGGGTCTCAGCCGTCGCTGGTCCGCTAGGTCGTGATGCCGTGGACAAAGCCAGAGGGTGAGGGCTGGAGAGGCAGTAGGAGCCCTGAGTCGCGATGCTCAGGTACCCCCCCTTTAACGTGCAAGCGGTTCGCTCGGACGAGAGTGAAGAGGACGCCGTGAGGGCCTCGCCTGGCACTGCTCCTTGAAGGGATCATGTAGGCCCACCACAAAAAGCGCAAAAGTCCGCTATGGCGATCGGCGGTTAGCCGTTAGTGGCTTTGGAGAGGCGACGAGGCACTAAAGGCCTGACGAGGCGTATACGGGCACCCGTGAGCCAGCGCGGGACTCACGTGGCCCTACCTCAAGGTGGGTTGCGCCTGGCACTGGGCCTTAACTTGTGATGTGTTCCTGCAAATTGACGCTCTACGTCCTTGAGTCCCGGCCCTCGAGCGAGTCTCAGCCGTCGCTGGTTTGCCAGGGCGCGATGCCGTGGACAAGGCCAGAGGGTGAGGGCTGGAGAGCCAGTAGGAGCCCTGAGTCGCGATGCTCAGGTGCCCCCCTTTAACGTGCAAGCTTGGTTAGATGTCGACGCTCTGCGTCCTCGTGTCCCGGCCCTCGAGTGAGTCTCAACCGTCGCTAGTTTGCCAGGGCGCGATGCCGTGGACAAAGCCAGAGCGTGAGGGCTGGGGAGCTAGTAGGAGCCTTGAGTCGTGATGCTCAGGTACCCCCCTTTAACGTGCAAGCTTGGTTAGATGTTGATGCTCTACGTCCTCGGGTCCCGGCCCTCGAGCGAGTCTCAGCCGTCGCTGGTTTGCCAGGGCGCGATGCCATGGACAAAGCCAGAGGGTGAGGGCTGGAGAGCCAGTAGGAGCCCTGAGTTGCGATGCTCAGGTACCCCCCCCCTTTAACGTGCGAGCGGCCGACATGAAGGAAGAAGAGGTGCCATGAACAGGCATCAAATAACAAGCATGCTGGGTCGAATGCATGGCCCGAAAATAAATGCAAGAGGGGTACACGCCGCTGGGTCTGACCCGAGCAACTTGGGGATGATGCAGCCCGAGGGGCGCCCCCAACAAGGTAAGCTAAAAACATGAACAAAAAGGGATACACGCCGCAGGGACGGACCCACGAAGCCTGGGAATGATGCAGCCCCGAGGGTGCTCCCAGCTGGAAACGAAACTTGAAAGATGTCACCTGATAGTGTTGACGACGAAGGGATGTTGAAGTAGCAGACGTAGCAGGCTGCGGGAGCCGATCTTCACGAGCCCCCAGGCCCAGGAGCCTCGGGAGGCTCCGGAGGCGCTGGTGGCTCCTCGTGGACCATCTCCATCTCCGCCAGGACTGCGGAACGCCTGGCCTCCTGAGCTTCCAGGATGCTCCTCATGAGGCGCTGGCACACCGTAGCCGCGTTCGGCAAGCCGCAGGGCATGCGAACGTAGCTGTGGGGTGGGCCTTCGCAGCGCCCCACGCGTGAGGGCCAGAAGCACTCCTGAGAGGCAACTCGGTTGAGCCCTGGGATGTCGATGCAGACGCGCAGCCTGCCATCCTCACCTGGATGGGGAGCTGTGGTGTGTAAGCGGCGGCTGCCACTCATGACTCTTGACTCCTGCAACTCCTGCGCGATCTGACTGACAAACTCCTGAGGGTTTGGCCCTCCTTGCTTCGCTCCTTCCTGAGGGAAAGGTGTTTTGAAACACGCCTCCAAGTGGTGCCCAAGTGCCTCCCTCGTGACCTTAGCAAGGTCGGTGGCCCTCCAAGGGGGAGCCCCCGAGCCCTGCTTGAGGAGGGCGCCGAGCGCGCCTTCCTATGCGACAGAAGGAGGTGCCCCCTGAGCAGGCGCAGACCCTGAAGGGCCTGCCTCCTGAGGGATCGGGCCTGGCGATGTCTTCTTCTTCTTGGGAGCGGTCTCGGGGAGCCTCCCGCTCCCGCGATCTGGGTCTTCCAGTGATGCGGCCTGAAAAGCTCGTTCTAGGGAGCACACTGCGTCTCTTTCTTCACAGGGTACCGTGATGACTCTGCCACTTCCTGGCATCTTGAGGACGTTGTAGCCGTGACGAGTCACGTCCATGAACTTGGCGAGAGCTGGGTACCCGAGGGTGGCGTTGTATGGCAGGCAAATGTGGGCGACGTCGAAGTCGATGAGCTCGGTGCGGTAGTTGTTGCATGCACCGAAGGTGACAGGGAGGCGGACCTGCCCAATCGGAACCGTGGAGCCATCGGTGACTCTGGAGAAAGGCTTCGTTGGCTGAAGCTGATCGTAAGGCACTTGGAAATTGTTGAACGTCTCTACGGACAAGACGTTGAGCCCTGCCCCGCCATCGATGAGGGTCCTGGTGACTTGCACGTTGCTTATGACTGGGAGCAAAGCATTGGGAGGACTCCGGCTGTGGCCGCGCACTTGAGCTGATCCGCTGAGCTGAACGTGATGGCGCACGCCGACTGAGGGAGTTCTGGACTAGGGGGGTGTCCGGATAGCCGAACTATAATCATCGGCCAGACTCCAAGACTATGAAGATACAAGATTGAAGACTTCGTCCCGTGTCCGGATGGGACTTTCCTTGGCGTGGAAGGCAAGCTTGGCGATACGGATATGTAGATCTCCTACCATTGTAACCGACTCTGTGTAACCCTAGCCCTCTTCGGTGTCTATATAAACCAGATGGCTTTAGTCCGTAGGACGAACAACAATCATACCATAGGCTAGCTTCTAGGGTTTAGCCTCCTTGATCTCGTGGTAGATCTACTCTTGTAACACACATCATCAATATTAATCAAGCAGGACGTAGGGTTTTACCTCCATCAAGAGGGCCCGAACCTGGGTAAAACATCGTGTCCCTCGTCTCCTGTTACCATCCGCCTAGACGCACAGTTCGGGACCCCCTACCCGAGATCCGCCGGTTTTGACACCGACATTGGTGCTTTCATTGAGAGTTCCTCTGTGTCGTCGCCAATAGGCTCGATGGCTTCTTCGATCGTCATCAACGATGCAGTCCAGGGTGAGACCTTCCTCCCCGGACAGATCTTTGTATTCGGCGGCTTTGCACTGTGGGCCAATTCGCTTGGCCGTCTAGAGCAGATCGAAAGCTACGCCCCTGGCCGTCAGGTCAGATTTGGAAGTTTGAACTTCACGGCCGACATCCGTGGGGACTTGATCTTTGATGGATTCGAGCCACAGCCGAGCGTGCCGCACTATCACAACGGGCATGATTTAACTCTGCCGCCGGACAGTACCCTGGAGGCCGCACTTGAGCCCGCTCCGACCTTCAATTCAGAGCCGGCTACGCAGATCGAGGACGGATGGCTAGACGCCGCCTAGGGGGCTGCAACCTCTACGGCGATAGAGCCAAACACTGACCTTGTCCCTCACATAGCTCATGACTCCGAGGCGCCGGACTCCTTGCCGGACTCCGAACCTCCCATGCCCTCACCAATCGAATCCGGTTGGGCGCCGATCATAGAGTTTACTGCCTCGGACATCTTTCAACACTCACCTTTCGGCGACATCTTGAGTTCTCTAAAGTGTCTCTCGTTATCAGGAGAGCCCTGGCCGGATTGCGGCCAGGACGGTTGGGGTACGGATGATGAAGAAATTCAAAGCCCACCCACCACCCAATTAATAGCCACTGTTGACGATCTAACTGACATGCTAAACTATGACTCCGAAGACATCAACGGTATGGACGACGATGCCGGAGACGACCAAGAACCAGCGCCTACCGGGCACGGGAAAGCCACCCCAACTCACGACGTATGCATGGTGGGTACACCAAAAGGAAGCGATAATGAGGAAAAACGGGACGTGGCGAAGGACAACTCCCCCAACAAACAACCAAAATGGCGACGCAAGCGCCGCCCGAAGACCGGCCTCGATAAAAGCGGCACCCTTACGGACCCGGCCCTAGAGCGGGGCGAAGCAGTGGACAACGCACATGCCACCAAGCAGCCATCCGAACATGATGAACTAGACAGGCAACCCATCCCTGGCAAAGATGATCTCACATCACCAGAGCATACGAATCTTCATAAAAGGCTCGTCGCCACGGCAAGAAGTTTGAAGAAGCAAAAGCGGAAGCTCAAAACAGCGGAGGACGCACTTAGAATAAGATGGAGCAAAGTACTCAACAGCGCAGATAAACATGGCGCTAGTCACCAGACAAAGAGCTACCCGAAGCGCAAGCTGTTGCCCGAATTTGACGAGGAGGCCTTAGAGCCCCCGCAGTCAAAAAAGAAAGAAGCCGCCTAGCCAGATAGACGACCAGATGACAGGCCAAGAGCAACAAGGGGCGCCGCACACAAACCGGCACACGATCAGCATAAAGATCCTTGGAAAAAGGACGACCCAGTCAGATCTATTTATGGGCCAAAAAAGAAGACTCCAGGAAGCAACACAACCCCCAGAGCATTTGAAGACAACGGCACACCCAAATACAGGAGCGCCACACACCCACTATGTTTCACCGACGAGGTACTGGATCATGAATTTCCAGCGGGATTCAAACCCGTAAACATAGAGGCATATGACGGAACGACAGACCCCGGAGTCTGGATCGAGGATTATATCCTACACATACATATGGCCAGAGGAGACGATCTCCATGCCATAAAAAACCTACCCCTCAAGCTCAAAGGGCCAGCTCGGCATTGGCTTAAAAGCCTCCCAGAAAATACCATTGGAAGTTGGGAAGAGCTTGAAGATGCGTTTCGAGCAAATTTTCAAGGGACTTACGTCCGCCCTCCGGATGCAGACGATTTAAGTCACATAACTCAACAGCTCGGAGAGTCAGCACACAAATTCTGGAACAGGTTCCTCACTAAAAAGAACCAAATAGTCGACTGTCCGGACGTTGAAGCCTTAGCAGCCTTCAAACACAACGTCCGGGACGAATGGCTCGCCAGACACCTCGGCCAGGAAAAACCAAGAACAATGGCCAAACTAACAAGCCTCATGACCCGCTTTTGCGCGGGGGAAGATAGCTGGCTGGCTAGATGCAGTACCAGCGACCGAGTACATCCGAAGTCAGGGATGGAAATGGGAAATCTCGACGCAGAAAGGATCAGTGCCGGAATAAGGAAAATGGCCCAAACAGTACGACGGTCAATGCCGGATTCAAAAACTCTCGGCCGAACAACAAAACGCTGTCCCTCAAGGACAACAGTGACGAGCTATCCAACCTAAACAAGATCCTAGACAGACTATGTCAAATACATGGTACCTCCGGAAAGCCTGCAAACCATACCCACAGAGATTGTTGGGTCTTCAAATAGTCCAGCCGACTTAACGCCGAACACAAGGGGCTCGATACACCAAGCGAAAGTGACGAACCCCAAAAGCAGCACTCCGGAAAACAGAAGACTTTCCCACTAGAAGTCAAAACAGTGAACTCACTTCATGTGATAACACGACAACAAAGCGCGGCTCCTGCCATATCAGGACACCGTCCGCAGAATGGGGATAGACCCTACCAACATTCGCCATAACAGCACTCCCTTCAAAGGAGCGACTCCAGGCCTTTAAGCCAATTATACGGGCTCTGTACCACTAGAGGTTGTGTTCGGTTCATCCGACAACCGCCGTCGCGAAAGGCTCACTCTTCGTCGCGCCCCATTACACAGTGGCCATCAAGCACTACTGGGACGCAAAGCTTTCGCCCGCTTTAACGCGATACCACACTACACGTCTCCTATGCTTACAATGCCCGGTCCACGCGGCATAATCTCATTAAAGAGTAACTATGAGTGTTCCTCGACCACGGAGAGCGTGGGGCTGCCTTGACAGCCACTCCGACCTTGCAGGTCAAGGCCCCTAAACACAAGTCATTCAGACCTCGGACACGGTTAGGCGAGTCCGGCGTCAATGAACAAGGGGCTTCCCAGCCGCATACCCCCTTTATAAGGGGCCACACGTTTCAACAATGAGAACCAATAAAGCTCAACTTTCTTTATCTACCAAATTATACTTTATTTTAACACAACTTTTGCACGATATTTCTTAGAAACTAAGTCCTTCTCTTTTACAGATGAAGCACGTGCTACACCCGTCCAGGACACAGCACAACGGAGACACAGGCACAGACGTGCAGCAGGGACCCGTTGCAAGGATTCTTTTCAGATTAAGACCCTGCGTAAACCTTTCTCACTCTCTCTTGTTGATACACATCCCCCGGTTTCCTACCATAGCCGAGGACGAGGCTGGCATTTTGGCATCGGCCGCGTCAGAAGTTCCCATTTGTACCTGGACACTAGGGGCTTAGGGCATTGTTCTGCCCGGTATCATAAAGACCGAACACCTCAGGGAGTGTTCGGCGTCTCGAGTTAGGCCTTATATGCATCAGCTCTGAATCATGTCTTTGGTTAAATGTTGGGTTTGCCCGTCTCCTGTGTTTTGCTGCCTTACATTCCGTATCATCGGCTAACGCGGCACTAGGAGAACTACTGCGATTGTGCCCCGGTTCAGCCGGGCGAGCACCTCAGTAGAGAAAGCCGAAAACTGACTGTCATGATATAGCGAGAGACTGGTCAACCACTCGATCGACCATTGGAATGTTTAGAATTCCTCCGCTTTGACGAAGGACCGCTTCCCGGTCAGGCACATACGCACCCCGAGTTCGGAGATGAGCGGTGCCACCAGGGGCTATATAGTAGCCCCACATTCGAGCTCCTATGGCTAAGTGAAAGTGATAAAGCATTATAGTCCGGTTGCCTAGTTTGCTACGCTATCACCTCCTTAAAAGGACCAAGATGTTGGATTACGTGTGGAAAAGCATTTTTCTTTTTGCAAACACCCCCGCACCATGTGCGTGGGGGCTGAAGCCAAAGACTGCCATCTTTCAGATTATACATAAACATACGGCCGCACAGGAGATAGTTCAATACTTGAGCTCACAAGTATAAAAAGCTATTGTATTATAAACATGACCTCAGAAATCATACATGTCATTCAAACATAACATTTTTTGAGCACTGCGACTCTATTAAACGAGCGCCCAGCAGGACTTGCTCAAAATAGTGCTCGGTGGGGAACCGACTTTTGTCCGAACCCCGGGATGCAATAGCGGTGGCATCCATCTTTGCCCAGTATGTCTTACCACGGGCGAGGGCCATCCGTGCACGCCGACCGCTTCATCGCCCCAATACGCGGCACTGCCTCAAGGAATTGCTGCAACAACCCAAAATAACTCTTCAGCTTGGGCCTTCCCGGCCACAGATGAGCGACCACATCCGTCATGGCAAGTCCGGACAATCTATTAAGCTCAGCCCACTCAACCAGCCGATCACTCAATGGAAGTGGACGCTCCAGACTATGGAATTGAGACCAGAAAAGCTCTTCCATTTCGTGATCCTTCTGGCTCCGAAAGTGCACGACGGCGTCCGCTGCACTCGCTGCCAAGTCCAGATACGGATCCTCCGCACCATACAACCGGCCCAGCTGAGCATACTTCGGATCTGTGAACTTCCTACGGAGCATAAAGGGCTTTCCAGCCACAATGTCTCCGACCTGACGTAGTTCCTCCTTCATAGCCCGCATCTTACTTCGGGCATCCTTGGCTTCGGCGTCGGCCTTCTTCAGGTTCTCTTGCTCCGCTCGGCGTTCTCTCTCAAGAACCTTCTGGCGGTCGGTAGCAACTTTTAATTCCGCGGCCATTCCGGCCATCTCCTCCCTGCTTCGGCAGTGAGCAGCCTTCTCAGCTTCTAGCTCTTCCGCTGCCTTCAAGGCAGCCGCCTCGCTTTTTCTGGCTTGCTCCTTGGCCCGAACAAGTTCTGCTCGAAGGTCTTCCACAGCAGCAGCACCATCTGCATCCAGCATACAAATTGTAAGGAACGAGAGTCAGCTCCCTTACTAGGCGACCGCGGAGCAACCACATACCTTGTGATTCGTCAAGTTGTTTATTGACTAGCGAGATGTCCGCATCGGCAACATCGAGTTGCCTCTTCAGTTCGGCAGCTCCATCAGTCCGGCTGGCCACTGAATGTTCCGCCACCTACATAGGAGAGGCGACATTCTATTATTGAGATTATGATCCTTGGCATGCTATCGCTTTTGACAGCATACCAAGTCTCAGGGGCTACTATCTATACAGGGCGCACTTCATGTGCAAAACTGTCAAAAGGTATGTTCCTTTTTGCATACCTCAAAGCCCGTCAGCAAGCTTCCGACGGCCTCATACAACCCGCTCTCGGTGGACGAGATCCTTCCAATAACCGTACTCATTAATGTGCGGTGATCTTCCGAGATGGACGCCCTCTTAAGCAAATCCTACAGCTCCACCGGCCGTACTCCAATGGGTGCCGAACTCTCTGGCCCAGCCGGACTCGGGGAGACCCTTCATGACGACACCTCAGGGTCGTCCGCCCCGCATGATGGGGCGGCAGATGGAGGCGTTTCACTCTCCATCATCTCCGGACGAAGGTCCCCCGAAGATGAGCTGTGCTGGGACGGGCTGAGATCCGAACTACAAGATGAAAACTTTGGTTACCCTCAAAAATTAAGCAGGGGTATCCACTATTACAAAATTCCTCCTTTTTTACTTACGGCTCGCTGGAGGGCTGATTCCTCCGAGGAGACAGTGCGGCCGGGGCTCTTCCCGGCACAGGACCTTCCGGTACAGATTTCTTTCCCCGCTTCAAGGCCTTGGCCTCCGGGTCTTCGGAAGCTGTCCTCTTCTCCCCCTGGAAGGAGGGACTCTTGATTCCTCCCTTACTAAAAGCCTCCTTGGCAGAGGTGGTAGTTCCACTGTTCCCCCCTTCGCCCTCCTCCGAGGGCGCAACCTCCAACATTTTGATTAACACGGGATCCTTCGTGGTCTCAGGGAGGGGAGCCGGACACCGTATCAGTTTTGCTAGCGCTATCCACTCATGTCCAAGGGATAGCTGGTTAAAGGGCAAACCCACGATAAATAAGTGGACAGTGTGTCTGGACACAGGGCTACTTACTTGAGTATCCGGGCGATTGCAGCTTAGGCCAGCGTCCTCGGTCAAGACTGGACGCATCTCTTGCGATCTGAAGAACAGTTTGTACATCTCCATGGGTGTCAAACCCATGAAGTGTTAAAGAGCTCATGGCCCCTCCGGATTAAATTCCCACAGGCGGAGGGGGCGACGTTTGCAGGGCAGTAGGCGCCAGATCAGCATAACCTGTACTACTGCGACTAGATTGATCTCCCTTTCTTGGAGGCCTCGAATCCGGTCCTGCAAAAGGGGTACGTCTTTGGGCGGCCCCCAGTCACGCCCCTTGTTGACCCATGACGTCAACTGTGGTGGAGGGCCCGAGCGGAAGACTGGCGGCGGCCTCTGCCTGCTGCCCCTGGGAGCGGTGATATAGAACCACTCCTGTTGCCACACGCCGAGCTCCTCTTGAAAAGAGCCCTCGGGCAATGGAGCATCGGCCCTCTTGCTTATAATCGCCCCTCCGCACTCTACCTGACGCCCCTCGATCATCTTCGGCTCCACATTGAAGGTTTTGAGCCACAAGCCGAAGTGAGGGGTAGTGCGGAGGAAAGCTTCGCAAACGACAATAAACGATGAGATGTGGAGGATGGACTCTGGAGCCAAGTCATGGAATTCCAGCCCATAGTAAAACATGAGCCCCCTCACGAAGGGGTCCATCGGGAAGCCTAAACCCCTACGGAGGTGAGACACGAACACAACGCTCTCGCCGGGCTCGGGAGTAGGAATAACTTGCCCTCGGGCAGGCAGCCTATGCGAAATCTCAGAGGTCAAGTACCTGGCATCTCTCAGCTTTAACACGTCTTCTTCCGTGACGGAGGAGGGCATCCACCGGCCCCGTGGGTCGGAGCCGGACATTGTCGAAGGTCAAAGGTACTCGAATCTGGAGCCCTGGGTGTTGGAACACAGGGGCGAGGGGCGGATTCGATTGAGGATTGAAGAAAAAGAACTGGCCTTGGTCTCATTATAAAGAGGAAGAATACCAAGAGCCGTCCCCGTGACCGACTGGAACCCGCCTTTGATGGAGGGGGCGTGGCGACGGGCGTGGTTGGGTTACCCACGTCCGTATTAATGGGAATTCCAGAATAAGGGGAACACGATCTATGCTTCGACAAAGACGTGGCAACGAAACCGCCTCGCTAAACGCGCTGA
Organism: Triticum dicoccoides; assembly: GCF_002162155.2. Taxonomy (NCBI): domain Eukaryota; kingdom Viridiplantae; phylum Streptophyta; class Magnoliopsida; order Poales; family Poaceae; genus Triticum; species Triticum dicoccoides. Next base: position 531,579,433 of record NC_041381.1, on the reverse strand, counting down.
GGTGGTATAATAAAAATAATTCGTAAAGGCTTGGTGGTGGACGTCATGCCACAAAATACGTCAGCAGATTAAACTGGTGTAAATATTATTCTCTCTACGGTGGTATGTGGAAATTATTTTGCAGAGCCGGACACTATCCTGGTGTTCACAATCTTCTATGAATTATTCGGAGGGAGAACCCGCCTTGCAATGCCGAAAACAACATGCGCGCCGGACTCATCGTCATTGAAGCCTGGTTCGGGGGCTACTGAGGGAGTTCCGGACTAGGGGGGTGTCCGGATAGCCGAACTATCATCATCGGCCGGACTCCAAGACTATGAAGATACAAGATTGAAGACTTCGTCCCGTGTCCGGATGGGACTTTCCTTGGCGTGGAAGGCAAGCTTGGCGATACGGATATGTAGATCTCCTACCATTGTAACCGACTCTGTGTAACCCTAGCCCTCTCCGGTGTCTATATAAACCGGATGACTTTAGTCCGTAGGACGAACAACAATCATACCATAGGCTAGCTTCTAGGGTTTAGCCTCCTTGATCTCGTGGTAGATCTACTCTTGTAACACACATCATCAATATTAATCTAGCAGGACGTAGGGTTTTACCTCCATCAAGAGGGCCCGTACCTGGGTAAAACATCGTGTCCCTCGTCTCCTAATACCATCCGCCTAGACGCACAGTTCGGGACCCCCTACCCGAGATCCACCGGTTTTGACACCGACACCGACCACCTGAGGGGGCGCGTGGCTTCAAGCTTGGGGAGGACTGCATTCACTTCACGGGCGAACTGCTTGAAGATGCGTTGAGAGGCTGGGGCTTGAGCTCCGCCCAGGATGCAGGCGATCGCGCGCGGCTCCTGGAAGCCCCCAGCCCCCTCGTCCTGATGATGGTCCTCATTTCTCCTTGGCTGCGGCGGAAGTGGAGGGAGGCCTGCGTTTCCTTGCGGACGATCCTCGTGAGGCTGATCCCTCCAGTCTTCCTCGCGAGGCTGATCCTTCTAGCGATCCTCGCGAGGTCGGTCACGCCACCCTTGGCGAGGGTCGCGGTCTTCCCAGCGTCCTGCGTTCCATCCTCCTCCTCGGCCATAGCCACGATCATTGCGGTCGGGGTGTCGGCCGACCCTTCCTTCTCGCATGGCTTGGAGCTCTTGGCATTCATTGGTGTTGTGGGTGTGGAGGTCATGGTACACATAGTACCGGCTGCCCTTGAAAGACTCGGGCTGATCTCTGACCCGCTTGGTGTCTGGTTCTGCTGTGAGCACGGTAGCCCCCTTGCGCTTCACGTCCTTGGCCTTGGATTTCTTCTCTTCTGGGTCTGCGGCTGGCTGCTCGAGGAGGGAAAGGCGTCCTTCCTCAGCCCTGGCGCACTTGGTTTCCAAGTTGAACAGCTCCAAGGAGGTGCACAGATCTTCATGCATCGCCAGATCCTCCTTCATCTTGACGTCATGCACGCCGTCGGAGAAGGCTGAGATGATGGCCTCCTCGGTCACCTTGGGAATCTTGAGACGTGCGTTGTTGAAGCGCTGGATGTACTTCTGCAGGGTCTCCCCTAGTTGCTGCTTGATGCGGCGCATGTCGCTCATGGCAGGTGGCCGGTCGCGAGTACCTTGGAAGTTGGCGATGAAACGGGTGCACATCTCGTCCCAGGAGGAGATTGTGCCTGGAGCCAGGTTCAGGAGCCAGGTGCCGGACCCGTCCTTGAGTGCCATGGGAAACCAGTTCGCCATGACCTTCTCATCCCCGTTGGCGGCTTCGATGCCCAGCTCGTAGAGCTGGAGGAACTCTGCAGGGTCGGCCGTGCCGTCGTAGCGAGGAGGCAGGTCTGGCTTGAACTTGCAGGGCCACGCGACGCTGCGCAGCTCGGTGGTGAAGGCGCGGCAGCCTGCTGTGGCCACGGGAGGCCTCTGGTGACGAGGAGATTGGTCTTGCGGGCCCCCATGCGCTGCAGCTGGGAGCAGTGCGGGGTCTTGGCTCGCTGGAATAGGAGCGTGGTCGCGACGGACCGGAGCAGGGAGCACTCAGGCAACTTCTTGGGGGCGAGGAACCTCTTGGCAGCTCCGCTCTTGCTGCGCTGGTGCCAGACGAAGCGGGTTCCGCCCAGGGGCCACGTGCCTTGGGGACAGGGCGCCTTCTTGAGGGGGAGGCGGCTGAGGCGCCCCCGGAGCTTCATTGCCCGCGCAGGGCGGGCGCGGTGCAGTGAGCAGGACGGCACGGGGGAGCCCCCTGCGACGCAGACGAGCTCAGCGACGCGGTCGAGCCACTCTTCATAGACATCGTCGACTGGGCGGTAGCGCAGGAGCTCGTTCGCCGCGATGAGCGCATCTCGAGCCTCCATGGCCGCGCGGGGCGCGCGGGACGAAGAACCAGCTGGGGCGAGAGAGGGAATAGCAGTGCGACCGTCTCGCCTCATGGATGGATGTTGGGATGATGCTTGCTGCTCGTTCCCCGCTGGGCCGGTGGTGGCGTTGGCGGCAGGCAGCGGGGAACGGCGGGGGTGGCCGCCGATGGGGGCCGTCTGGGCGACGCGGGAAGCGAGAGCAGCTCGGCGCTCGGCGCGGGCCCGACGAGCGTCTGACATGGACGCGACGGTCGGTGAAGAACAGGGCGGCGGAAGACAAATTTCGGTGCACCCCTACCTGGCGTGCCAAATGTCGGTTTTCGGGTTCCGGCCGACCCTCTAGATTCGAACACTGGGGTGCACGCGGAGATTTCGCCCAGTACCTACCTGCACCTCACCGCCTCACTATGATCTAAGCAATCAAAGAAACAACACAAGAGACACAGAGTTTATACTGGTTCAGGCCACCATTGTGGTGTAATACCCTACTCCAGTGTGTGGTGTGGTGGATTGCCTCTAGGGCTAATGATGAACAATACAAGGAAGAACAACCTCGTGAGGGTCTGTTCTTGGCTGGCGCGACAAACTTCTAGGGGGAGTTCAGTTGCTCTCTGGATCGATGCCTCTACCCTGGGAGTGGCTAGTCCTATTTATAGGCAAAGGCCCTGGGCCTCTTCCCAAATATTGAGCGGGAAGGGCGCCAACAATTGGCCATTTTGAAGGGGAACATCTAGTACACTTATCCTGACTAAAGTTGGTCCTCGCCTGCCAAAGGCTCTGGTGGTGACACCGGCTTGGGCTCCACGATGACCTCCATCCTGCCGTTCTGCTGGTCTTGGTCTTGTTGCACCGAAATGGCTGCCTTTGCTTGATACTCTCGCCTGCGCTTGCTCCCTATACACCAAAGAGGAAAGACGGACACTGCGTGGGCTGGCCCCCGCCTGGCGCCCTTGGTCGTCATGGCTTGCGTCATGGGCACCTCGTGAGGTACCCCGCCTTGATCTCTCCGCCTCCTCGCAAGCCAGCCTGACGAGGCCGGGCCTGAGGAAGCTTCCTGTCGTCCGTCCCGCGAGGCTTGGTCCCTCGCGAGGGTCTTGAGCTCGTGCTGATGAAGATGGGCCATGCTGGGCCGGCCCTTGAGCCACGCCGCAGGCCGCAGGCAGGCAAGTCTGGGGACACCCGTTCCCAGAACGCCGACAATATATATATATATATATATATATATATATATATATATATATATATATATATATATATATATATATAT
>NC_041381.1:531564818-531575108 GCF_002162155.2 Triticum dicoccoides | reverse complement strand
TATATGGCTTCTGCACAGCATCTCCATCATCATTATCAGTACATCCTACGCAGGTGAGTTAGTAATAGGATGCACTTGATCCCAGGAAGGTATCTATCCTTCAAACCAGAGGAGTGCTTCAAACTAACAACAATACATAATATCCAACAAAAGAGGGTCGTGCGACAGCAGCAGAATACATGGCTCAGTTTAGATTTCAGCACGAATCAATTTGTGCATGTTTGCTGTTGGCATGAACCACATCGCCGCATGTCGGGTTTGCAAAAGCCATCCATCGCATGGAAGCTTGATGCCTTTCACACACTGAAGATTACCTGGCAACAAGCTGTGTCGACGAATCTCTGGATATGGTGATTCATGAAACCCATGGTATGATGTGTAAACACAGCCCCCCCTTGCAAATGGAAGTTGCATAGCATAGTAATCATTGCCGGTGATATGATCGATGATTGGTTGGATGATCGGATAATTGAGCCCGAGGAACAAGGAGTGGTTGCCGAGGCTGTAAACCCGCCTCCAGTTGAATACGCCTGGCCCAACAGAGCTGGGATCTTTCTCGAATACGAAGCAGCCATAGCCATCAATGTCAGAAATGCCCCACGCATTGTACTGCGTGTGGTTTGATGTAATGGTTTGGTCAATTTGGTATGTGCGAATGAGCATCAAATGACCACCGTCAGCTCAACGAGCGATAAACCACCACCCATCGGCAGGTATGATTCCAGGTCCTAGAATCATGAAGGCCAGCGCATTTGCGTCTGCTGCAACAATTCAAACTGGAGACCAAAAGGACAAAAATAAACAATCATGTTCAGAGTATGTGTGGAATTAAGATTATTATAACAGTGACACATATCATAGATAGAGAATTGCAATGCCGTGGTCATAATCATACCCCAAGTTAAAAAAATAAGCCAATGGCTTTCATATTCTAGCAACATGTCATGGGTTCAAACATCATGTAACAATGAGAGGAAAACAGCTATGACATCGCCTACTCATATTCTACCATAGCACTTACTACTACTATTCTCATATCAACTCTAAGCAATAACATGTGTTGTTATAAAAATCTTGTAAATGAGAGTAACATATAGCAATCATGATGTTATGCTCATAATATGTATTCTAACAATCATTAGATGCCAATTGTTCTCATATCAACTCTAACAATAACATGTGTGGTCATAAAAATCTAGGAAATGAGAGGAATATATAGCAATGATGTGGTTATAGACATGCTATGCATTCTAAATTTGTAACAAATGAACATGCAGTCATATTCATAAGGTAAAGATGAGATGAGATAGAATAATTACAGGAAGATAGATTCCACCAGTATAGGCAGCCAATCTGTGCGTCGACCGCGTAAACGATGCCATCGTGCACTATAGCATCAGACAGAAATGTTGCCTCAACAGGATTGATGATGAGCCATAACCATGTATGGCGACCGGATTCCAAATAGACTAATCCCATGTTGAACAAGGAAATGAGCTTGTAATCCATGTAGTCTTCTGATGGTGTGGGCACTTCGCAGATTACAACTTTCTGCAAACAGAGGTCGAGCCAAAAGCTTGACGCGTCTCGTGCGTAGTAGGCAGGAGTGTCCGGCGGGCTGCGAGGCTCGATGTCGGCGGTATCCAATGATGGAAGGGTGATCTCTCGTTGGGTGTAGATATCCACGAGACGCCACGGACTATTGGTGGATGAGGACGAACCAGTTGGCCTTCATGCCCGCCCAGTAGTGGCCGCGCATGAAGGACAGGTGGATGAGTAGTGGTAGCATGTCGAGGGGCACCACGGCAACCTCCGTAGGATCGTCAAGTCGGTGTCTGGGCCACCTGCGAGGATCGGGCATCAGCAAGCAGGGTGTCTTGACAAGAGCCGGCCGGTTGCAGACGAGTAGATGGTACAAAGACACCGAGCATGCGGCCAGACGGACGGTGCTGAGTAGGTCCATACGACTATAGATCTTCTCCAAGAGAACATCAGGGACGGAATTCCAATCGCGGCTCTGCGTGTCAGTCGGTTCTGCCATTGGGGTTTTCGGTGCCTGCGAGCTAGCGGGGAAGTGGATTCGGGCAGGCGAGCGAAGAAGCTTCTCCTTGTGTGGCCGAGCAGTGAGCGGGGGTATATGGTACGCGCGAGCTACCAAGGAAGATGGCGCGGGCGGGCGAGTAGTGAGCAGGGGTAAATGGTGTGCGGCCGACGATGCGTAAGAGAGGAGGAAGAAGAAGAGAGGAGGAAGAAGAGTGGAAGACAGGGAAGAAAGTGCATTAAATCTCAATTCTACTAGTACTACTACCAGGATATACCGTCCTTTGGAGTGTAAATAGTTACACCGATGACATGTGGGTCTACCACAAGAGGGCCCATATGTCAGTTAATGGAGGACAGAGGTGCGTAGGCCTATTTGCAGAAGTGTCCTCTACTAGCAAACATGATGGCAGTACTGGGTAAGGATGATTTAGTAACAACAACACGCTGGTTCAGCTTATTAATTACATGTCCCATCTGCTGCAGCGTGTATTGTCACTTCACTGCGAAGACTAGTTGAATAGTTCTCTCTGACCGAGATGGGGAATAATGGATCGCGAGGACTTCCTTTCTACAGTATCCCTATGCCTCTACGCTCACTTCACTCATTTTGCTCCGTACCAAGTCACTTGTTGAAATCTGTAGAAAGACAAATACTCCGTATTTGGGAACAGAGGGAGGCTTTTACTCTGTACTATTTGGGAACAGAGGGAGTATCACCATATGGAGTGAACAAGAGGAAGCTTGAAATATGAACATGTCAATGGCAGGGAGTAAGCCACATGCATGCAACATGCAACACTCACACGTACACATGGACGCACGCAACACTCACGCACCCATGCGGCACATAGCACAAGACGCAACACACACAGCTCACGCTCAAGTGCTCAACCTACTCCCTACGTCCGTGAAAGACTGTACATTTAGAGATTTACACATTGTCCAGGGCATAATTAACACCCAAAAGTAGTAGACTTATGTGTGCATGCGACCATTGAGATAAGAAGATTAAATGAAGGTCGTTGCATGCTGTAATTAAGGATAGACATGTAGCCTATACCTACAGCACAAGTTGGTGCATTAGTCAATCAATATCGATTTCGATTAAAGGTTAAATGCATTGGAAGTGTAGATGTACATTATGTACCACACTCTTTGTTTTGTAGCTGATGTACACTCTTTGTTGGAAGACCAAGGGAGGACACGTGCATGCACTCAGATACACAACCAGGGCGGTTCGCGCGCAAGGGTTGGACTCGTGTCGCCCCTGCGTAAAGTTTTGTTTAACTGATTTCTTTGCTCTGCCAACTGACAAGTGGGACCCAGAAACCAGGTGACAATTTAACCAGTCAACAAAGTGCCATGTCGACTATGTGGTCGGTCAGTAGGGTGCAATACGGTGCTCTACGATGAGCTAGTGATCGTATAATCACCACGAAACTATATATAATGACCGTAAAGAGCGTATTGTAACATACGTTGACCGCCAGTGTATTTTTCTTGTTTCAGATTAAGCCATATTAATCGGAAAGGACGCAGTATGGACTACTACTAGTACTAGTACTCCTTTGATGTGTCCTGTCAACTCGCCGAACGAGGAGAAGCTTGCTTACTACGCCTCTCCCTCGCCCACGGGCGCGGTGGTTCGCAGGATGAGGAGAGGGTTTTGACTATAGTGCCCTCTCCTTCTCCCTCCCTCTCCCTCTCCCTCGCCCTCGCCCTCGCCCTAGCGGTGGACATGCAGCAGTTCAATCGGTGTTAGATTGCCAGAAGCATATTGTACTGTAGTATCATCATTGTTGGACCTTCCGAAGAGGTGAAGAGCCAAGTGCAAGGTTCACACGAGTATGAACTGTTGAACCTCCCGAAGAGGCAAAGAGCCAAGCGCAAGGTTTTATAGGAGTTGTCATCCTAGTAGGAGTGTACTACAACTATAGCGAACGATGCTACTGTATGATGCCACCACGTCACGTATATCCAAAGCTGTGCCACCTTTTTTTTCTGAAAGAGCATGTTGGAGCCCGTGCAACAACCACACAAGTTGTATGTACACATAACACATTTACTAGTAATAAATTCTAAAGGACAAATGCCAGTATGCCACACAAGTTCATCTCCAATTCATGTGATAAATTTGTGCACGACTAGTCTACATATATTCACAGTACTACCGTTCACAATTACCGTACTCCACTTACATGTTATAGATGGGCTACATGCATGTCCTCCTCCAGGTTCCAGTCCCAGGTGTTCTTCATGGATGGCACGATCTATAGTGGTGGGCAACGGGAATCATTGTCGCAGCTTTCTAGTCCGGTTCCACATGATGGAGACTCATCCAAGCTGAAGCGGCATAAATCCGGGATAGCGTGTCCCAGCATGTCATTCATCCGGCGGTGCACAATGAAGACACAACCATGCTTCATGAATGACATGCCTTCCGTGTCGTGCACGGAAGGTGGCATCCGCTTCAAAATGGGGTAGCTGTCCCTGATGAAAAGCGAGTACTCTCCAAGAGTGTTCCTCGGCACCCACGTAGCATCACGGGGGTCGAACTCGGCGCCGTTCATCTAGTACACGCGGCATCCCAGATCTGGACACATGGTGACGTACATAGTCAAGGTCCATGCATAATAATGTTGTGCTCAAATATGGCGGTCAGTAATACTGTGCAGCAAATAGTACTACTCCGGTATAGAGGAAGTAAAATAACCGGCTTATTATATATAGCCACTCTTGGCTACATGGATGAGATAGTAAGACATGGAAAAACAAAAATGGTGGCAGCTAGTGGGTTCAAGTCTTCAAGGGCCTAGCTAGCTATATGCATCCTCCAAGGTAAAAAGTACTCCTACTAGTACTACTACCTCCGTCCGGATTTATTGATCCCCATTGTGTTTCATGCCAAATTTTGACCATAGATTAAACTAACAAAATGTTCATGCATGTCACCAAACATTATATTTTTGAAAACTATGTTCAAATACGAATCCAATGAGATAATTTTTCTTGACATGCATTAACATTTTGTTAGTTAAATCTTTAGTCAAAATTTGACACAAACTAGAAAGGGGACCTATAAACCAGGACGAAGGTAGTACTAAGTATACTACTAGTACAACAATGAAAGAGAAGGCGAGAGGGTTAAAAAATGGAATACCTGGGTAGATGGTGACGGTCCGATCGTGGTAGATTGTGTGACCATGTTGCACATTAGTGGTACCATGGGTAACGACTGCTAAGATAGTTTACCCCAATATGCCAAAGTCAGCTACAAGGTTCCAGGTTAGACCGAATCGCGGATGCAAATGCACATCCAGGATCGGTGATCTTATTTTGATCGGGGGATGACTGGTCCCTGCAAAATAATAGAGTACCGTTAGGGATGCAAATGATGGTTTGTGCATTCCGTTTGTAATCTCCCGTACCGTAGGATGGCAACAAGATGAAACAAGTCCCCTAGCTTGTCACCGCGAAGATGCGGCCTAGATGGCGCACGGCATCTTCGAACGTGTAGGGGTACAAATCTGCTATCGCCAACATGTGCCGGCCTCTGTCGTTACTGCGTCTTGCACTGATGGCAATCCTTATGTCGAACACTAGGATGAGATAGTAATCGTCGTAGCCACGTCGCTTTGTCGGCGGGTCCGCAATTGCTATCTTCTTCAATCTCATGTAGGCATCATCATACATATTCAAGCCCAGCCAGCCCGTAAGGCCGATCCCAATGGTGGAGAAGGGGTCTACCGGAACGGCCGCACTGTTGTGGATGTTGTGCAAAATGATGGTGGTATCCGGCCGGAGGTATGCAAGCCAATCTTCGTTGGCACCGACCCAGACCTATATATAAGACGGTGGGCAGCAGAGAAATTATGGGATGGAAATGGAATAACTAAGTACTACATGATCAAACTCCATTACCGACCTGCTCATCGGACAAAATCCGACTACCTCTCAACGTCGGCAACTCTAGCGGAGTCAACGTGCAACAATGGCCAGGGAGCGGTGGACTGTTCGAAGGATTGTCCCATAGAAGAACCATCTCCTCGAGGACGCATGGAAGACCAACAAGCATGGCCTTTTCCCAAGCCTGTTTAAGCAGCGTCTTGAAAAAGTTGGTGCAGGAAGCACCGAGTCGTGCGGCGTGTGATTTCTCCCAAAGGATCGTCGTCCAAGGTCTCCCAGCCCCGACGAGGAGGAGAACCGCCTGGTGAATCCATGGGAGCAGTGACGAACCGCCTTCTCTTCGGGGGAGGGGAACTGGCGAGGAGGAGATAAGAGCGTAGTAACCACAGGGCCTCGTCCCTTCCAACTGTGGATCGTTCCTCAGCGAAGGGGTGAGGCTATTACTTACTACTAGTACTAGCATTATGGAACGTTATGGGATTGCATTATACTGTAAATAATAGCACTAGTAAGAAATTTTTGGCACTAGGTAGTAGTTCTTGGCGTGGATTAAGAAAGTTTGGGTATGTTTTGCCATTTTTTGTACACGCCAAGTAGTGTCAAAAACGTCTTACATTATGTGACGGAAGAGTACGTACTCGTACTGTAGCAGTACCAGTAATACTTTTCTCAACTAGTAGTGTGATGTATTGTACTTCTAGTCTAATCTAGTATAGTGCACCAGTTTTGAACTCTTGAATCTCAGGGCCAAGGAGCTATAGTTGGAAGTGGATGGTACTACTGTTCTCTAGAACCATGTCTATACTATCAATGCAGGGGAAGTACACCTGCGTAGTGGCCTAGTGGGTACTCTCGGTGCTATATTCAGCCGCTCCTCTCACGTAGGCCCTATTTGGATACTCTAACACAGTTAGAGTTAGAGTTATTTTCTAACCCACTCTAACCCAAATAAGCACCTCTCCACCGGGATAGTTGGGTTAGATGGAACTAACCCACTCTAACCCTCCCCGTTTGGATATTTTTGAGTTATTTAAGCCCCCAACTAACCCAAACTAGCTCTAACCCCATGATCCAAACATGGCCGTAGGAGTAGCTGGCCTACTCAGCCGCTCCTCTCATGCACACACTAGCAGCCTGTTTATCAGCGACGATTACTGCGGGGGCAGAACATTTGAGTTATTTGATGCAACGAGACTAGGCTTTTCGCTTCCAATTGTGGATGTGTAATGGATCTCATCGAACTTTGTTAGTAGTAGTTCCTTCTTTATGAATGAGATGAAGCAAAGCTTTTGCCTCCGTTTAAAAAAAACATGTCAAGAGGAAATTCATTTATAGTAGAGCCGATAATGGAGTGAAGTCCATGCGTGCAACGCCACAAGCTACAAAGTAGTAGTAGAGCACTTTACGTATGGAGCCATATTGCACAGTTCCCAATGCCCTGCCAGGCTTTTCCGGCTCCTTGGACTTAATTGTGAGGCGCTAGTTTAAATATGCTACTAGCTGATGAGGAAGCTGCAAGCGAGGTGCGGCTATGGCGAGCACGCGAGCCACGGGATGCTGGGAAGGAAAACCCGTTCACATGGCTAGGCTGTCCAGTGCACCCAGATTGTGGGGCCGCACGTCCGTTCGACTTCAAAACTCAAACTACCCGTGTAAAATATGGCTCGCAGCGAAGTGTAGTAGTACTATTCTTTAAAAAAGGCCGTCGTGCGTTCGGCCGGGATGGAACCCACAAAACGACGTATACACTCCCGCGACCACTAGTAGTACTCGTTGGAGTACAATGCAACCTAGAATCGCCTTTTGTCGCTAGTAGTACGTACATTGTTCCTTACAAGAAACCACTAATAATGCAAGAAACCACTAAAATGCCAAGAAACTACAACCACTTGCATACGTGGCAGACTTAAGATAAGACTACCTTATCAACCATTGTACATGCTCTTACCAACAAAAATCCTCGAGTGACCTCCTACCTCCGGCCCATCCACCTAGTCATCCTCGGCCATGGGACGCAGCTACCGCCGCCGGCAGAAGGCGAGGTCAAAACCGCCGGCCGGAGCCCATGTTGTGGTAGCCTGGATGCCAGCTCCGTCTGGCGCTCGCGGCCGCTAGCTAGCCAAGATAGCTCCGTCCAGCTGCTTGTCTGCAAGGTTTGCTAGCTAGATTAGCACGGCAGCGCGGCAGCTTGCTCACGCGCGCCGCGCTCAGGCCAGCCATCTGGCTCGAGCGAAGGCCAGCGCGGTGGCTTGCTCGCTCGTGAGTCACGCTCAGGCCAGCCTGCCAACCCGTGCGGAGGCCAGCGCGGCGTCCGGCATGTCCTGCGGAGCGGCGGCCAACTCGCTCATCACCGGCGCCACCGACGAACATGCATCAGTACTGTTTGAAGTAATGTTCAGGAAAAATAATGATTTGAGGGGGAATAACAGGATAGAAGGTCAGATGTGGGTTCCTCGTGTCAACGGTCAAACAAAAAGTGTTGGTTTAAGATGCCTCGTCAGCAAGGACGTGTGGGACAACCTTGTCATAAATGGGTTTAAACGAAACTAATGGTAGGAGTTCTAGGTAGTAGTTTTTGGCGTGGATTAAGAAATTTTGGGTATGTTTTTGCTATTTTTTGTACAATAGATTCTTCCTAGGGCTGGTTGAAAGTGGTAGTTTTTTGTTAAATACTCTACATATTGTAAGTAGGAGTGAAAGTTAAGCTTTGGAAGCCAATAAGCAAGGCTAGTTACATAGTGCATATGTGTACATGATTGAAAGTAAATATCAACCATGAGTGACTAATATCTTAATGGAAAACTCGAAACTATGGAATACTAGGAAAAAAATGCTTGGTTGGAAATACTAGCAATGTTCATGTCTGTTGCAACGAATAATAATTAGAATAATACTTATTCACAAACTTGGTACAAAACACTCTAATTTTGGTATACATATGTTTCAATTAGAATATATTCCTTGGGCTGCTTTGGTGAGGTCAGGGAGGGATGTGGTTGGTTTTAAGATACTAATTATGGGTTTTTCTGCAAATTGGTAGACAAGTGGGATGTTGGTGAGAAAACGCAACAACTTACCTCACAATCGTTAGATGTAGATCTAATGGTCAGAAACGACGGATGGCAGACACACCAGCATCACCAACTTAGTCTTGTGTAGGAGTACTAGCAAGATCCGTGCATTGCACGGAACATCAAGATGCATTTTTTTATAAAACACTTGTTGTGATTGACCCTTGCGGGAGTAATCTCATGTGTAAAAACTAATGATATCTCGAGAAATATGAGATAAGGTGAAGACGAGTGGGGTCCGGTGGTGCTTGGTGGTCAGACTGAGCGGAGGCATGGGGATTGACAACACCTGCGGCGGCCACTAGGCCAGTATGTTCCAGAGGCTTCCTTTCTTAATTGCTCAACAATGAGGTTTGTTGGAGATAGGGATGAACGACGGAAGGCCTTGTCTGCAAATGTGGAGAGGGGTGCGGGTATCTTTTAGTTTAATTTCCATCCGTCAGATATAGATCGGACGGTCTACATTGCAAGATGGCACACGTACCATCATCACCACCTCGGTTTTTTATAAGAGAAGAAATATAAGTATGGAGAAACAAACGTATTATCGATACTTGCTTCCGTAAACTAGCATCTACGTTCTATTCAACGCCTCGGCATGTGAGGCCTTAGCACAATGACTTCTCAACTGTGTAAAACAAAGATTTTCCCGTCACCGACAAGGAGGGGGTGACGGCAGCGTGCTTTTTGGCTTGCTCTAGTCCTAGTAGTCATACTAGGTGGTCTAAGCACGTGTAGATTTATTATTTTTCATGTCTCGTGTTCACCGTACTGCCACGACTGTTGATGAATAGATGGTAAGTTATTCACTGGGAAACCCTTGATGAGCGTGTTTGCGAGAGAGAGAGAGAGAGAGACAGTGTGCGTGTGTGATATGTTATTAGAGACTGAGGCAATGATAACAGATTCTTTGTGTCTATGTGTGTGGAGGATAGAGAGAGACATGTACATGGGGCTTTGTGTTGTGTAACATGGAGACACATATACATAATTAGAGAGTGAGTGTTTGAGATACACATGCGGACATGGGGAGAGATGAGGATCCAGATAAATGGGTGTTTGTGCGTGTTTGTGTGTGTTTGTGCACGCGTTTGTGTGTGAGAGGGAGAGAGTGTACGTGGAGTAGAGAGACCACTGATGATGTAAACCTAGTATAAGGGAAGGGGGAATGGTGTGACATGTGTAGTAGCGGGATAGCACGGGTGCGGGCTGGGGGAGCAGACTATTTGGAAGAGACATCGAGTGTGTGTGTGGGAGAGGGGTGTGAGAG
>NC_041381.1:531512679-531564722 GCF_002162155.2 Triticum dicoccoides | reverse complement strand
GGGGAGAGAGGGGTCGTTTGTGTCCATAAATGGCATATAGATAGGGAGACAATGTTGATGTTGTCCGAAATTGGGCTATGAACGAAGACGCAAGGGAAGCGAGTCATCGTGTGTGTGATAGGGACTTCATGAGAGATCTAGAATAGATGGTGTACATAACAATGTGCGAAATCGAGAACGATTATACATTAGGGAGCTATGCAAAGAGTCACGACATATATGTATGCAGGGAAGGAGCTGGGGCGGGTCCGCATGTGGGAGAGATAGAAAGAGGAGAGTGGTGCACAAGGAGACAAAGTGTGCTTGTTTCCAGTGGGGGTGGTGTGTGAGGTGAGTGCGCGAGAACCACATAACTAGGGAGATAGAGGTTTGGGGGCGACGTTTTATGTGTATGGGAAATATACACTCTACATAGTGCGTGTGCTTGGGTAAGAGAGATCGCGGGAGACCTAGAGAGTGAGGGAAGAGATGTGTGCATGCCCGATAGACAAAGTGATAGAGACCTATGTTGGGGTCTGGACTTTACAAGAGAGAGGGGTGTTAATGTGCTCGTGTGTTGGTGTTTGGGGGAGAGAACGACTTCTCTATGTGTGTGTGTGTGGTGGTGGTGGGGGGGGGGGGTTGACTTAAGATAAAGAGTGAGGTGTCTATATTTGAGGGACTTTAGCGTAATTGAGATATTGTGCACTCATGGTTGATTCGTTTGTTTCACAGTTTGTACTATGAGATAACGATACTTTTGAACATGCGTGATATACCTTGATGTACCAGAATTACAAACCTAAGGTTGGAATTTTGGAATTCGACTCCATCATTAGCTTTTGTAATTCATTTAAATGGAGGTACATTTTTTAAGCTGGGATTTCGTGATTTCAAATTCATGTATCAAACCTAGAGATATACACATACGAGCATGTTCAAACTTTATAATCATCCACTTTATTCATACACATACACATTTTTGCTTTTGTCATCATATTTAGGATAAACACATTTGGAATTTCATTTGAATTGGACCGTATGATGGTAATTGCTTGTAGTATCTCAATGATCCATATTTGAATTGAATGGACAATCCAAGTTTCGAGTTGGAGACATTGATTTTCAAAACTTGCACATTTTTTTTTGCGTGCAAAACAAACAAATTGTCGGCCATGATATCATAGTTGGCCGTACGAGAGCAGAATACTTATAATTTTAGGCGCCAAAAGCTTTCAAACTTCCCGCTCACATCAAAATATCACGCGCCCGAAAGTTTAGCCCTGCGATATTCCTGTTTTACCCCTGCCACATGAACGGAAAAGGGCTGCTTTGGTAACTCCATTGTTTTCCACTCTTTGCCCCCAACATTCTTCCCCAGAGCCCCTCCCCTTCCCCTCCCCGACCCCCCGACCACAACAAGCCGCCGTATCTAGTCCTCCGCCGCAGCGGTGGAACTCACACCCCGCCGGATCTACCTTCCGCACCTTGGAACCCCCAACTGCCAACTCACCACTTCACCGGAGCCGCTTCAGCGACTGGCTTGTCCACCGCTCCAGATCTCCTTGATCGCCATCATGGTCCACCGCACCGGATCTGCTTAATCGGTGCCCTCCACCACAGCGTAGGCCATTCACTGACTCCCTCGTCCACCCCTTCGCTGGCCCTTCATACAATCCCTCGTCCGACGCAATAGATCCGCCTCACCGAAAGCACTATATAACATGCCCGCCGAAGCCTTCGTCCACTGCACCGGACCTGCTCCACGGACGCCATATTCAACTCCACTGGCCCTGCTTTACTGACGTCGCAGCCTCATCAGGTTATTTCGATTTGTACTCCTTTGATTTTTCTCTTTATCGTGCAACTGTTCACTTACCACATATGAGGTTTCTTGTATGTCGACAGGCGCCGCAACCGTAGCACCGGAGCAGCTTCAGCGACGGCGACAGCCGGCCCAAACTCAACCGCAACACGAGCACCATCGACGATCCTTAGCTATCAAGTATGACAATGATACCCATACGCCTCCGAGAATCAGGTACTATTATCCAACGGGCGGCGCCTACATTCACTTTCCTAGCATAATCACCGCACCTTTGAATTTCTTCAGGGCATCATTCAGTTTTTCATGAGACGCGTTATTCTGCTTGCACCTGTAGGGCCATACTTCTGGCAGTGAACATGTTACATGTGTTAAATTACATACCAATGCACATATAGTTAATATGCTTTAGTTTTGTTCTGATGCCACCTGTTGGTTCCATCAGACTGCTTAATGTTCTCTATGCTTAATTACACATAAGCAAACTAGCATGTGGTTCCGCTGCTTTTTGTTTGTTTTACCCTACATTTTCTGATGCTAGCTATTACATCACTGCTTCGAGCCTCTGTTCATTACTTGTTTGTCTGTTCTTGATCTTCCCAAGTTGCATGACTAATTTGATGCTTCTATTAATTATGGAGCTGCCAGCCCCATCAAGCAAAATATTTGTTCTTTTGGTGCTGGCACCTCGAACAAGCATAAAAATAGAGGGAAGCAGATATATTGTCGTGTATGCACACACCCTTCTTTCATTAGTTTAGATGAACCATTGATGATTAATTCGGACCAGTGCATGCGATCAAAATTAATTTTACCTAAATAGATGGTGCAGAATAAACTACAACAACTAGATTTGCAACCACGGGATGCTGACGATATCTTCAAAGAACATTGCAACAGCAGCTAGGCTTCACAGCAACATATGGTAAGCCAGTGTGTTTTAGTACATGTTAAATGTAATGCGAGTGGGCTGCTTTCTTGGCTTGTGCCCTCAACGTGTAATCCTACCGAATTACAAATAGTTCAGTTGTCTGCTTTGCTATATTTCTTGATTCGAATGCTTGTTTGTTGTTACGTTATACCTGAGTTGGACAATATGTCAGCAGTGCCTGCTGTACTATCGTAAAGAAATGCATGCCTATTTCATTTGAGTCCTTAACTTTTCCTCTCAACTTCATCACAAGACTGTCTTCGTAGTTTATATGAGGCCACATTGTTAAGTGCTTTCTCAGATTATTTCAACTGCTTAGATGCCTTGGCAACTTAAATATAGCGGTTGTACACTCCCTTTCAACTTTCATCTTACCATTTTAATTTCTTTTCGGCTGATGCTGCTTCGAACCATTTAAATATCATTTGCCATGCTCGGCAATAATTCGTGCGTCGTTTACCATGTAAGCTTAGTGCCTGGATCATATGATAACTATCTCTTACTTATGTCCAGCGGAAACCTTTCAGGATGCCGTTCACACTAGGACACAATGTACAACCCCAGAATCTATTTGTGGAAGCAGTGTGCCATCCATGTTACCAGATGGTAGCAGTTCAGAGGCAACAGCGCCGGAGAGCAGTCTGAGCACAAATATTATAGTGCTTGAGGCTCTACTAGATGCAGAAAGAGATGGTGTGACTACCATGAATGAGGTAATCTTTATCTTGAGGCTGGAAATTACGAAATTAGCGGCACGCATTATGCAAGCAACCCAAGAATTGGAGGAAGTAAGAATGTTGCATTTGAAGACGGAGGAGGTCCTGCTGTTTCCGCTATCTGAAGCCCAAGGTAATCACGGTTCTTCTTTAGATACCAGTTGAAATTGTCATTAGATTATTGTACTTGCATGTTGTGTCATGTCTCTGAATGGATTATGTTGCAAGACCCCCTATGTTGTCCGGAATTCCATGTTGTCCATGTGTTGTAATGATCCGAATTTTTTAGGCGAGGTAATCCTCAGTACTTGTATGATTGACATAAGGTGAACTGTTTTTCATGTGAGCATATTGTATTGGATGAAATAACTGTTTGAATCAGAGTGTATCCAACCTACTGAATTCGAAGATCACGGTATTTCTAAATCATAATCATATATAAAGGTGGAATAAATCTTTGTTGTGGTTTTTGAAGAAATAAATAACAAAACCTATAATTATCTGTGGATATTCGTAATCGAATACAAACTGGATTTGAATTTAGTTTGCCAGGTCCTAGGGCAAACGTGAATGCTAATTCTCCCAAGTTTAGAACGAAGCGGATAAACACCCACTATAATTTGTGGGCTGCCCGAAGCAAGTGTTTGCGAGATGGAAATTACTGTCTACCCCTGAAACTTGACATCCTTATCGACCGGATTTACAGTGCCGTCGATAGGGGTAGACTTGTAACTTCAATAAGACGTGACACGATGGCCTCTGAGCCCATTCAGACACGATGGGCGCCAAACGTGGGCGGCAAAACACATTTGGATTCAAGCTCGTCCGAAAGACATGTGTCTCTTCCTCCATTTCCCCATTCATACACGATGGGCGGCAAACAAACTCTCCTCATCCGAAATCAATGTAGGCTAATATTTTAAATAGGGGCAGATGTGTAACTTCCATCTGACGTGACACAACCGCCCTACGTGTCAGCCCCGTTCATACACCGTGGGCACCAACCGTGGGCGGCAAAACACCCTCTCCTCGCCTGAAATAGTTACCGGCAAATATTTGGGAGATGCGAGATTACCGTCCTATCCCCAACCGACGTGATGTCTGGAATTTTAAACGGGGGATTAGTTCGTAACTTTCCCCCATTTCAGAGAAGCGCGTCCCAAAGTTTGAGATTGCCCCCTCCCCTCCATTTCCCCATTCATACACCGTCAGCGGCACGACAACCTCCGCACTACGGCCAGCCTCCTCCGTCCGCCACCCCATCCTCCACCTTGCCGGAGCCGCTACCCCTACCCCGTCGTCCACTTCAATAGATGGACGTCTCTCATCCACGGCGCTGGACCAGGATCCTTTCGTTGCCTCCTCTCGCTTCATCGGCGCCATCGTCCACCTTGTTGTTGCCGCTCCTATGACCGCCTCGTCCACGACAACAGGATATATCCCCCGACCCGGCCGTCTGCCGTCTAAAGTCTTCTTCCCTGCCGCCGACAGCCATCGCACCCGCAGCACCCTCAACGTATCAGCATAGGCCTACACGGCGTCGCAAGAGAGGTGGTACTCTTCCATATGTGCTTAAGTTATTGATCTCACCCGGAAAATAGATCGTAATTTGTTTACTATACTTTTCTTGTCCGTACCAAATCGTAGTGGCTAGTTGAAAGCAAACATTGGTCGCGAAGTAGCTTTGTCCGGTTTGCACCTTCAGATCCGCCATGGCACGAGCACTATACTCGTAAAGCTTATGGTTTCCCCCCTTTATATTCACTACCATCATCATAGGTGCTTCGTGTCGTGCTAGCACTGCTCCTCAATACCTCAACCCAAAGCTTACGTGTTGAAATACGAATCTGATACGATGCTCATATCACTAAAATAGAGAACGTTTAATTGGTCACCTAATGTTCCTATATTCGTTTCGAAAAGCATGTGCGCCACCCACTGGTCTAGCTAGTTCCACTTTCCTGATTTTTCTCTTGATGCTTAGGGTTTTCCCCTTTTATCTACTCTACTATGATCTCCGTAGGTGGTTTCTGTCGTACTAGCATTACTCCACCCTTCAAGCTAAACAACACAACACTCAGAATTCGAAAGCTTAGTTGTTCAAATATGATTGTGATATGATACTGATATTAGTTATCCGACACATTTAATTGGTTAGCTAAAGGTCCCACTTGAGTTTCCAAATGCATGTCGCAACATATAGAGAGACAGCATAATTGCATTTCTTTCTCACTTGTTGACCGTACTTTCTTGTCCATACCAAATCTTAGTTGTTATTTCAAAGAAAACATCGGTTGCTAACTACTCTTTGCACGGTTTGCAGCTTCAGATCTGCCATCCCACTGCCACGGTGAACACTGTACTGATCATGCTTATGTTTTCCCCATTTTATGATGACCACAATCAGCCTACGTGGTTCGTGTCGTAATAGCACTGCTCCACCCATCGAGCTAAACAATATTAGTTGTACAAATTTATATCTGATATTATTGCTGATATTAGTAAAACTGAGAGATGTTTAATTGGTTAGCTAAATGTTCCTACTTTAGTTTCGAAATGCATGTGAGCCACATATGGAGAGACCGGAAAGAATAGTATTTCTCTGTGCGCTCTGGTTCATCATGGGTGGCCAACCGACATTGTATTGAAACACTTGTAATATCTTCAATCTGCTTGCTCTTCTGCTCTTCTTTAAGATGATACTCTTCTCTTGCAGTCGACTGGTCAGGTTGAGTTGTTCTCCCTTAGTATATTTTGAATCTGTCGGGTCAGGTCGACTTGTTCTTCTTTACTATATGTTGAAGCTATCATCTGCGAAGTGTCATCACTTCTGGAGCTCTCATATTTTGTGGAGTAGGCCACATTATATTAATGCACACAACAAATTACAGCATGCATGGCATCTTTTAAAAGAATTGCAGAGATAGCACAAAGGGGTTTCCAGGGAGGCAGTATTGGATTAGAATCACTTCTGCATTACAAAGAAAATCTCACTTGTTTTTATGTTTTCATGCATGTCAGATATTGAACATTATCAAAATGAATATGAGAATGGGCGCACAAGAGGAATATTGCAGAATGATCCACTAGCTAACAAACTTGGCATGGTGGAGGATGGCCTATCTTATTCACCCATCAAGGTGCTTGCTCTAACTTTGCAAAGTTGTATTGGTCGCACATATTTTGCATCTGACCTATTGCATTTCTTCTACGTTGTTACACCATCTTCTTAGTTTAAGCATCATATATGAGTATATGCCATAACTATCCATTTTCTGTACCTATTCCATGTGTCGTCACACTATGTTTTTCTAGTCAAATGTTGTTCTTTCGTGATAGATGTCCAAAAGGAAGAGGTTGAGTGCAGATCGTCAAGGAGTACAAACTAGGTATTTGGAAAAGGTAGTGGTACCTGTTAAATCAGATAGATCAGTAGCCACCGAAAACACAAGCCCAACTGTACCACACTTTACCCCTACTCCAGTGGCCAAACCCCTATTAGAACTGCTGGGAGCCCAGCATCAGGTACTGTCTATGATATCAATTCAAAATTTGAACTCCTAAATTTCTGCTTGTGCCTTACCTTTTCTCTTGTATGAAAACTAATTTCAGATGAATCTCCTTGCTCAAAGGATCATACAATCTCAAAACAATAATGGGCTCTGCATTGCTCTTGTCAGTACCTCTCTCCCTTTTGCCTTGTAACGCTGTACTTAATTAATTGCTATTTGATTATGTATCATCAGTCTGCAACTGAGCTTCATTATCCTCTGTTTCTTCCAATATTATTTGATCTATATTTACTCTTTGTAAAATGTCGAATAATGGCAACGCTTATAAAGAATTTTCTTTGGGGAATTTATTGAATTATCCTTCCATCAACATGGAGAAGGGCTTTGGCCAGCCCGTGTTAACATGTAATGTAAGTTCATCCTTCTCAAGCCTTCAAACTTTGTTCCAGTATATATTTGGATAGGCATTATTGCCTCCACTGCTGTTTGCTTTGCTGTTTACATCTGATTGGATGTTTGCAACAACTACCGGTTTCAAATTGTAGTTGTAAAAACATGTTCCTTATGCAGAACAAATCCATTTATTTGCTTATATAATTGTGAAACTTGTTACGTGTCTCCTTGTTTCTCTTTCAGAGTTGTATCTCTTACGCCAGGCAGAACTTTAGGGAAGATAGTGAGCCAAACCATCTTGAGGACAGCGAGATGACCCGAAGGTCCTGTCTTGATGAAGACAGTGAGTTGAAGCTACTCACCAGCAGGTGTGAGACAACCTCTGTGCAGTCGCTGCCTCAATCAGTTCGACTTCTTCAGTCTCAACTTAAAGCGGAAAGGCTTGCTTCAGCTCAGCTCCGACTTGAGTCAAAGATGCAATGAAGATGTCAGAGGACTGCCGTGCGCACCATCATGCCTTAAATCTAGTGTTGATGCATCTATCGTTAACACAACTGAGGTCTACTTAGCTTCTTCAGCTGTTTGGGGGGGCCGACCGAGCCAGGCCTAGTGCCTTCTGAAGTGCTCTCAGTTTTGTATATTATTTTGTCGGCGCGTTTATTTGCACTAGTGGCGAACTTTGATGCCCAGTGGATGTAATATGTGTGATAGCCGTGATAGCCTAGCGTAAGTTGCTTGCTTATTTATTTCCTTGTTGTCTTGTTTATTAGTTTGCTTGTAGTCATTGCCGTTCTTTTTCCGCGGTTTGCTAGTGGCTGCAATAACCTATTTTTAAAAACTAGGCCACAATAACCATGGGCTAATATTTACTATAGTGACACTGGGCCTCCTACGGGCCGTAGAAACAGTGGGCCTTCTATGGGCCATAGAAACAATGGGCCTTCTTCGGGCCGTATCATCAATGGGCCTTATACGTGCAGTATGATCGATTGGCCAAACATGGGCCAATAACAGGCCGCATTATGGCCGTAAACGGGCTAGAGTTGGAATCATCCGTTCATGGGCCGACCATAACGGGCCATCGTTAATAGGCCGTATTTCATGACGCTATGAAAACGGCCCAACGTGTTAACGGACCACAAACGGGCCGACTGTAACCACGGGCTGAACTTGGCCCATAAGCAGAAATGACAGTAACCTGGCCGTAAGTAAACGAATCTAGAAATGAGCCAAGGAATAAATGGGCTCTGAGTAGGCCGAAAGATAACATGGGCTGGAAACGGCCCAATGGAATAACGGGCCCTTAATGGCTATAAAGTGATACACAGTTCATTACAGGCTAGTTTCACCACGGGCCGTTAATGGGTGTAAAGTAATACACTGTTCATTACGGGCCAGTTTCACCACGGGACGTTAATAGGCCAAGAGTTACATAGGGCCTCATATGGGCCGAAAGACGTCATAGGCGATACATGGGCCAGAAGTGAAAACGGGCTGGAATCATATTGGGTGGCCCAGATGACGCTACTGGGCCTAATTCGGATAGGGCGTAACGGGCCTTGGGTTAGCGGGCTGTAAATGGGCTATATGCGAATAGGCCGTTAACAGGCTTTACATGGGCCGGCCCGCCACCTTTTGACCAAGTCAAACGGGCCGGCCTTTTCACAGGAATGGGCCTCTGTTGGGCCATGCCACGTGTTAAAGTATCATAGGCGCCTTCTGTCCAATGAGTGGATGAAATCTGTCCCAACGGTGAGCCGACACGTGTTTCCTCCAGCAAATGATGATTTTACACGTTGAAAATCCCCATTGGTCGGGGCTATTAACGGGTTATCGGATCCAAAACCCGACCCGATAGCTTAACGGTGTTCCGTTATGGTGGATGCCACGTGTCGGTCACCCTTGACGAAAGCACTTCTGTGACGCGCGATTTATCGTCATGAAAGTGGACACTTCCGTGATGATAATTTTGGTAATGTCATGGAACACTTCTACATAGCACAGGTATGACTATCTTGATTCTGTTATAAAATCGTCATGGATGTACATGCATGACAAAAAATGCGACCTACTGTGACAAACACGTATCATCACGGAAGTGTATTTTTTTTGTAGTGTATGTTTATCTTTTTCATCGGGTTTGGCAATTCTAGCTGCTTCATCCTAGAAGTAAATAACATGCCCATCAACATTTTCTACCAAGAGATATTCAATAGTAGCAACACTAGGTTCTACTTTAATTTGTTCAGGGGGTTTAGGTGCTTTAATATTACTTTTGTGAACCGCTGCAAAAACCTTAGCATGTTCCTTTATCCAAACAGGGAAAGGTTTTTTTTTCAATATAATTAGCAGTAGGCACAACTGGATCAACATTGTAAATGATAGTTTTGTCTTGAGCTATAACCGGTTCTTTAATTTCTTATTTAATAGGGGGTGATATTTAAACCACTTCTCCTTAGGGAGATCAACATGAGTAGCAAATGATTCACAAAAGGAGGCCACTATCGCAGAGTCAAGACCATATTTAGTGCTAAACTTGTGAAAAGCATCGATATTCATAAAAGATTTAACACAATCAAACTCAAGCTTTATACCGAACTCTTTACCTTCTTCGAGTTCCCAATATTTAGAGTTGCATTTAATTATTTTTAAAAGAACTCACCTGAATTCAATAGTCGTCATCATAAAAGAACCAACACAAGAAGTATCGAGTATGGATTGATCATTATGAGAAAGCCGAGCATAAAATTCTGAATGATAATTTCTCTCAAGAGCTTGTGATTGGGGCATGAATATAACATTAACTTAAGCCTCCCCCAAGCTAGAGCGATACTTTCTACTTCATGAGGCAATTTTTTTTAATATATAATTCCGATCATGATGAACTAGATGTATAGGACATTTTTTTGGTGAGATTCCAATTTCAATTGATTCCAGTTCCAAGATCTAATATCATCGCATAACCTATACAATATCAAAGCTTTTCCCTCCAAAGATAAAGGGAAAACCTTCTTCTTAACTTCATCTTCAAGCAAACCTGGAAGCTTAAACAATCCACAAATTTCATCCACATATATAAGGTGCAAGTCGGGATGTTTCGTTCCATGTCCTGTATAAGGATTAGCTAACATTTTCTCTATCATGCCCGAAGGTATTTCATAACCAATATTTTTAGTAGGTGCAGTAGGTTGAGGGGCAACTAATTGTGCTTCTGGTTGAGGTGAAGATACCCCAAACAAACCCCTCAAAGGATTATTTTCTCCATAGTAACAAGTGACAATAAATTTCAGCACGTAATATAAATTTTTCCTTACCGATTTCCACTTACCAAGAGCACTTCACTCCCCGACAACGGTGCCAGAAAAGAGTCTTGATGACCCAAAAGTATAGGGGGTCAATCGTAGTCCTTTCAATAAGTAAGAGGGTCGAACCCAACGAGGAACAGAAGGAAATGACAAGCGGTTTTCATTAAGGTAATTTCTGCAAGCAGAGAAATTGCAGTTAACAGATAGTATGATAGCAAGATAATTTGTAAAGACCAAGTAACAGTAATGGTAACAAAAGTGTAGCAAGGTATCCCAATCCTTTTGTGGCAAAGGACAGGCCAAAACGGTCTCTTATAATAAGCAAAGCATTCTTGAGAGCACACGGGAATTTCATCTAGGCACTTTCATCATGTTGGTTTGATTTGCGTTTGCTACTTTGATAATATGTTATGTGGGTGGACCGGTGCTTGGGTGATGTTCTTACTGGAACAAGCCTCCCACTTATGATTAACCCCCTTGCAAGCATCCGCAACCACGAGAAAAGTATTAAGATAAAACTGATACGTCTCCAACGTATCTATAATTTTTTATTGTTCCATGCTATTATATTATCTGTTTTGGATGTTTTATATGCATTAATATGCTATTTTATATTATTTTGGGTACCTAGAGCCCAGTGCCAGTTTTTGTTTTTTCCTTGTTTTTGAGCTTTGCAGAAAAGGAATACCAAATGGATTCCAAACGGAATAAAACCTTCACGATGATTTTCTTGGACTAGAAGACACCCCGGAGACTTGGAGATGAAGTAGAAGAGCCGCGAGGCGGTGGCAAGGGGGGAGG
The DNA here is from genome assembly GCF_002162155.2 of Triticum dicoccoides. NCBI lineage: Eukaryota > Viridiplantae > Streptophyta > Magnoliopsida > Poales > Poaceae > Triticum > Triticum dicoccoides. The sequence goes on along the minus strand of NC_041381.1, from coordinate 531,553,260 downwards.
GCGCGCCCCCTACCTTGCCGCCACCTCGGGACTCCTTCGACCTAACCCTTGGCCCTATATATTCACATATATCCCCAACCACCAGAAGCATCCACGAAAACACTTTTCCACCGCCGCAATCTTTTGTACCCATGATATCCCATCTAGGGGCCTTTTCCGGCATCCTGCCAGAGGGGGATTCGATCACGGAGAGCTTCTACATCAACTCTATTGCCCTTCCGATGAAGCGTGAGTCATTTACCTCACACCTATGGGTCCATAGCTAGTAGCTAGATGGCTTCTTCTCTCTCTCTATCTGATTCTCAATACCATGTTCTCCTCGATGTTCTTGGAGATCTATCCAATGTAATCTTCTTTTGCGGTGTGTTTGTCGAGATCCGATGAATTTTGGGTTTATGATCAGCTTATCTATGAATATTATTTGAATCTTCTCTTAATTATTATATGCATGATTTGATATCTTTGTAATTATCTTCGAACTATCATTTTAGTTCGGCCAACTAGATTGGTTTTTCTTGCAAGGAGAAGTGCTTAGCTTTGGGTTCAATTTTGCGGTGCCCTTTCCCAGTGACAGTAGGGGCAGCAAGACACATATTGTATTGTCGCCATCGAGGATAAAAAGATGGGGTTTACATCATATCGCTTGAGTTTATTCCTCTACATCATGTCATCTTAATGCGTTACTCTGTTCTTCATGAACTTAATACTCTAGATGTAGGCATGAGTCGGTCGATGTGTGAAGTAATAGTAGTAGATGTAGAATCATTTCGGTCTACTTGACATGAACGTGATGCCTATATTTCATAATCATTGCCTTAGATATCGTCATAACTTTGTGCTTTTCTATCAATGGCTCGATAGTAATTTGTTCACCCACCGTATTATTTGCTATCTTGAGAGAAGCCACTAGTGATACCTATGGCCCCCGTGTCTATTTTCCATCATAAAATTTTCCGATTTACTACTTTGCAATCTTTTACTTTCCGATCTATAAACCAAAAATACCAAAAATATTTACTTTATCTTTTGTTTATCTCTATCATATCTCACTTTTGCAAGTAACCGTGAAGGGATTGACAACCCCTTTATCACGTTTGGTGCAAGTTGTTTGATTGTTTGTGTAGGTCTTGGTGATTTGTGCGTTGTCTCCTACTGGATTGATACCTTGGTTCTCTAGCTGAGGGAAATACTTATCTCTACTTTGCTGCATCACCCTTTGCTCTTCAAGGGAAAAACCAACGCAATATTAAGAAGTAGCAGGAAGAATTTCTGGCGCCGTTGCCGGGGAGATCTACGCCAAGTCAAGACATACCGAGTACCCATCATAAAACTCTCATATATGCATTACATTATTCGCCATTTGCCTCTCGTTTTCCTCTCCCCCGCTTCTAAAACAATTTTCAAAAAGATTTGCCCTTTTCTTCGCCCTTCTTCCTTTCGATCTTTTGTTCGCTTGTGTTACCATGTGTCTTCTTTTTTGCTTGAATCTTCGCTTGCTAAAAGTTTATGGATCCTCATCCACTTGATAATATTTTTAAGAGATCCAATTATGATGAACCAATTTCTAGTGAGTTGAGTGCACTAGATTATCTTTATGAGGTTTTGCTTGAAATTCATGAATCTGAAAATTGTGATGACGTGTTGAAAGAAGAAATTATAAAGTGATTCACGATAGTTCCTTGAATGAAAAGCATGATTACAATGATGTTATTGTAAATTACATTAATTTCAATTGTGTTAATAATATACAAAACCCTAAGCTTGGGGATGCTATTTTTTCTATGTCTACTACTTATTGAATGATCATGATTGGGGTGACTTTTCTTATGATCTTGAAAATTTATTTAAGCACCATGATGAATATGAGATTAATAATAATGTTTGAAATAATATTGAAAGTGGGTTTGGAAGAGTGTCAACTTTAGATCTCACATATTTGGAGAATGTTCAATCTTATGAAATTTTTGATAAAAGTGGGTTTGGAGAGGTCATGACTTTAGTTAATGTCAATCCCATTATTTTGGAAGAGTGTCAACTTCGCATGCATGTGGACTGCGTCGAGAATATGTTATGTGATAGATATATTGTTGAATTTCCCTATGATCCTACATGTAATTATTATGAGAGAGTAAAATATGGTTGTAGAAATTTTCATGTTACTAAATTACCTCTCTTCATCTTGAAATTAATATCGTCTCTTTCTTCTTCCTTGCATATGCTAGTTTTTGCTTGCCTTGATAATTTGTTTGCTTATAAAATCCCTATGCATAGGACTTATGTTAGACTTAGATGTGTCTATTACGTGTTCTATGATGCTCTCTTTGTGCTTCAATTCTTCTCTTTTATGTGAGCATCATTGAAATCTCAATGCCTACCTAAGGGCACTAAACAATAGCGCTTACTGGGAGGCAACCCAATTTTATTTTTGTTTTTTGCTTTTTTGCTCCTGTTTTGCTTTGAACAATTAATCTAGACTCTGGTTAGATGTGGTTTTGTGTTCTAGTTAGTGTTTGTGCCAAGTAAGACCTTCAGGATGGCTTACGGTGATAGTTGTTCTGATCTTGCTGAAAAACAGAAACTTTTGCGCCTAGGAAAATAATTCTCTTAATTCACAAAAGCGTGCTTTTGATCTGATTCTTTTTGCACAAGACTGGTACACAAATTTTCCAGGTTATCTTAATTATTCAGAATTTTTGGAGTTACAGAAGTATTCGAAATTTCCAGATTGCTACAGACTATTCTATTTTTGATAGATTCTTTTTTCTATGTGTTGTTTGCTTATTTTGATGAATCTATAGGTAGTATCAGGGGGTATGAACCATGGAAAAGTTGGAATACAGTAGGTATTACACCAATATAAATAAAGGATGAGTTCACAATAGTATAAAAAGTGGTGATTTATTTTCTTATACTAACGGAGCTTATGAGATTTTCTGTTGAGTTTTGTGTTGTGAAGTTTTCATGTTTTGGGGAAGGATTTGATGGACTATGAAATAAGGAGTGGCAAGAGCCTAAGCTTGGGGTTGCCCAAGGCACCCCAAGGTAATATTCAAGGACAACCAAGAGCCTAAGCTTGGCTATGCCCCGGATGGCATCCCCTCTTTCGTCTTCGTCTATCAGTAACTTTACTTGAGGCTATATTTTTATTCACCACATGATATGTGTTTTTCTTGGAGCGTCTTGTATGATTTGAGTCTTTGCTTTTTAGTTTGCCACAATCATCCTTGCTGTACACACCTTTTGAGAGGGACACGCATGAATCATGATTTATTAGAATACTCTATGTGCTTCACTTATATCTTTTGAGCTAGGCAATATTGCTCTAGTGCTTCACTAATATCTTTTTAGAGCACGGTGGTGGTTTTATTTTATAGAAATTGTTGAACTCTCATGCTTCACTTATATTATTTTGAGAGTCTTTTTAAAAAAGCATGGTAATTTTCTTTGGTTATAAAATTAGTCCTAATATGATAGGCATCCAAGGGGGATATAATAAAAACTTTCATATAAAGTGCATTGAATACTATGACAAGTTTGATTCCTTATGATTGTTTTGAGATATAAAGATGGTGATATTAGAGTCATGCTAGTGAGTAATTGTGAACTGGATAAATACTTGTGTTGAGGTTTGTGATTCCCGTAGAATGCACGTGTGGTGAACCATTATGTAACGAAGTTGGAGCATGAGGTATTTATTGATTGTCTTCCTTATGAGTGGCGGTCGGGGATGAGCGATGGTCTTTTCCTACCAATCTGTCCCCCTAGGAGCATGCGCGTAGTACTTTGTTTTGATGATTAATAGATTTTTGCAATAAGTACGTGAGTTCTTTGTGACTAATGTTGAGTCAATGGATTATAGGCACTCTCACCCTTCCACCATTGCTAGCCTCTTTAGTACCACGCAAATTTCGCCGGTACCATACACCCACCATATACCTTCCTCAAAACATCCACCATACCTACCCATTATGGCATTTCCATAGTCATTCCGAGATATATTGCCATGCAACTTTCCATCATTCCGTTTATTATGACACACTTCATCATTGTCATATTGCTTTGCATGATCACGTAGTTGACATCATATTTGTGGCAAAGCCACCTTCCATAATTCTTTCATACATGTCACTCTTGATTCATCGCACATCCTAGTACACCGCCGGAGGCATTCATATAGAGTCTATTTTTGTTCTAAGTATCGAGTTGTAATTCTTGAGTTGTAAGTAAATAGAAGTGTGATGATCATCATTATTAGAGCATTGTCCCATGTGAGGAAATAAAAAAGGGGAGGCCAAAGAAGCCAAAGAAAAAAATGAGAGAAAAAGAGAGAAGGGGCAATGTTACATCCTTTTTCCACACTTGTGCTTCAAAGTAGCACCATGATCTTCATGATAGAGAGTCTCCTATTTTGTCATTTTCATATACTAGTGGGAATTTTTCATTATAGAACTTGGCTTGTATATTCCAACTGTGGGCTTCCTCAAATCGCCCTAGGTCTTCATGAGCAAGCAAGTTGGATGCATGTCCACTTTGTTTTTCTTTTTGAGCTTTCATATGCTTATAGTTCTAGTGCATCCATTGCATGGCAATCCCTACTCATTCACACTTATATCTATTGGTGGGCATCTCCATAGCCCATTGATACGCCTAGTTGATGTGAGACTATATCCCTCCTTTTGTCTTCTCCACAACCACCATATTCTATTCCACCTATAGTGTTATATCCACGACTCACGCTCATGTATTGCATGAAAGTTGAAAAGGTTTAAGAATACCAAAAGTATGAAACAATTGCTTGGCTTGTCATCGGGGTTGTGCATGATTTGAATATTTTGTGTGATGAAGATGGAGCATAGCCAGACTATATGATTTTGTAGGGACAACTTTCTTTAGCCATTTTATTTTGAGAAGACATAATTGCCTTGTTAGTATGCTTGAAGTATTATTGTTTATATGTCAATATTAAACTTTTGTTTTGAATCTTATGGATCTGAACATTCATGCCACAATAAAGAAAAAATACATGGATAAATATGTTAGGTAGCATTCCACATCAAAAATTCTATTTTTATCATTTACCTACTCGAGGACGAGGAGGAATTAAGCTTGGGGATGCTTGATATGTCTCCAACGTATCTATAATTTTTGATTGTTCCATGTTATTATATTATCTGTTTTGGGTGTTTTATATGCATTAATATGCTATTTTATATTATTTTTTGGACTAACCTATTAACCTAGAGCCCAGTGCCAGTTTCTGTTTTTTCCTTGTTTGTGCAGGTCTTGGTGATTTACGCGTTGTATCCTACTAGATTGATACCTTGGTTCTCTAACTGAGGGAAAATACTTATCTCTACTTTGCTGCATAACCCTTTCCTCTTCAAGGGAAAAACCATCGAAAGCTCAAGAAGTAGCAAAAACCTAACCATAGCATTAAACATATGGATCGAAATCAGTCCCTCACGAAATAGCGCATAAACTAGGGTTTAAGCTTCTCTCACTCTAGCAACCCATCATCTAATAACTACTCCACAATGCATTCCCTTAGGACCAAAGATGGTGAAGTGTCATGTAGTCGACGTTCACATAACACCACTAAGGGAATCACAACATACTTACCATCAAAATATCGAACGAATATCAAATTCACATGATTACTTGCAACATGACTTCTCCCGTCGTATCAAGAACAAAAGTAGCTACTCAAAAATAATATTCATGCTCAAGATCAGAGGGGTATTAAATAGCATAATGGATCTAAACATGTAATATTCCACCAAATAAACCATATAGTAATCAACTACAAGATGTAATCAACCCTACTAGTCACCCACGGGTACCAATATGAGGTTCCAGTACAAAGATTGAACACAAGAGTGAACTAGGGTTTGAGATGAGATGGTGATGTTGAAGTTGTTGATGAAGATTGGCCTCCCAAAGATGAGATGGTTGTTGGTGATGGCGATGGCTTTGATTTACCCCTCCAGGAGGGAAGTTCCCTCGGCAGAATCTCTCCGCTGGAGAGCAAAAGTGCTCCTGCACAAGTTCCACCTCGAGACCGCGGCGTTCTATCATGAAAGTCTCGTCCTTATTTTTTCTAGGTCAAAATATCTTATGTACCAGAAGATGGGCACCGGAGGTGGGCTGTGCTGCCTGTCACCCACTAGGGCGCGCCTGGGGGGCCTGGCGCGCCCTAGTGTCTTGTGGACACCAGGCAACCCCCCTCTGGTTATTATTTACTCCAATATTTCTTATATATTCCAAAATAATTCTCTATGAAGTTTTAGCCTATTTGGAGATGTGCAGAATAGGTATCTCTGACATAGGTTTTTCAGGTCCAGAATTCCAGCAGCTGGTATTCTCCCTCTTTGTGTAAACATTGCATATTATGAGATAAAAGACATTAGAATTACTCCACAAAGTGTTATTAAGCATAAGACATTATAAATAACAGTAGGAAAACATGATGTAAAATGGACGTATCAGGGTGAATGTGAGTTCTAAAATTTCTTTCGGAAATATCAAAACTCTCGGAACCCACGAAAACAGAAGACAGTGAACGAATACAAACTAATGAATGGAAACTAAAACATGCATTGAGGTAAATCATATGATTGAAACAATAAGAATGTAAAGTGGGTGAACAGAGGTAACCAGTGATGCTCGATGACAACAAGGAATTCGGTAGACCAGTTCGTCCTTCTGCACATGGACTACGTATGGTTGGAGGGGTTGTGGTTTAACATAGAAGATAAACTCTCTTTGCTCTATTCTCCTCGACAATTGGTTCGTCAACCAATGTTGATAACTCGTGCTAGATACTTGAGGTGATCTCTGAACTTTTATAGACTTCTTCTTCGAGAACCACAATTACTCTTGGTCTCTGAAGAGATTGACACCTAATCGTCTAGAGAATTTGTAGCTCTCAAGAGTAATAGGTGGAGCGTACTGGACTTAGATTCGAGTGATGCTGAACCACTATCTAATATTTTGGCTCTAGGGGTTTTCTTTCGGTGGATTTTAAACTCAAATCACTCAGGAGAGGGGGTTTCTCAACAATCTTCTCACAATCAAACAGAGCAGCCGTCGGACAACACCGACGCGGGGTGGCTATTTATAGCTCCAACCTTCCCTGGTGGGAAATGACCATTTTGGACACGTGATCCAGCCAATGGCCAACCGACACGTTTTCAACGGTCGGATTTCAAGAGCAATGTTAACATTACTTGAGACCAAGTAATGCTAACTCCGCTAGAGACAAATCTCTCACAGCGAAGAAGCTCATAATCTTTTGCTGGCAAGTATTTGCTCAGAACAGAAAGAGATTTCTCTCGCAACTTTCATAGGATTTGGGTTTAGCCTCAGAGAATCAAAGCTTCGAACGCTACACCCCACTTAATAGTACGATGGTCCTGCGACTCAATAAAGAGAAGAGAAACAACAAAGTAAATGCTACATCTTCAGTTCGTCTTCAAACTTCTTGGTCGCAGTCACTTCCTTCAGGCGAGCACCGAACAAATTGCTTCGCGTTAGTAATTTTTGAGGGGTCACTCCTGTTATCATAGTCTTCGGTGATAACCTTCACTGCCATGTAGGGGATTATCTTCGTTGTTTGAACCAAAATCCTCTTGATTCCAGGGACCTGTTACTCTATGTGCACCAACAAAACCATATAAGTCCCATACTATTTATGTCAACAAACTCCAAAACATAAGGAGGCAATTTATTGCACCAACAATCTCCCCCTTTTTGGGAGATTGTTGACAAAACAGATAATCATCAAAGTGAACATAGATAAGTGAAAAGTAATTCCAACAAGAATGAATAAGTGTTACTTTGCTCGATGATGAAATAGACTCCCCCTAAATATATGCATGGAAAATGGTATGAGATTAATTCTCCTACAAGTATTGAAGTATACAGAGGAAATTTCAGTCATTCGAGACAATGATTCGCACTGATTAGATATATTCCATCGAGATCGTAGTGCAATTATTTATAACTTTCGACAACAATTCCACCTGCAAAAGAAGTGCTTCGAGAGAGATAGTGCAGCAGGTGGGGTTACTAACATTACAACACAAAAGTTTTACAACTTAGAGCAGATAATCTTTAAACAGAAGTTTCAAACTTGCATGAAACCAAACCAAGGAAACACAGAAAGCAAATCTATCGAGACTCGATGTAATTCTCCTACTTTTTGTCAACTAGTGTAAAAAAGGTGACAAATAACATGAGTGCAAAAGCGCAGAAGCTAGTTCACTCGGTGGCATCTCCAGAAGAACTGCCCGAGGTGATTTTGTCTTCAGAAGTGACTGCATTGGCTTTGTCTTCAGCAGCATCGGATTTTCCTTCAGGGATAACAACTTGGGGTTGAGAGGACGATGGAATATTAGGGGCAGCCACATGAGGAATACGGGATAGTACAATACCTTTGGTAGATTTCTCAGTCGATGAGGTGGCTTCAGATTCTTCAAGCAGTTTGCGAAGCTTGAGGTGCAGAAGATCAGTGGTTGGTTCACGATCGGGAAGGGAGGGGTACTCCATTCTTGAAAATCTTCAATAGTGAATCCTTTGTCAATATAATCATAGAGCTCTTTGAGATTGACATTTAGGAGTTGTTTCTCTATCAAGAACTTGCGAAGCAATTTCCAGAGCATTTTCTTGTTTTCTTCCGCAATAAGATGCATAACTCTAGTTCGATTGTTGATACCATTAAGCTCGGAGGCGAGATGTTCTTTTTCGCGTCGATCCTTAGCGATGTGTTGCAGCCACAGTTGTTGTGTCTGCAAACTGACTTCGAGTTGTGATGGAGGTTGAGGCAAAATATTTGGTTTGCACTTAGGGAGATGTGGCCCATCGAATGTCTTGTAATAATCATGAGGGCTTGACACAGGCGATTTACCCAAAGAAATTTCTTCCATGACTTGCAAGGTATCGCGGACAGGAGGCATGAAGAATTTATGACTTTCTTTCACTAGATACACTGTGCGCATGGCATGATCAATAATTTTCTGGATCTATGGCGCAAACACTTTAACACAGAAGGGATATTGAGCAGAATCCTTCAGAACACGCAGAAACATGTCCTCAACATCGAAGATGTATTGCTCAGGGATTGCATAGATTGCATTCTGAAGGACATCTGATATTGACTTATCTGTATTCATCCCGGCCAGAGGGCAAATAGTGTAGGAGAGACGGTGATAAACCATTTTATTCTCAAACATTAAATGCTCAGGTTGGGGACGACCAGTGTAGTCACGAATCTTGTCTTGATCCATCGTGCACCGAAAGGTTTCGTCTGATATAACATCATTGTTGTGCACCCGAATTTCAGTATTTCCATGCTCAAAACAAGGGAAATGGAAGTACGAGGCAAAATCAGTTGAAGTGCACTTGATGCGTTTCCCTTTGATCATCCACTCCATAATCCATTTTGAGCTGTCGGATTCATCATCAGAGATATACAAAGTGGCATAGAATTGAAGAATAATCTTTCTATTCCAAGGATGCTCTTACTCGAACACCTTGGTGAGGCAGAAATCATCTAGATCTTGTAGCAACTGTGTGAAACAGCCAATTGCTCGCATAGCAGGGATGTTTGGATATTCATGAGGAAATATCTTTCTGCTCTCATAGAGGACCAGAGTGTAATATATGGCATGTTCCTTTGTCCAAAAACGAGGCGATTCTGAAGTGCGCGGACCATCATACGGACTTTCTTGAAAGAATTTGGGATGCGCATTCCAATTGAATAGAAGACCTCGGTCGCCAGCTCCTCCTGAGAACACATGAAGTTCTTCATGAGGGAATGGATATTTGAGTGCTTATACAGGTGAGAGAAATTCATCGCCATAAACAACAGAATCAGTACGGTGAGCAGAAATAGATTTTTATTCGGAGGGACCAAGAACTGGCAATATTGTCATTGTGTCGAGAGATAACTTAAGTGGGGATGACGCTGGTTGCACAACAAAGGGAGCTGCAGAGACAGTAGGCAGATGGCCAGGTTCCTTTCCTTTCGGAATTGAGACTGAGTCAAGCACTGGAGCCTATTGTTGAGGTTGATCCATTGGTATATGTTGTGCTTCATGAGCCGGAGAGGCTTGGGGTTCGGAGCGAGGGATTTCACCTTCCTCAGATACATTTTGCTGGGAAGGAATACCAGCTTGAGCAGGGGAGGCCGCATCCACTGATTCAGTTGGCCTTGGCGAAGGTGGAGCATTCGAGTCTTTGGCTGGTGGTTGCGAAGGAATAGCTGGCTCAGGAGACTTTTCTTTCCAAGACTCGGCATCTGGGCGATTAGGTGACTTTTCTGTCAGAGCAGGAGGTACATGGCAATTTCCTTTCGATGCTTCTTCTTTTGTTGAGAAGTTTGATCAATATGGCCTTTCACCAGATCATTGTAGCCAGTAACCTCACTTCGATGTTCATCACACATCTTGCGAACAATTTCATCCAGATTAGTGTGAAAACGCAACCTTCTGTTTCGGAGAAGAGTCATTGCAAAGTTGATGTCCTTGTAGGAGTCTTCGAGTGCTTGATGTCTGATGTCTGCTAGAACTATGTCGGTATTTCCCCAAAGAGGAAGGAATGATGCAACACAATGACGGTAGGTATTTCCCTCAGTGATGAGACCAAGGTTATCGAACCAGTAGGAGAACCACGCAACACAACATAAACAGCTCTTGCACACAAATAAAAAATACTCGCAACCCGACGTGTTAAAGGGGTTGTCAATCCCTTTTGGGTAATGGCACCAAAAATTGGCAAGTGGACAGGATAAAGTTGTAATAGATTTGATAAATATATCACAAATAAAATAAAGTGCAGCAAAGTATTTTTGTATTTTTTTAATAGAACTGAAAATAAAGGCAAATGAAAATAGATCCCGAAGGCAAATATATTAAAGAAGAGACCCGGGGGCCGTAGGTTTCACTAGTGGCTTCTCTCGAGAAAAATAGCAAACGATGGATAAACAAATTACTGTTGGGCAATTGATAGAACTTCAAATACTCATGATGATATCCAGAAAATGATCATTATATAGGCATCACGTCCAAGATTAGTAGACCGACTCCTGCTTCCATCTACTACTATTACTCCACACATCGACTGCTATCCAGAATGCATCTAGTGTATTAAGTTCATGGAAAAACGGAGTAATGCAATAAGAATGATGACATGATGTAGACAAGATCTATTTATGTAGAAATAGAACCCATCTTGTTATCCTTAATAGCAACAATACATATGTGTCGGTTCCCCTTCTGTCACTGGGATCAAGCACCGTAAGATCAAACCTATCGCACTCGCAAAACACCTCTTCCCATTGCAAGATAAATAGATCAAGTTGGCCAAACAAAACCCAAATATTGGAGAAGAAATACGAGGCTATAAGAAATCATGCATATAAGAGATCAAAGAAGACTCAAACAACTTTCATGGATAAAAACATAGATCTGATCATAAACTCAAAGTTCATCAGCTCCCAACAAACACACTGCAAAAAGAGTTACATCATAAGGATCTCCAAGAGACCATTGTATTTAGAATCAAACGAGAGAGAGAGAAATCCATCTAGCTACTAAGTACGGACCCATAGGTCTACAATGAAATACACATGCATCATCGGAGAGGCACCAATGAGGATGATGAACCCCTTCGTGATGGTGTCTAGATTGGATCTGGTGTTTCTAGAACTTGCGGTGGCTGGAATTGATTTTCCTTGACCCCCTAGGGTTTTTGGAATATTGGGGTATTTATAGAGCAAAGAGGTGGGCACAACCACCTGGGCACGCCTGGGCCCCCAGACATGCCCTGGTGGGTTGTGCTCCCCTCGAAGCACCCCTCTGGTACTTCTTTGGCCCAACAGGTGTCTTCTGGTCCAGAAAAAATCCACAAACATTTTCGCAGCATTTGGACTCCGTTTGGTATTGATTTCATGTCATGTAAAAAAAGCAGAAAACATCAACTGGCACTCGGCACTATGTCACTAGGTTAGTACCAAAAAATGATATAAAATAATTATAAAATGATTGTAAAACATCCAAGAATGATAATATAACAACATGGAACAATCAAAAATTATAGATATATTGGAGACGTATCAATGTCTTGTAGACTCGTGTTGGGCCTCCGAGCACAGAGTTTTGTAGGACAGTAGCAATTTCCCCTCAAGAGGATGACCTAAGGTTTACCAATCCGTGGGAGGCGTAGGATGAAGATGGTCTCTCTCAAACAACCTTGCAACCAAATAACAAAGAGTGTCTTGTGTCCCCAACACACCAAATACAATGGTAATTTGTATAAGTGCACTAGTTCGGCGAAGATATGGTGATACAAGTGTAATAATGATAGTAGATATTGATTTTTTGTAATAGGAACAATAAAAAAACAGCAAGGTATCAATTGATAAAATGGAGCACAAACGATATTGCAATTCTTGAAAATGAGGCCTAGGGTCCGTACTTTCGCTACTGCAATCTCTCAATAATGCTAATCTAATTGAATCACATAACCATCCCTCAACGTGCGATGAAGAATCACTCCAAAGTTCTTATCTAGCGGAGAACATAAGAAGAATTGTTTGTAGCTATTCTTTCTGATCAATCTATCCAAGAGTTCGTACTAAAATAACACCAAGTTATTATTTCTGATTGATCTATCAAGAGTTCGTATGAAAATAACACTAAGCTATTCTTTTCGATCGATCTATCACGAGTTCATTCTAAAATAACACCAAAGCAAATTCAGATTCATAATACTCAATCCAACACAAAGAACCTCAAAAGAGTGCCCCAAGATTTCTACCAGTGAAACAAAAGTTGAGAACGTGCATCAGCCCCTATGCATAGATTACCCCAATGTCACCTCGAGAATCCGTGAGTTGAGTGCCAAAGCATAACTCAAGTGAATCAATATAATACCCCATTGTCACCACGGGTATTCATATGCAAGCCATATATCAAGTGCTCTCAAATCCCTAAAAGTATTCAATTCGATAAGAACGAAATATCGAATGGAAAACTCAATTCATCACAACAAGATAGAGAGGGGAAAACGCCGTATGATCCAACTATTTTAACAAAGCATGTGATACATCAAGATCGTGCCATCTCAAGAACACAAGAGAGAGAGAGAGAGAGAGAGAGAGAGAGATTACACACATAGCTATTGGTACAAACCCTCAGCCCCGAGGGTGGACTACTCCCTCCTCATCATGGTGGCCACCGGGATGATGAAGATGGCCACCAGTGATGATTTCCCCCTCCGACGGAGTGTAGGAACGGGGTCTAGATTAGCTTTTCATGGCTACAGAGGCTTGCGGTGGCGGAACTTCTGATCTAGGGTTACCTTTGGGGATTTTGGAATATTTGGCAGTTTATACGGCGAAGAGGCGGTGCGGGAGGCCACCCAGGTGGGCACAACCCACCTGGGCGCGCCTGGCCCCCCAGGCGTGCCCTGGTGGGTTGTGCTCCTCTCGGAGCTCCCCTCTGGTACTTCTTTGGCCCACCGATTGTCTTCTGGTCCAGAAAAAATCTCCAAAAAGTTTTGCTGTGTTTGGACCCTGTTTGGTATTTATTTTCTACGATGTAAAAAACAAGCAAAAAACAGCAACTAGCACTGGGCACTATATCAATAAGTTAGTCCAAAAAATGATATAAAGTTGCTATAAAATGATTGTAAAACATCCAAGAATGATAATATAACAACATGAATACTTCATAAATTATAGATACGTTGGAGACGTATCACCATCCCCAAGCTTAATTCCTACTCGTCCTCGAGTAGGTAAATGATAAAAAAATAATTTATGAAGTGTGAATGCTAGGAAAGTGCATAAGTTTGATCAATGATAATTTCAATCACTTTTCCTATCATCGCAACAACAACTCTTTCTCATAAAACTCATCATGTTAAAGTAGTCCTGGCCATCTCTGACCGGCCCTGTCAGCCCACCCAGGACCGACCCTCCAGGGCCTAGGCCCGATGAGCTTGGCCGTGGGCCGGGCTTGGGCCTGAGTTTTGAGCCCACCAGCAGGGCCTGGACGGGCTTGGGCTTGGCATATTAGCATTTTAAGGAAGAGGCCCGACCCACGACCCTAAGCCCTAAGAGCTTTTCAAGGCCTTTTACTAGATGGGCTGGGCTTGGGCTTGAAAAGTAGGCCTGATAGTAGGGCCTGGGAGGGCCTGGGCCTCAGTTTTCTGGCATGGGCTTTTCTAGGCCCGGCCCAAGCCCGGCCCATGGCCAGGTATATGTTAAAGTAGCAACCAATTCACATGTTATGGTTTAAACAATGAATTCTCTTGAAACTCAACAACCTATATTCTTAGTCACCAAACAATTGCAATTCAACTTATTCAACAGAGTCTAAGAGCTCCACATAGTTAACCATCATATAGTCTTCCATGATTGCTACTACTCAAAGCATATTCTTAGAATAAATGGCATCCATCGAACATAGAGAAAGATAGGGGCTTAATATTTCGCCTCCCAACTCATTTATCATAGAGATAACTGTCAACAGTAATAAATCATGATCAAATATATTTTACTAGTCATATGTGTCTAGGTCTTTCCCCAGCACATGATGCTTTCCAACTAGGGAATAATTGAGGTTGAATCAGGATGTAAACTATTGACTCTTTGCATAAAAGTAAATACTAAAAAGTAAAAGATAGGCCCTTCACAGAGGGAAGCAGAGGTTGCCATGCGCTTTTTATTTTTTGTATGCCCAAGCTCTTAATGCAAAGGAACGTCAAATTATATTGCCCCTTATGATAGCAATATTTATTATGCAGTCCATCACTTTTACTACTTTGCCGTCACAAGTTCGTACAACGCTCAATTTTCCCTTACACTAAAAGATCAAACATATTTAGGAGCAATTTTTATTGCTTTATGCACAGATGACAACTTAATTGAAGGATCTTATTCAATCCATAGGTAGGTATGGTGAACACTCATGGCAAGAAACTAGGTTTAAGGGTTTTTGGATGAACAAGTAGTATCTCTACTTAGTACGAATTTTTGGCTAGCAAAAGATCCTAGGCAAACACCACATGTTGGAGGATCCATAACAATATAACTTCTATGCAAATATACCAAAACATAACTCATTATGTTGTCTTCCTTGTCCAACTTTAACTAATTTTCTCAAGTTCGAAAATAATTAATCGGTATTCACAATCATGGAAAATTTCCAAGATAATATATTTGCATGTGAAAGTTCTCTTCCTTATACGAATCATTCATGAATTGCTTGTATGACCAATATTGTGATTGTCAAGCTTCAAAAGATTTCACTTTATAAACCCAATGTGAAGCTACCACTAGGCATTATATGACCATATAATTAAAACTTCATGATATTCAATTCATTCAACAATGTACTCATATGATATAAGTGAAGCACGAGAGTAAATGACAAACTACTCCAAAAAGATATAAGGGAAGATCGAACGAGTAGTTAAGTAAACGGGTAGCTAATTGAGGACTCTCTCTTATTTAAAACTTTTAGATCTAAGTATTATATTAAAACAGCAAGCAAAACAAAACAAAATGACATTCGAGGAATAGCACAACTCATGTTAAGAATCAAAAACTTAAGCTCAACCGATGCTAACCAATAATTGTTGAAGAAGAAAGGTGGGATGCCGGGGCATCCCCAAGCTTAGATGCTTGAGACTTCTTGAAATATTATCTTGGGATGCCTTGGGCATCCCCAAGTTTGAGCTTTTGTGTCTCCTTAATTCCTCTCGTATCACCGTTTCCCTAATTCTTAAAAACTTCATCCACACAAAACTCAACAAGAACTCGTGAGATAAGTTAGCATAAATCCATGCAATAACCTTATCATTCTCTATTGTAGAAAATCACTAAAATTATTATTTAACATTGCATACTAAATTAATTTGAGTTTTTAATAGCACTATCCTCAAATAGAATCATTAAACAAGCAAACATATGCAAACAATGCAAACATAACAGCAATCTGTCTAAACAGGACAGTCTCTAAAGGATGCAAGGATATCAATACTTCTTTAACTCCAACAATTCTGAAAAATTACCAAACGGTAGAAAATTTATCATTTATTATTGTGCAAAATGTTTCATCATTTTATCCCATTCTGACTTTTTTCAAGAATTCACGCACTAGCGTGCAGCTTTCTGTTTTCAAACAACCACATATAGACTTGTAAAATAAGCATGGAAAAGGCTATACTTGACATTTTTATTGAAATGAAAGATGAAAAACATTATTCTAAATAACAGCAAACAAATTCTATCAAAATATAATGACGCTCCAAGCAAAACACATATCATGTGACGAATGAAAAATATAGCTCCAAGACAAAAAGAGGGGATGCCTTCCGAGGCATCCCCAAGCTTAGTTGCTTGGATTTTCCTTGAATATTAGCTTGTGGTGACTTGGGCATCCCCAATCTTATGGTCTTTCCACTCCTTATTCTCCTCATATCGATATCTCACCCAAAACTTGAAAACTTCAATCACACAAAACTTAACAAACTTCGTGAGATAGGTTAGTATGATAAAACAAATCATTTACTTTGGTACTGTCAAAGACAAGATTCATAATTGTTATCACACAATGCCTACTGTACCTTATCATTTATATAATTTATATTGAGCAATATAAGCCATAGAAACTAGAAAACAAGCAAACTATGGATTGAAAATAGAATCTGTCAAAAACAGAACAATCTATAATGATCTAGACAACTACCATACTTCTGCTACTCCAACAATTCTGAAAAATTAGGACAACACAGAGAATTTATATATAATTCATCTGTAAAAAATTCAAATCAATAACACATTCCAGTGAATTTTGAAAATTCTTGGACCGAGTGCAAAAGTTTCTATTTTTTCATAGAATCAAGTCAACTATCATCCACACTATCCCAAAGGTCTTACTTGGCACTTTATTGAAACAAAAGCAATAAAACATGATTACTACAATAGCTTAATCGTGTGAACTCACAAAAACAGTAGGTAAAAGTGTTGGGTTGTCTCCCAACAAGCGCTTTTCTTTAATGCCTTTTAGCTAGGCATGATGATTTCAATGATGCTCACACAAAAATAAGAATTGAAACACAAAGAGAGCATCATGAAGCATATGAATAGCACATTTCTAACTCACTTACTATGAATGGGAATTTTATGAGCAAAAAACTTATGGGAACAAGAATCAACTAGCATAGGAAGACAAAACAAGCAAAACTTCAAGATTTTCAACTCATAGAGAGGAAAGTTGATATTATTGCAATACCTACAAGGATATGTTCCTCTATCATAACATTTTAGTAACATCATGAATGAATTCAACAATATAACTATCACATAAAGCTTTCTTTTCATGATTCACAAGCATAGAAATTTCATTACTCTCCACATAAGCAAATTTATTCTAATTCAAAATAGTGGGAGTATCATATGAAACTCAAATACTAAAAATTGTTTTAACATTGAAAGAGTAGTGTTCAGTAAAAGGATATTCAAAATTATGACAATAAAAGTATCATCACAATAGTCATCATAAGTAGCAACTTTGTTCTCATCATAGTCAATTGAAACATCTTCCGAAATAGTGCAATCATTACTAAATAAAGTCATGACCTCTCCAAATCCACTTTTATAAATACTGCAATCATCATAAATAGGAGGCATGATACATCTTAATATTTTTTCTCATCAAAACTTGGGGGACTAAAAATATCATCTTCATCAAACATAACATCCCCAAGCTTATGGCTTTGCATATCATTAGCATCATGGATATTCAAAGAGTACATACCAACAACATTGCAATCATGCTCATCATTCAAAGATTTTTTGTCAAACATTTTATAGAAGTCTTCTTCTATCAATTGAGCATAATTTTCCTTTCCATCATTTTCACGAAAGACATTATAAAGATGATTAAAAATGAGGCCACCTCAATTCCATTTTTTCGTAGTTTTCTTTTATAAACCAAACTAGTGATAGAATAAGAAACTAAAATATTCAATTGCAAGATCTAAAGATATACCTTCATGCACTCACCTCCCCGACAACGGCGGCGGAAAAGAGCTTGATGTCTATTACACAACTTGTCCTTGTAGACTCGTGTTGGACCTCCAAGTGCAGAGTTTGGTAGGACAGTAGCAATTTTCCCTCAAGTGGATGACCTAAGGTTTATCAATCTATGGGAGGCATAGGATGAAGATGGTCTCTCTCAAACAACCTTGCAACCAAATAACAAAGAGTCTCTTATGTCCCCAACACACTAAATACAGTGGTAATTTGTATAAGTGCACTAGTTCAGCGAAGAGATGGTAATACAAGTGTAATAATGATAGTAGATATTGATTTTTGTAATAGGAACAATAAAAAAACAGCAAGGTAGCAATTGATAAAACGGAGCACAAACGGTATTGCAATGCTTGAAAATGAGGCCTAGGGTCCATACTTTCGCTAGTGTAATCTCTCAAGAATGCTAATTCAATTGGATTACATAACCATCCCTCAACGTGCAATCAAGAATCACTCCAAAGTTCTTATGTAGCTAAGAACATAAGAAGAAACTGTTTGTAGCTATTCTTTCCGATCGATCTATCCAAGACTACGTACTAAAATAACACCAAGTTATTCTTTCTGATCGATCTATCAAGAGTTTGTACTAAAATAACACTAAGTTATTCTTTCCGATCAGTCTATCAAGAGTTCGTACTAAAATAACACCAAAGCAAAATCAGACTCATAATACTCAATCCAACACAAAGAACCTCAAAGAGTGCCCCAAGATTTCTACCGGAGAAACAAAAGACGAGAATGTGCATCAACCCTTATGCATAGATTACCCCAATGTCACCTCGGGAATCCGCGAGTTGAGTGCCAAAACATATCTCAAGTGAATAAATATAATACCCCATCGCCACCACGGGTATTCATATGCAAGACATATATCAAGTTCTCTCAAATCCATAAAAGTATTCAATCCGATAAGAATGAAATCTCAAAGGGAAAACTCAATTCATCACAACAAGATAGAGAGGCGAAAACACCATATGATCCAACTATATTAACAAACCTGTGATACATCAAGATTGTGCCATCTCAAGAACACGAGAGAGAGAGAGAGATTAAACACATAGCTACTGGTACAAACCCTCAGCCCCGAGGGTGGACTACTCCCTCCTCATCATGGTGGCCACCGAGATGATGAAGATGGCCACCGGTGATGATTTCCCCCTCTGACGGAGTGTTGAAACATTGTCTAGATTGGATTTTCATGGCTACAGAGGTTTGCTATGGCGGAACTTCTGATCTAGGGTTATCTTTGGGTTTTTTTGGAATATTTGGCAATTTATAGGGCGAAGAGGTGGTGCAGGAGGCCACCGAGGTGGTCACAACCACCTGGGCGCGCTTGGGCTCCCAGGCGCGCACTAGTGGGTGTTCTCTCCTTAGAGCTCCCCTCTGGTACTTCTTTGGCCCACCGGGTGTCTTCTAAAAAATCTCCAAAATGTTTTGCTGCGTTTGGACCCCGTTTGGTATTGATTTTCTGCGATGTAAAAAACAAGCAAAAACAGCAACTGGCACTGGGCACTATGTCAATAGGTTAGTCCCAAAAAATGATGTAAACTTACTATAAAATGATTGTCAAACATCCAAGAATGATAATATAACAGCATGAGTACTTCATAAATTCTAGATACGTTGGAGACGTATCAGTGCTCTAATGAATTTTTTTGAAAAAGCAGTTTTCATTCGACCATTCAGGTCATTTAGCTCGGCAGAAAGAGTGTTGATTTCAACTACATCTTGTCTCATTTCTTGAACAATAGTAGTGGCTTGGGAAAAAATTTAGGACGGACAGGCAGAGATGCCACTTCACCATTGAATGGATTGTCCACAAACTTATCGATTTGTTACATGATGAACTTATGACCATAGTAGTGAGGAGCATCTGACTTGGTAGTAGGAGCAGCTTGCACAGGAACTTGCTTGGAAGGAGGTTTAGAAGCCAATGACTGAGTTAAGGTAGGAGCAAACTTAGCAGCCTTCTCCTTCGGAGAAGTAACTTGAGGAGCATTATGCTCAGTAGTAGGGGCCTTGCTTTTCTTTAAGTCAGGCTTGGGAATTTGTTCATCTGGCTTTGTAGTACTTATAGGAGTGTTAACTACCAAGTCCTTCAAATTGATAGCATTAGGATGAGGAGTTGTATCCACATGATGTTTCATAGTGACAGTGGTAGGTGGAGTCTTCCTTAAAATGATCTTATTTGGTGGTGCTTTTGGAACTATAGGAACCCAAAGGTCAGGCAACACCATTGAAGTAGTGATATTCACTTGCTCGCTGAGAGTAGAAGCAACTTCTCCCTTTGTGAGCGGAGGATCATCTTTATCCAAAGAATCACTCATGGCAAATTCATCGGGTGTTGCAGCCATTTTCTTCTTCGATGCACTCTTATGCTTTGATGCAGCAGTACTGGGATCATTCTTGCGTTTAGAGCGACCTTCCGATTTTCCTTCGACCTTTTTCTTCTCCACGTCATATTTGAGAAGGCGGCGGTTTTCTTCTTCACGAGGCTATTGCTTCTCAACTCTCTTAGATCGCTTGATTGCATTTCGCTGAAACTTTGTAAGCTCATCTGGATAAGATTCGTGTGTCCATAGGGAGGACGCATGACCATTTGGAGGAGGCGGCGGTCTCTCCTGGGGATCATTTGGCTTGATGAGAGCAATTTCCCGGCAGTCACACCATGGTGGATGAAATGCAAAGTTTTGAGCAAATCGAGGAAGAAAAAAATTAAAAAATTTACCATTTGCGAACCCCGTGATGTCGAATCCATTACAGACACTTATATCTTTGCTGCTTTGTATCTCCTTGAACAATATTGTAATTATCATGGGAGATATATTTAACTGTGTTTGTATATGGTTGTCTGCCACCCTTCTTCTTCTTCTTCAGAGCATTCTCTTCTTGCTCGTCAGCATTTTGCTCGGTTCTTTTTCGCTTGCTGGTTGATGGGACTACCATTGGGCCATTGGCATTCAGGGCTTTTGATTCGTCAGCTGGACCTAGAACAACATCATCTCCATCAACCATTCTCACTGGTCGAGCAGAATCCTCAACTGACTGCATTAACCTGTGAAAAAAGATAGATGCGAGGGAAAATGGGGACAGGGTTACAAATGCTCATAGCAAAGTTTTCTAGAAAAACATTTTGAAGAAGAATTAGATCTAGAGTTTGAGAAATGTATTAGATGAAATAAATGTATAGAACAAACTAGTAGGTTTGAAGAATATACTATTTAAGGTGCTAAGCATTCCATTCGTGTGAGAAATAACACAAACTCTAGATATGAATAAATTCGGATGCAAGGGACATCTACAAACCACATCTGCACAAGTTACCTATCAGTAAAGATTTGAAAAATGGGGTAAAAACAGTTTATTTCTACCGTGGATGAACTCGAGCGAGATGGATGGAAGAGCGAGTTTGCACTTCACATACCCTTACTTGGTGATGTGCAACAGCTACAGTGGCGCAGGGAAGAAGATGATCCGTGGCTGCGAGGAATGACTCCGGCGACCTCTTTCCGACAATGAAGATGATAGTCATCACCGAGCTCGAGGAGGAGTAGTGCGGTAGGGCTTCAAAACATGATGGTGTAGAAGAGGAGGAATGAATTTGGGGAAGGTTGATGATGCGGTATTTATATGCGAGGGAAATAACCGCTTTTGGTGAATCAGATCGGACAGACACATGTCAAAGGACTTCTGCAATTCAACGAGCCAGATAGAATGGCAGTTGATGAATAGCATGTGGCAAGCATCATCAAAGATCATGGTCCCGACTTGGGTGGGAAACCCCAAATTTTGTACGGCTTTTGCCAAAAACGAATAAGGTTCGGAATGAAACTTTAACGTGGTCAAGGACAGTAGATAACGTATCATTACTATATGAACTTGGAGCATTCATAATGGAACAACATAGACTAGAAGAGATAGAATAGAGGGAAAACAGGGTCCTAGGTATTTCACTCGGATAAAGAAACACAAACATCCAAGAGAATAGCTATGAGTGAAATACATACGGACATAACACAAAATCCTTCAATGGAAGACAACTCAACGAAGGAAACTTGTGGTGGCATGACCCACCGTATAAGAATTGTATAACCCCGAGCACCACTCAATCACTACAAAAAAATACACTTCCATGATGATACGTGTTTGTCAGAGTAGGTCGCGTTTTTTGTCATGCATGTACATCCATGACAATTTTATGACAGAATCAAGATAGTCATACATGTGCTATCGTAGAAGTGTTCCATGACATTACCAAAATTATCATCACAGAAGTGTCCACTTCCATGACGATAAAGTGCGCGTCATAGAAGTGCTTTCGTCAAGGGTGACCGACACTTGGCATCCACCGTAACGGAACGCCGTTAAGCTATCAAGTCCGGTTTTGGATCTGATAACCCGTTAATAGACCCGACCAATGGGGATTTTCCACGTGTAAAATCATCATTGGCTGGAGGATACATGTGTTGGCTCACCGTTGGGATAGATGTCATCCACTCATTGGACTAAAGGCGCCTATGATATATCACCACGTGGCATGGCCCAACAGAGGCCCATTCCTATGAAAAGGTTGGCATGTTTGACTTGGTCAAAAGGTGGCGGGCCGGCCCACGAAAAGCCTATTAACGGCCTGTTTGCATATAGCCCATTTATAGCTCTCTAACCCAGGGCCCGTTATGACCTATCCGAATTAGGCCCAGTAGTGTCATCTGGGCGTCCAATATGATTCCAGCCCATTTTAAGTTCCGGCCATCTATGGCCCATGACGTCTTTTGGCCCATATGAGGCCCTTTGTAACTCTTGGCCCATTAACGGCCCGTGGTGAAATTGGCCCATAATGAACAGTGTATCACTTTATACCCATTAATGACCCATTAATCCATTGGGCCGTTTACAGCCCATGTTATTTTTGGCCTTCTTAGGGCCCATTTATTGTTGGGCTCATTTCCAGCATTCGGTTACTTATGGCCTGTTACTGTCATTTTCTACTTGTGGGCCAAATTCAGCTCGTGGTTACAGTCAGCCCGTTTGTGGCCCGTTAATACGTTGGGCCGTTTTGATAGCGTCATCAAATACGGCCTATTAACGATGACCCTTTATGGTCGGCTCATGAACGGACGATTCCAACTCTAGCCCGTTTACGACCATAATGCGGTCTATTATTGGCCCATGTTTGGCCAATCGATCATACGACCTGTATAAGGACCATTGATGATACAGCCCGTAGAAGGACCATTGTTTCTACGGCATGTAGAAGGCCCGTTGTTTCTACGGCCTGTAGGAGGCCGAGTGTCACTACAGTAAATATGTAGCCCATGGTTATTGTGGCCTAGTTTTAAAAAATAGGTTATTGCAGCCACTAGCAAACCGCGGAAAAAGAACTGCACTGACTACAAGCAAACAAATAAACAAGACAACAAGGAAATAAATAAGCAAGCAACTTACGCTAGGCTATCACGGCCATTACACATATTACATCCACTGGGCATCAAAGTTCGCCACCAGTGCAAATAAACGTGTCGACAAAAGAATATACAAAACTAAGAGCACTTCAGAAGGCACTAGGCCTGGCCAGGTCGGGCTCCCCAAACAGCAGAAGAAGCTGAATAGACCTAAGTTGTGTCAACGATAGATGCATCACCCGTAGCTGTATGGCATGATGGTGCGCAAGGCAGTCCTCTGACATCGTCATTACATCTTTTACTTCAAGTCACAACTGAGCTGAAGCAGGCATTTCCACTTTAAGTTGAGACTGAAGAAGTCGAACTGATTGAGGAAGCGACTGCATAGAGGTTATCTCACACCTTCTAGTAAGTAGCTTCAACTCACTGTCTTCATCAAGACAGGACCTTGGGGTCATCTCGCTGTCCTCAAGATGGTTTGTCTCACTATCTTCCCTAAAGTTCTGCCTGGGATAAGAGATACGACTCTGAAAGAGAAACAAGGAGACACGTAACATGTTTCACAATTATATAAGCAAATAAATGGATCTGTTCTGCATAAGGAACATGTTTTTACAACTACAATTTGAAATTGGTAGTTGTTGCAAACATCCAATTAGATGTAAACAACTAAGCAAAAAACAGTGGAGGAAATGATGCCTATCCAAATCTATACTAGAACAAAGTTTGAAGGCTTGAGAAGGATGAACTGACATTACATGTTAACACGGGCTGGACAAAGCCCTTCTCCATGTTGATGGAAGGATAATTCAATAAATTCCCCAAAGAAAATTCTTTATAAGCGTTGCCATTATTCTACATTTTGCAAAGAGCAAATATAGATCAAATAATATTGGAAGAAATAGAGTATAATGAAGCTCAGGTGCAGACTAATCATACATAATCAAATAGCAATTAATTAAGTACATCGTTACAAGGCAAAAGGGAGAGAGGTACTGACAAGAGCAATACAGATCCCAGTATTGTTATGAGATCGTATGATCCTTTGAGAAAGGAGATTCATTTGAAATTAGTTTTCATACAAGAGAGAAGGTAAGGCACATGCAGAAATGTAGGAGTTCAAATTTTGAATTGATATCATAGGCAGTACCTGACGCTGGGCTCTCAGCAGTTCTAATAGGGGTTTGTCCACTGGAGTAGGGGTAAATTGTGGTACAGTTGGGCCTGCATTTTCTGTGGCTGCTGATCCATCTGATTTAACAGGTATCACTACCTTTTCCAAATTCCTAGCTTGTACTCCTTGAGGATGTCCTCTCACCCTCTTCCTTTTGGACATCTATTACGAAAGAAAAACATTTGACTGGAAAAACATAGTATGACGACACATGGAATAGGTACAGAAAATGGATAGGTATGGCATATACTCATATATGATGCTTAAACTAAGCAGATGGTGTAACGAAGTAGAAGTAATGCAAGAGGTCAGATGCAAAATATGTGCGACCAATACAACCTTGCCAAGTTAGAGCAAGCACCTTGATGGGTGAATGAGATAGGCCATCCTCCACCATGCCAAGTTTGTTAGCCAGTGGATTGTTTCGCAATATTCCTCTCGTGCGCCCATTCTCATATTCATTTTGATAATGTTCAATATCTGACATGCATGAAAACATAAAAACAGGTGAGATTATCTTTGTAATGCATAAGTGATTCTAATCCAATACTGCCTCCCTGTAAACCCCTTTGTGCTATCTCGGCAATTCTTTTAATAGATGTCATGCATGCTGTAATTTGGCATTAATATAATGTGGCCTAGTACTCAAAATATGAGAGCTCCAGAAGTGACGACACTTCACAGATGATAGCTTTAACATATAGTAAAGAAGAACAAGTCGACCTGACCTGATAGATTCAAAATATACTAAGGGAGAACAACTCGACTTGACCAGTCGACTGCAAGAGAAGAGGATCATCTTAAAGAATAGCAGAAGAGCAAGCAGGTTGAAGTTATTACAAGTCTTTCAATACAATGTCGGTTGGCCACCCATGATGAACCAGAGCACACAGAGAAATACTATTCTTTCCGGTCTCTCCATATGTGGCTCACATGCATTTCGAAACTAAAGTAGGAACATTTAGGTTACCAATTAAACATCTCTCAGTTTTACTAATATCAGCATAATATCATATATGAATTTGTACAACTAAGCTTGTTTAGCTCGATGGGTGGAGCAGTGCTATTACGACACAAACCACATAGGCTATCATGGTCATCATAAAATGGGGAAACCATAAGCATGATGGGTATAGTGTTGACCGTGGCAGTGGGATGGCAGATCTAAAGCTGCAAACCGTGCAAAGGGTAGTTAGCAACTGATGCTTGCTTTGAAATAACAACTAAGATTTGGTATGGACAAGAAATTATAGTCAACAAGTGACAAAGAAATGCAATTCTGTTGTCTCTCTAAATGTCGCGACATGCATTTGGAAACTCAAGTGGGACCTTTAGCTAACCAATTAAATGTTTCTGTTAACTAATATTAGTATCATATCACAATCATATTTGAACAACTAAGCTTTAAAATTTTGAGTGTTGTGTTGTTTAGCTTGAAGGGTGGAGTAATGCTAGTACGACAGAATGCACCTACGCAGATCATAGTAGAGTAGATAAAAGGGGGAAACCCTAAGCATCAAGAGTTAAATAAGGAAAGTGGAACTAGCTGGACCAGTGGGTGGCGCACATGCTTTTCAAAACGAATATAGGAACATTAGGTAACCAATTAAACATTCTCTGTTTTAGTGATATGAGCATCATATAAAATTCATATTTCAACATGTAAGCTTTGGGTTGAGGTCTTGAGGAGCAGCGCTAGCACGACATGAAGCACCTACGGTGATGGTAGTGAATATAAAGGGGGGAAACCATAAGCTTTACGAGTATAGTGCCCGTGCCATGGCGGATCTGAAGGTGCAAACCGGACAAAGCTACTTTGCAACCAATATTTGCTTTCAAGTAGCCACTACGATTTGGTACGGACAAAAAAAGGAACGGTAAACAAATTACAATCTATTTTCCGGGTGAGATCAATAACTTAAGCACATATGGAAGAGTACCACCTCTCTTGTGATGCCGTGTAGGCCTCTACTGATACGTTGAGAGCGCTGCGGGTGCGATGGCTGTCGGCGGCGGGAAGAAGACTTTAGACGGCAGACGGTCAGGTCGGGGATAAATCTTGTTGCCGTGGACGAGGCGGTCGTAGGAGTGGCAACGACAAGGTGGACGACGGTGCCGATGAAGCGAGAGGATGCGATGAAAGGATCCTGGTCTAGCATTGTGGATGAGAGACGTCCATCTTGCAGTGAACGACAGGGTAGGGGTAGTGGCTCCGACAAGGTGGAGGATGGGGTGGCAGACAGAGGAGGCTAGCCGCAGTGGGGAGGTTGTCGTGGTGCCAACGGTGTATGAATGGGGAAATGGAGGGGAGGGGGGCTCACAAACTTTGGGACGCACTTCTCTGAAATGTGGGAAAGTTACCAACTTATCCCCCATTTAAAATTTCGTACATCGAGGTCGGTTGGGGATAGGACAGTAATCTCGCATCTCCCAAATATTTGCCGGTAACTATTTCTGGCGAGGAGAGAGTGTCTTGCCGCCCATGGTCCGTGCCCACAGTGTATGAATGGGGCTGACAGGTAGGGCGGTTGTGTCACGTCTAAGGGAAGTTACACATCTGCCCCTATTGAAAATATTAGCATACATCGATTTCGGACAAGGAGAGTTTGTTTTGCCGCCCACCGCGTATGAATGGGGAAATGGAGGGAGAGACACATGTCTTTCCGACAAGCTTGAATCAAATGTGTTTTGCCGCCCACGTTTGGTGCCCACCATGTGTGAATGGGCTCAGAGGCTATCGTGTCATGTCTGATTGAAGTTACAAGTCTACCCCTATCGACAGCAGTGTAAATCTGGTCGATAAGGATGAAGTGTCAGGGGTAGACAGTAATTTCCATCTCTCAAACACTTGCTTCAGGCGGCCCACAAATTATAGTGGGTGTTTAGCCGCTTTGTTCAAAACTTGGGAGAAATAGCATTCATGTTTGCCTTGGGCCCTGGAAAACTAAATTCAAATCCAATTTGTATTTGATTACGAATATCCACAGATAATTCTACATTTTGTTATTTATTTCTTCAAAACCACAACAAAGATTTATTCCACCTTTATATATGATTATGATTTAGAAATGCCATGATCTTCGAATTCAGTAGGTTGGATACACTTTGAGTCAAACAGTTATTTCATCCAATACAATATGCTCACACGAAAAACAGTTCACCTTATATCAATCATACAAGTACTGACGATTACCTTGCCTAAAAAATTCGGATAATTACAACACATGGAAAACATAGGGGGTCTTACAACATAATCCATTCAGAGACATGACACAACATGCAAGTACAATAATCTAATGACAATTTCAACTGGTATCTAAAGAAGAACCGGGATTACCTTGGGCTTCAGATACCAGAAACAACAGGACCTCCTCCATCTTCAAATGCAACATTCTTACTTCCTCCAATTCTTGGGTTGCTTGCATAATGCGTGCCGCTAATTCCATAATTTCCAGCCTCAAGATAAAGATTACCTCATTCATGGCAGCCACACCATCTCTTTCTGCCTCTAGTAGAGCCTCAAGAACTATAATATATGTGCTCAGACTGCTCTCCGACGGTGTTGCCTCTGAACTGCTACCATCTGGTAACATGGATGGTGCACTGCTTCCACAAATAGATTCTGGGGTTGTACATCGTGTCCTACTGTGAACGACATCCTGAAAGGTTTCCGTTGGACATAAGTAAGAGATAGTTATCGCATGATCCAAGCAGTAAGCTTACATGGTAAACGACATACGAATTATTGCCGAGCATGTCAAGCTATATTTAAATGGTTCGAAGCAGCATCAGCTGAAAAGAAATTAAAATGGTAAGATGAAACCAAGGATGTAAGTGGCAAATAAATGACATCCGCCGGTCCCATCTAGTTAGTTTTTGCTAGCCCCCTAGTTCATTTTCCTCAAAAAACAAAAACTCTTTTGAACTATCATACCACTAGTGGACTTTAATCGGGATTAAGCAGGACCTAGTTGACATCCCTAGTTGAAAGGGAGTGTACCACCGCTATATTTAAGTTGCCAAGGCATCTAAGCAGTTGAAATAATCTGAGAAAGCACTTAACAGTGTGGCCTCATATAAACTACGAAGACAATCTTGTGATGAAGTTTAGAGGAAAAGTTAAGGACTTAAATGAACTAGGCATGCATTTCTTTATTACAGCAGGCACTGCTGACATATTGGCCAACTCAGGTAATAGCGTAACAAGTAACAAACAAGCATTCAAATCAAGCAATACAGCAAAGCAAACAACTGAAATATTTGTAATTCTGTAGGATTACAGGTTGAGGGCACGAGCCAAGAAAGCAGCCCACTCGCATTATATTTTACATGTACTAAAACACACTGGCTTACCATATGTTGCTGTGAAGCCTTGCTGCTGTTGCAATCTTCTTTGAAGATATTGTCAGCATCCCAAATCATAGTTGTTGTAGTTTATTCTGCACCCTCTATTTAGGTAAAATTAATTTTAGTCGCATGCACTGGTCCCAATTGATCATCAATGGTTCATCTAAACTAACGAAAGAAGGGTGTGTGAATACATGAGAATATATCCGCTTCCCTCTATTTTTATGCTTGTTCGAGGTGCCAGCCCCAAAAGAACAAATATTTTGCTTGATGGAGTTGGCAGCTCCATAATTAATAGAAGCATCAAATTAGTCCTGCAAATTGGGAAGATCAAGAACACACAAACAAGTAATAAATAGAGGCTCGGAGCAGTGATGTAATAGCTAGCATCAGAAAATGTAGGGTAAAACAAACAAAAAGTAGCGGAACCACATGCTAGCTTGCTGATGTGTAATTAAGCATAGAGAACATTAAGCAGTCTGATGGAACCAACAAGTGGCATCAGAACAACACCATTATCATAAATATAGCATGCAAGAAGTAAAATAGTAGGCAGCGATATCTAGGAAGTACAGTAATACTTAGGACAAAACTAAAGCATATTAACTATATGTGCACTGGTATGTAATTTAGCACATGTAACATGTTCACTACCAGAAGTATGGCCCTACAGGTGCAAGCAGAATAATGTATCTCATGAAAAATTGAATGATGCCCTGAAGAAATTCAAAGGTGTGGTGCTTATGCTAAGAAAGTGAACGTAGGCGCCGACCGATGGATAATAGTACCTGATTCTCAGCGGAAAATGGGTATCGTTGTCATACTTGATAGATAAGGATCATCGATGGTGCTCGTGTTGCGATTGAGTTTGGGCCGACTGTCGCCGTTGCTAAAGCGGCTCCAGTGCTACGGTTGCGGCACCTGTCGACATACAAGAAATCACATCTGTGGTAAGTGAACAGTTGCACGATAAATAGAAAAACCGAAGGATTACAAATCAAAATAACCCGATGAGGCTGCGACATCGGTAAAGCAGGGCCGATGGAGTTGAATATGGTGTCCGTGGAGCGGGTCCGGTGCACTGGACGAACGATTCGGCGGGCGCGTTGTATAGTGTTTTCAGTGAGGCGGATCTGTTGCGGCGGACGAGGGCTTGTATGAAGGGCCAGCAATGGGGGGGACGAGGGAGTCAGTGAAGGGCCTACACTGTGGTGGACGAGGGCGCCGGTTAAGCAGATCTGATGCGGTGGACCATGATGGCGGTCAAGGAGATCTAGAGCAGTGGACAAGCCAGTCGCTGAAGCGGCTCTGGTGAAGTGGTGAGTTGGAAGTTGGGGGTTCCAAGGTGCGGAAGGTAGATCCGGCGGGGTGTGAGGTCCACCGTTGCGGTGGAGGACTAGATTCGGCGGCTTGCCGTGGTTGGGGGGGTCGGGGAGGGGAAGGGGAGGGGCTTTGGGGAAGAATGTTGGGGGCAAAGAGGGGAAAACAATTGAGTTACCAAAGCAGCCCTTTTCCGTTCATGTGGCAGGGGTAAAACAGGAATATCGGAGGGCTAAACTTTCGGGCGCGAGATATTTTGATGTGAGAGGGAAGTTTGAAAGCTTTTGTCGCTTGAAATTATATTCTGCTCTTGTACGGCCGACTATGATATCATGGCCAAGAATTTGTTTATATTGCACGCAAAAAAGTGCAAGTTTTGAAAATCAATGTCTCCAACTCGAAACTTAGATTGTCCATTCAATTCAAATATGGATCATTGAGCTAGTACAAGCAAATACCATCATACAGTCCAATTCAAATGAAATTTAAATGTGTTTATCCTAAATATGATCACAAAAGCAAAAATGTGTATGTGTATGAATAAAGTGGATGATTATAAAGTTTGAACATGCCCGTATGTGTATATCTCTAGGTTTGATATATGAATTTGAAATCACGAAATCCACCTCTGTTTAAATGAATTACAAAAGCTAATGATGCAGTCGAATTCCAAAATTCCAATCTTAGGTTTGTAATTCTAGTACATCAAGGTATATCACGCATGTTCAGAATTATCGTTATCTCATAGTACAAACTATGAAACAAATTGATCAACCATGAGTGCACACACTATTGACCATGTATATCTCAATTATGCTAAAGTCCCTCAAATATAGACACCTCACTCTTTATCTGAAGCCAACCCCCCCCCCCCTCGTTTCCCACCCCACACACACATAGAAGTCGTTCTCTCCCCCAAACACCAACACATGAGCACATTAACACCCCTCTCTCTTCTAAAGTCCGGACCCCAATATAGGTCTCTATCACTTTGTCTCTTGGGCATGCACACATTTCTTCCCCCACTCTCTAGGTCTCCCGGCATCTCTCTTTCCCAAGCACATGCACTATGTAGAGTGTATCTTTCCCATACACACAAAACGTCGCCCCCAAACATCTATCTCCCTAGTTATGTGGTTCTCGCACACTCACCTCACGCACCACCCCCACTGCAAACAAGCACACTTTATCTCCTTGTGCACCACTCTCTTCTTTCTATCTCTCCCACACGCGGACTCGCCCCAGCTCCTTCCCTGTATACATATATGTCGTGACTCTTTCCATAGCTCCCTAATGTATCATCGTTCTCATTCTCATACATTGTTCTCTACACCATCTATTCTAGATCTCTCATGAAGTCCCTATCACACACACGATGACTCGCTTCCCTTGCGTCTCCGTACATAGGCCAATTTCGAACAACATCAACATTTTCTCCCTATCTATACGCCATTTATGGACACAAATGACCCCTCTCTTGCCCCCCCTCTCTCTCTCACTCCGTCGCTAGCTCTCTCTCTCTCTCTCTCTCTCTCTCACACACACACACACATACACACACACACACACCTCTCCCACACACACTCAATGCCTCATCCAAATAGTCTTCTCCCCCAGCCCGCACCCATGCTATCCCGCTACTACACATGTCACACCATTCGCCCTTCCCTTATACTAGGTTTACATCATTAGTGGTCTTTCTAATCCACATGCACACACTCCCTCTCGCATACAAACGCGTGCACAAACACACACAGACACGCACAAACACCCATTTATCTGGATCCTCATCTCTCCCCATGTCCGCATGTGTATCTCACACACTCACTCTCTAATTATGTATATGTGTCTCCATGTTACACAACACAAAGCCCCATGTACATGTCTCTCTCTATCCTCCACACACATAGACACAAAGAATTTGTTATCATTGCCTCAGTCTCTAGACATATCACACACGCACACTGTCTTTCTCTCTCTCACACACAAACACGCTCAACAAGGGTTTCTCCATGAATAACTTACCATCTTTTCATCAAAAGTCGTGGCAGTACGGTGAACACGAGACATGAAAAAGAATAAATCTACACATGCTTAGACCACCTAGTATGACTACTAGGACTAGAGGAAGCCAAAAAGCACGCCGCTGTCACCCCCTTCTTATCGCCGATTGGAAAATCTTTGTTTTACACAGTCGAGAAGTCATTGTGCTAAGGCCCCACATGCTAAGGCATTGAATAGAATGTAGATGCTAGTTTACGGAAACAGGTATCGATAATAAGTTTGTATCTCCATACTTATATTTCTTCTCTTATAAAAAACCAAGTTGGTGATGATGGTACTCGTGCCATCTTGCAGTATAGACCCGTCTGATCTATATCTAACAGATGGAAAATAAACTAAAAGATACCCACATCCCTATCCACATTTGCAGACAAGGCCTTCCCTCGTTCATCCTTCTCTCCAACAACCTCATTGTTGAGGAATTAAGAAAGGAAGCCTCTGGAACAAATTGGCCTGGTGGCCGATGCCGGCGTCGTCAATCCCCATGCCCCCGCTCAGTTCGACCACCAATGACCACCACGCCCTACTCCTCTTCACCTTATTTCCTATTTCTCGAGATATCATTAGGTTTTACACATGGGATTACTCCCACATGGGTCAATCACAACAAGTGTTTTATAAAAAATGCATCTTGATGTTCCGTTCAATGCACGGATCTTGCTAGTACTCCTACAGAATACTAAGTTGGTGATGATGGTGTGTCTGCCATCCGTCATTTCTGACATGTCACACCATGCTATCTCGCTAGTACACATGTCACACCATTCCCCCTTCCCTTATACTAGGTTTACACCATTAGTGGTCTTTCTATTCCACATGCACACACTCCCTCTCGCACACAAACGCACGCACAAACACACACAGACATGCACAAGCACCCATTTATCAGGATCCTCATTTCTCCCCATGTCCGCATGTGTATCTCACACACTCACTCTCTAATTATGTATATGTGTGTCCATGTTACACAACACAAAGCCCCATGTACATGTATCTCTCTATCCTCCACACACATAGACACAAAGAATTTGTTATCATTGCCTCTGTCTCTAGACATATCACACACGCACTCTCTCTCTCACTCTCTCTCTCTCTCTCTCTCTCTCTCTCTCTCTCGCAAACATGCTCAACAAGGGTTTCCCCATGAATAACTTACCGTCTTTTCATCAAAAGTCGTGGAAGTACGGTGAACACGAGACGTGAAAAAGAATAAATCTACACATGCTTATACCACCTAGTATGACTACTAGGACTAGAGCAAACCAAGAAGCACGCCGTGTCACCCCCTTCTCATCGGCAACGGGAAAACCTTTGTTTTACACAGTCGAGAAGTCATTGTGCTAAGGCCCCACATGCTGAGGCGTTGAATAGAATGTAGATGCTACTTTATGGAAACAAGTATCGATAATACGTTTGTATCTCCATACTTATATTTC
This sequence comes from Triticum dicoccoides, assembly GCF_002162155.2. Classification (NCBI taxonomy): domain Eukaryota; kingdom Viridiplantae; phylum Streptophyta; class Magnoliopsida; order Poales; family Poaceae; genus Triticum; species Triticum dicoccoides. The sequence goes on along the minus strand of NC_041381.1, from coordinate 531,519,414 downwards.
TTCTCTTATAAAAAACCGAGTTGGTGATGATGGTACAGATGCCATCTTGCTATAAAGACCCGTTCGATCTATATCTAGCGGATGGAAATTAAACTAAAAGATACCCACACCCCTCTCCACATTTGCAGACAAGGCCTTCCCTGGTTCATCCTTATCTCCAACAACCTCATTGTTGAGCAATTAAGAAAGGAAGCCTCTAGAACAAATTGGCCTGGTGGCCGATGCCTGCGTTGTCAATCCCCATGCCCCCGCTCAGTTCGACCACCAATCACCACCACGCCCCACTCCTCTTCACCTTATCTCCTATTTATCGAGATATCATTAGGTTTTACACATGGGATTACTCCCACATGGGTCAATCACAACAAGTGTTTTATAAAAAATGCATCTTGATGTTCCGTGCAATGCACGGATCTTTCTAGTACTCCTATAGAAGACTAAGTTGGTGATGATGGTCTGTCTGCCATCCGTCATTTTTGACCATTAGATCTACATCCAACAACTATGAGGTAAGTTGTTGCCTTTTCTCACCAACATCCCACTTGTCTATCAATTTGTGGAAAACCCATAATTAGTATCTTAAAACCAACCACATCCCTCCCTAACCTCACCAAAACAGCCCAAGGAATATATTCTAATTGAAACATAATATATCTCGAGTGATATATGTATATCAAAATTAGAGTGTTTTGTATCAAGTTTGTGAATAAGTATTATTCTAATTATGATTCGTTGCAACGCACATGAACATTGCTAGTATTTCCAACCATGCAATTTTTTTCCTAGTATTCCATAGTTTCGAGTTTTCCATCAAGATATTAGTCACTCATGGTTGGTATACTTTCAATCATGTACACATATGCACTATGTAACTAGCCTTGCTTATTGGCTTCCAAAGCTTAACTTTCACACCTACTTACAATATGTAGAGTATTTAACAAAAAACTACCACTTTCAACCAGCCCTAGGAAGAATCTATTTTACAAAAATAGCAAAAACATACCCATAATTTCTTATTCCACGCCAAAAACTACTACCTAGTACTCCCTCCGTCCCACAATGTAAGACGTTTTTGCAAGCTAGTTTAGCTTGCAAAAACATCTTATATATGGGACAGAGGGAGTACCGATTAGGTTCGTTTAAACCCATTGATGACAGGGTTGGCCCACATGTTCGTGCTGACGAGGCAGCTTAAACCAACACATTTTGTTTGACTGTTGACACGAGGGACCCATTTCTGACCTTCTATCATGTTATCCCCCCTCATATCATTATTTTTCCTGAACATTACTTCAAACAGTACTGATGCATGTGCGTCGGTGGCGCCGGTGATGAGCGAGTTGGCCGCTGCTCCGCCGGACGGGCCGGACGCCGCGCTGGCCTCCGCACGGGTTAGCAGGCTGGCACGAGCGTGACTCACGAGCGAGCAAGCCGCCGCGCCGCCATGCCAATCTAGCTAGCAAACCTTGTAGACAAGCAGCTGGACGGAGCTATCTTGGCTAGCTAGCGGCCGTGAGCGTCAGACGGGGCTGGCATCCGGGCTGCCGCAAGATGGGCTCCGCGTCGCCGGCGGTTTTGAATTTTCCTTCTGCCGGCGGCGGTAGCTGCATCCCATGGCCGAGGATGACTAGGTGGCCGGGCCGGAGGTAGAAGGTCACTCGGGGATTTTTGTGCAGACTGACATGTAGGTCCCACAAGTCATTACGACCGGTCGAATAGAAGGCATTGACTTAATGGGTGACATGGGCCCTGTTTGGATACTCTAAGTCAGAGGTTAGAGTTAGATTCTAACCCTGAACTAACTCTAACCAAAGTGGTGTTTGGATGCCAGGGTTAGATTGACAACAAATGCTCTTTCTCAACCAATTGGTCAAGAGCTACGCTGTCTGAGGCAGACGGGGACGCGCTCGACAAGGAGCCGCATTGGCCTCTCGTGCAGCCCACCAACCGAATTCGCCATCCCTGCGCAAAGGAGCCATGCTGGCCGAGGACAACAGAGATGGGCCGCGCAAGGAGCCGTGACTGCTTACCGGCAGGCGGACGGGCTGCGGGGAGACAACGGGGTTGGAACGGGAGGATAGGGCGAGGCTACTACCGGGAGAGCGAGAGAAAAATGTGTTTTTTAATGGTCTCGAGAAGAACTAACCCAAATAAGCACCTCTTGCATGGGTTAGTTTTTTTGGGTGGGTTAGATGCATCTAACCCAAACTAACCCTCCATGTTTGGATATTTTTGGGTTAGTTGAGTCCAAACTAACCCAAACTAACTCTAACATATGTATCCAAACAGGGCCATGGGTTGAAACGTGCCTATAACGACACTTTGTAGAGTAGTTGTTTCTTGGTAGGGCTGGTTGGTAAGAGCATGTACAATGGCTGCTAAGGTAGTCTTATCTTAAGTCTGCCACGTATGCAAGTGGTAGTAGTTTCTTGGCATTATTAGTGGTTTCTTGCATTATTAGGGGTTTACTACTAGCGAAAAAAGGCGATTCTAGGTTGCGTTGTACTCCAACTAGTACTACTAGTGGTCGTGGCAGTGTATACCTCGTTTTGTGGGTTCGATCCTGGCCGAACGCACGGCGGCCTTTTTTTAAATAGTTACTTTGCTGCGAGCCAATATTTTACATGGGTACTTTGATTTTTGAAGTCAAATGGACGTGCGGCACCACAATCTAGGTGCACTGGATAGCCTAGCCACGTGAATGGGTTTTCCTTCCCAGCATCTCGTGGCTCGCGTGCTCGCCCTAGCCGCTCCTCGCTTGCAGCTTCCTCATCAGCTAGTAGCATATTTAAACTAGCGCCTCCCGATTAAGCCCGAGGAGTCGGAAAATCCTGGCGGGGCATTGGGAACTATGCAATATGGCTCTGTACGTAAAGTGCTCTACTACTACTCTGTAGCTTGTGGCATTGCACACATGGACTTCACTCCATTATCGGCTCTACTATAAAAGATATTCCTCTTGATGTGTTTTTTTTGAAACGGAGGCAAAAGCTTTGCCTCATCTCATTCATAAAGAAGGAACTACTAACAAAGTTCGATGAGATCCATTACACCTCCACAAACGGAAGATAAAAGCCTAGTCTCGCTCTATCAAATAACTCAAATGTTCTACCCCCGCAGTAACCATCACTGATAAACAGGCTGCTAGTGTGTGCGTGAGAGGAGCGGTTGAGTAGGCCAGCTACATGAGAGGAGCGGCTGAATAGAGCACCGAGAGTACCCACTAGGCCACTACGCGGGTGTGCTTTCCCTGCATTGATAGTACAGCGATGGTTCTAGAGAATAGTAGTACCCTCCACTTCCAACTGTAGCTCCTTGGCCCTGAGATTCAAGAGTTCAAAACTGGTGCACTATACTAGAATTACAGTACATCGCACTACTAGTTGAGAAAGTAGTACTAGTACTGCTACAGTACGAGTACGTACTCCTCCGTCACATAATGTAAGATGTTTTTTGACACTAGTTGGCATGTACAAAAAATAGCAAAAACATACCCAAAATTTCTTAATCCACGCCAAAAACTACTACCTAGTGCCAAAAATTTCTTACTAGTGCTATTATTTATAGTATAATGCAATCCCATAACGTTCCATAATGCTAGTACTAGTAGTAAATAATAGCCTCACCCCTTCGCTAAGGAGCGATCTACAGTTGGAAGGGACGAGGCCCAGCGGTTACTACGCTCTTATCTCCTCCTCGCCAGTTCCCCTCCCCCCGAAGAGAAGGCAGTTTGTCGCTGCTCCCATGGATTCGCCAGGTGGTTCTCCTCCTCGTCGGGGCTGGGAGACCTTGGACAACAAACCTATGGGAGAAATCGCATGCCGCTCCGACGTCCTCACCGCTGCAAGACTCGGTGCTTCCTGCACCAACTTTTTCAAGACGGTGCTTAAACAGGCTTGGGAAAAGGCCATACTTGTTGGTCTTCCATGCATCCTCGAGGAGAAGGTTCTTCTATGGGACAATCCTTCGAATAGTCCACCGCTCCTTGGCCATGGTTGCATGTTGACTCCGCTAGATCCGCCGACGTTGAGTGCTATTCGGATTTTGTCCGATGAGCAGGTCGGTAATGGAGTTTGATCATGTAGTATTTGGTTATTCCATTTCCATCTTGTTATTTCTCTGTTGCCCACCCTCTTATATATAGGTCTGGGTCGGTGCCAACAAAGATTGGCTTGCATACCTCCGGACAGATACCACCATCATTTTGCACAACATCCACAGCAATGCGGCCGTTCCCGTAGACTCCTTCCCATTGGGATCGACCTTCCTGACTGGCTCGGCTTGAATACATATGATGATGCCTACATGAGATTGAAGAAGATATCAATTGCGAACCCACCGACAAAGCGATGTGGCTACGATGATTATTATCTCATCGCGGTGTTCGACATAAGGATTGCCATCAATGCAAGAAGCAGTAACGGCAGAGGCTGGCGCATGTTGGCGGCGGCAGATTTGTACCCCTACATGTTCGAAGATGCCATGCGCGATCTAGGCCACATCTTCGCAGTGAAAAGCCAGGGGACTTGTTTCATCTGGTTGCCATCCTACGGAACGGGATATTACAAATGGAATGCACAAACCATCATTTGCATCCCAAACGGTACTCCATTATTTTGCAGGGACTATTCATCCCCCGATCAAAATAAGATCACCGATCCTGGATGTGCATTTTTGCATCCTCGATTCGATCTAACCTGGAACCTTGTAGTTGACTTTGGCATATTGGGATCAACTATCTTAGCAGTCATTACTCATGGTATCACTGATGTGCAACATGGTCACACAATCTACAACGATCGGACCATCACCACCTAGGTATTCCATTTTTAACCCTCTCGATTTCTCTTTCATTATTGCACTACTTACTAGTACTAGTAGGAGTACTTTTTACCTTGGAGGACGCATATAGCTAGCTAGGCCCTTGAAGACTTGAACCCACTAGCTGCCACCATTTTTGTTTTTCCATGTCTTACTATCTCATCCATGTAGCCAAGAGTGGCTATATATAATAAGCTGGATATTTTACTTCCTCTATACCAGAGTAGTACTATTTGCTCCACAGTTGTCGGGGTTGGGTACGACATATGCCAAAGGATGGCTTATCATGGTGGGAGCGAGTAGAACGTCGCCGGTGCCCGGAAGCGGGATGAGGCGAAGACATGCACACCAGCGGATCTTACCCAGCTTCAGGGCTCTTCGAGGAGATAACACCCCTACTGCTGCTCTGCGGGGTCTCCGCATGGTCACTATGGCAAAGTGGGTACAATGGTGCTCCTGGAGCTGTTTCTGGAGGTAGGAGAGGGCGAGGCTAGCTCTCTCCTTCCTATGCTATATGGTCTATCTCTATCTGGATCCGAACCCTTTGCATGGGCTTCCTGGGGGGTTTATATAGGCCTACACCCTAGGGGTACAATGGTAATCAGGCTGGGCGCGGGTCCCAGCCGTCTGTCTCTCAGGCCGTCGTCCTCTCTGCCGACTACTGGGGCCCACCGACTGGCGGTCCCCGCGGACAGGCCTGATACTGTAGCGGTACTCCTGATGACGCAGGCTTGGTCATGTGGTCATGGCAACAGCGCCGCCGTCCGGCGTGCGCTCACCGTCGCCATTCCCCATCTTATCTGGTTAATGGCGTGCAGGGCCCGTGGGAGGGATCGGCCGACTCCAAGGGGCCGACTCCCACGGGTCTGCCTTCTGGGGCGCTCGTGTCGTCTTTCGTCTACCCACTGACAGGCGGCCCTGCCGCCCTCAGGCCGTACGGGCCGGCGTCGTGGGCACAGTGCGCGGCCCACTGTGGCTGAGGTCAGGGCAGGCATGGCAATAGTGCCGCGCCACGCCGGAGATCTTCAGCGATACGGCTTACTGTAGCCGTGCTAGCCCCTTGTAACCGGGGGGAGGGGGACGGCCGCGCCGTGGCCGTACCCCTCCTTGTCCTTTAGGACAAGGGTGGAGTCGCGGGCCGACTCTCTTCAGCCGGCCTCTCTGGAAGTCGCTGGCCATGAGTCGGCTTATCTTGGAGTCGCCGCCTGGGACTCGGCTTGTCTTGGAGTTGCCGTCTGGAACTCGGTTTGTCTTGGAGCCGCCGTCCGGAACTCGGCTTGCCTTGGAGTCGCCGTCTGGGACTCGTCTTATCTTGGAGTCGCCGTCTGGGACTCGGCTTGCCTTGGAGTCGCCGCCTGGGACTCGTCTTATCTTGGAGTCGGTATGAGGGGCGCGGCCTGCCCCGATGTCTTGAAAGATTCTGGGCTCGGGTTGGCCTACCCGTGGCCCATTACTCCGATAGTAGTCCCCGAAGCTGGTGAGCCTCCGTGGATACTTCATCGTGGGGCCTCAACAGTTTCATTCTTCTAGGACTTCGTTTGCCGTCTTCCTTCAGGCCGACTGTCCTAAAGTCGGACACGCAGAGGGCCGTCTTGCTTCGTAGAGAGTTCGAAAGTCGTGGTGGGAGACCAGGCGGCGTGCCTGATACGCTTCCCCGCGGCCGCCCGCCACGGTCCTATCACGCGGTGCCACACGGAGAGGATAGTCTGCCTACCCACGCGCGCGACGGGACGGGCCGTCAGGCGGGGCACGCCACTACCGCGCCTCGGCATGCGAACGGATCCGATGTGGCCGTGCGGACGGTTGCGTTTCCCACGTCGTTACTGCGTGCAGTAACTTCATGGGGTAAATCATGGGGGGCGTGGGGTCCTGCGCGCAGTTAATCCCACACCCGCCCCATCGGCTTCTCAGCCT
>NC_041381.1:531443097-531512450 GCF_002162155.2 Triticum dicoccoides | reverse complement strand
CGGCAAGCACGCGCGCCCATCTTCCCTGCTCCCCCGCCTCCTCTTGCCTCCCTTCCTTCCTCCTGCCACCGTCGAGCAGACACACACCGCACCAACAGTGATGAGCTCTTCCTCCGCCGCCGCGGCTCCCGCCGTGCGCTCCAGCGTGTGGGACGGCTCGAAGGTGGATTATGACCACATCGAGTTCCTCCGCAGGACGCGCCGCCTCCCCGGTGCAGACCTTGTGCACGCCCGCGCCGCGCCGGAGGGGGAGATACTGCCGGCGCCGGAGGAGGGCGAGCGGGTCATCTTCCGTTCGCACCTCATGCGCGGCCTGGGACTGCCGGCGAGCGGCTTCTTCCGCTCCTTCCTGGAGTTCCACGGGCTCCAGCCGCACCACCTCACCCGAAACACGATGGTGCTGCTGTCTGCCTTCGCCACCCTGTGCGAAGGCTTCCTTGGCGTCCTCCCCACCATCGAGTTGTGGGGAGAATTTTTCTCATCCAAGCTCGACACGCATGTCGTCGGCGTGCCGGCTCAATGCGGCGCCTTCATCGCGATGCAGCGGTCGATGGCCGACAATCCGTTTCCCGCCATCGCGTTAATCAAATCGGTGAAGATGTGGCAACGTTCGTACTTTTACGTGAAGAGCGTTGCCCCCGACGGGGACTGGGTCAATCTGCCGCCTTATGAAGCCGGCGCACCGGCTGGGAGGCTCCCCAGCTGGTCTCATCGAGCCATGATGCTGACTCCCGCCGGAGCCGCCGCCGTGGCGCGGCTCCGAGTTCTGACGCAGTCAAAGGGCCTCGTTGGGGCCGACTTGCTGGCCGCCTTTGTGGTGCGCCGAGTCCTCCCCCTTCAAGGCCGGCCTCATCTGATCAGCCAGATGAGTGACCACCGGGACCCGAGTCGGATGTGCACCAGGGAAATGCCCCGCGCAGAGGTGGCAAACATGGTGAACCACATCGCGAATTGTGAGCTCGGGGAGGACTGGCAGTTCGGCAAGGAGCCGTACTCGCGCGCCAACCCCCCTCCAGTGGTAAGTCGCATCTCTTTATTGCTTTGTCTTCTTCATAGCCGACTCCGACTTCTGATTTCATTGGTTTCTCTGAATTAGAACCCCCTTATGCAGCCCGCAGCCGGCGTCACGAGACTGCCCCGCGAGTTCGTCCCCGACCGAGCGGAGAGCGACGTCGACGACCCCGACTTGGGGGCGGCGGCGATGGAAGCCGACGCCGAAGGCGGGGGAGCAGGAGCGGGAGGCGACCTCAGGCCTTCGGCCACCTTCGCCGACTGGCCTGATGACGACGCCGAAGGGGAAGTCGTCCCGCGCCACCAGCCAAGGGTCGGCCCATCGGGCGTGGGTTCCTCCGCCGGCCTGGCCGGCCAAGGCGGCTTGAAGAGGCGCCAGACTGGGCCGAGTTCATTTGGCAGCAAGCCGAAGAAGCTCAAGGGGGCGGCCGCCGCGACCAAACGGGAGGAGGCGGCGCGAGGGCCAACCGCTTCCGCAAGGAAGTGAAGAGGCCGCCGCTTGTCTCTGCGTAAGTGTTTCCTCCTTCATCTTTATTTTTCTTTGGTGAATCTTGTGCGAGTTTCCTTTTGCATTCCCTTTTTGCTTCAGGGCTCCCCTTACCCTTGAGAGGGTCGCCGTCCCCTCCGTCATGGGGTCGGCGGAGACGTCAGCCAGCACTCGGTGGGTTGACCCTGCCGCCGACCTCTGGGAGGAGACGAAGCGAAATGTGTGGGAGAAGTGCGACGAGGATGAGGCCGACCGCCTAGAGAAGGCAGAGGCTGAGAAGGCCGCGGCCTCTGCCCAGAAAAAACTGGAAGAGGCCGAAGTCGCCGTTGCAGCAAGGCGACAAGCCGAGGAGGCCGCACACCGTCAATCAGAGTTCACGGGGCAGACTGGGGAAGCCGGCGCCGAGAAGCCCGTCGCGGAGAAGGAAAGCGGCGAGGCCTCCATGTCAGACATGCTCGTGCCGCCCCCGCCGCCTCCGCCGCCATCTAGGAGCGCGCGTGGAGAACAGCCGGCGGGCCCGCCGGCGGGCCCGCCGGTGCCGCCGACCGCGGACGTGTCAGAGGCGAGGCTGCTCCTCCAAGTCACCTCGCTAGTGCGCCGCTGTCTTGAGAGGGCGACTTCGGCGCCGCGGCCCCTGGAGACCGGTGCCGCCAGCTCGGCCATCCCAGACGCCGAGGCGACGAGCGCCCGCCCGTTGGGTGGTTGCGTGGAGGCGGCACAGGTCCGCTGAACCAGGCGCTTCTGGACGTCCAGGCAAAGCTGTGAGCTGAGGGCGACGCCCTTCAAACCTGCACCAGGGCGCATCTGGCAGCGCGAACAGCCGTCCGAGTACGCCTTTCTTTTTGATTTTTTTTCTTGTTCTTCTCTGTGTAGTCCCCGAGTTTCGAGTCGGCTGCTGAGCAGGCGGCTCGGAACTCCCTCTGGCGAGTTCCGAGTATTTAAATTTGTCTAAAATGCTTATTTCAGGAGTATCACAACCTCCATGCTACCACCTTCAACCGCAATGTTGAGGAGCTGGGCAGGCGGACCGCTGATTTGTTGGAGAGCCGGAGTGAGTCCTTCTTCTTTCTCGCGGGGGCGCGCTGGCGCACCCGCGGGCTGTAGTCCCCGAGATTCGGGCCGACTGCTAAGCAGTCGGGCCGGATCTTCTCAGCGACCTTCTTGTTGACGACTTATCGTCTTTTCTCTTTTTTCTTCTTTAGGGGCCAACGCTGCTCTTCAGGAGCAGCTGGGCGAGGCCAACACCGCCTTGCGCGCCAAGGGGGAGGAGTGCAGTGGACTTGCCATGGAGCGTGAATTGCTGGCTGCGCAGCTGGCCGAGCAGAAGGAGCTGCTCAAGAAGGCGCGGGATGAGGCCGAGAAGAGGGAGGCTGCTCTCCTGGCCGAGTTCAAGAGCGAGCGCTCCTCCTGGACTGGCAGGGAGGCAATGCTGACCTCCGGCTTCCATGAGATCGAGGACATCGTCGATGGTGAGTTTCTTTTCTTTCTTTCTTCGAGCTTCCGACTATAGGTCGAGCTGACTTCTGATTTTTTCGACTTGGTTCTTTTTTGTCTTGGCAGACTTCTTCCCTGGCCACTCGCAGGCAGTCACTCAGGCCAACGAGGCTGATCGCGAGATGCAGAGGGCAAGCGGCGCGGAGATCACCACTAACGCCCCCCGGACCGTCGACGAGCAGCTTCTAAGCATCGAGGCCCGTCTTCGTCCGGCCCATCGGCTGTTGCGCCGGCTTCAGCGTGCCGGCGCCCACGCGGTTGCTGCTCTGTGGCTAGACATGCCGGCCCTGCGCACCGCCAGTCGGACCGCCGACTGGCTGGAGGTCGCAGCTGGATGTCTTGAAGCTTGGAAGGGTTCCTCGGCCCGGGCCGGAGCGTGCCGGGCCTTGGAATTTGTCAAGGCGTTTTATCTAGGGCTGGACCTGGACCGGCTGGCCACGTTCCGGTCAGAGGCCCAGGCAGAACTGGCGGCAGTGGAGGGTGCCCTTGTCGAGCATGCGGCGGCGATTGCCGACTACACGGACACCAGTGTCTTTGTCCCCGAGCGGGCTGCAGGTGGCGATGAGGTGCCGCCAGAGTGGTTCAGGATGAACCCGGACTTCGGCGAGGACTCGGCAGAGGTGATTGACTCCAGCACCGAGGAGGAAGGCGAGGCAGAGGACGAAGGCGAGACGGAGGCGCCAGAAGTCAGAGCGGGTGACCAACCTCAGCTCGATCGCGCCTCCAGCAATGAGTCGCGCCCGACTGAGCCGGGTGCCGCCGGTGGCGATCAAGCCGAGACTGCTCAGCCGGCCGCCCCGGTGCCTGACACCGCTGTCTCCTCGACCCTCCGAACCCGTCTGCTGCTCCCTAGGCTGCCTTCTGGCTTTATTTTGTCTGCTCTAGAAAGTCTTTAAGGAACTTGTTAATTTGCGCAATTCCACCCGCGGGGTGTAATTTGAACTTCTGTTCGAAAATTCGGCCAGGGGCCTATGCTATGTAAATATTAATCCGAGTTCTATCTTTCCTTGTTCATCGCTCTTTTGGCCTTTCCTTTTGTCGCCTTCCCTTAGTTGCCGCTTTGCCAAACGGACAACCGCTCTGCGGAATGCCGCTGGGTCAAATGTTTGGCTACTTTAGGAAGGCAAGTACTCGGCCATCTTAGAGTCTTTTTTAACAAGTTAGATAGAAAGCGGCAAGCCGACTACCAAAGAGTCGGCTTCCCTTAATAGAGGCTAGTAGAAATCGGCAAGCCTGACTACTCATGAGTCGGCTTTTGCTTAAAAGATGCTGGAGGCCGTCTTACACTATGTTCGTGCTTTGGGTCCTTAGCCATTTTTCGTGTGGTCGCCCGTACTTCCTCACTCCTGCCCACCAAACAGTCGCTCTGCGAGCTGCGGCTTTGTCAGGAGACGGATTAGGCACCGCACACTACTTGTCTAACTGCGGGAAGCACCTCATAGCACAAGGCGGCGAGTCCCCAGGCCGACTAGTCGAGCCTGGTGCCACGCGCATTTTAACAAAGAGTAATAAACTCAAAGGCATAATTTTTATCATACAGATAAAAAAAAGGGCAGTCCCCGAGCTCGTCTCGGGGGCCCCAAAGTCTTGGTACTTTAATACAAAAGGATAGCGTGATACATACTGCATCAACTGTAAAATCTTCGGAGAAGATTTGCATTCCATGGGCGTTATCTCTTTGCCGGAGTCGTCCCTCTTGCGTGCTCGGAGCTTCTGAGCATCGATGAGGTAGTAGGAGTCATTTCCCAACACCTTGCTGATGATGAAGGGGCCTTCCCAAGGCGCCGACAGCTTGTGCTGGCCGGCTGTTCGCTGGATCAGTCGGAGCACAAGGTCGCCCTCTTGGAAAGATCTTGGCCTGACCTTCCTGTTGTAATATTGATGCAGACTCTGCTGGTAGATGCTGGACCGGCTGAGTGCCAACAGCTGGCCCTCTTCCAGCAGATCGACGCCATCTTGACGTGCTTCTTCTGCTTCTTCCCTAGTGTACATGGTGACTTGCGGGGAGTCGAACTCTATGTCCATTGGGATGACGGCTTTGGCACCGTAGACGAGGAAGAAGGGTGTGAAGCCGGTTGACTTGTTTGGAGTCGTGCGCAGACTCCAGAGGATGGTCGGCAGCTCCTCAAGCCAGCAGCCGGCCGATCGCTCCAGTGGCACGACCCGTCGAGGCTTGATGCCCGATAAGATGAGGCCGTTTGCTCGCTCCACCTGGCCGTTTGACTGCGGATGGGCAACGGACGCTAAGTCCAGTCGGATGCCCTGCGTCGCGCAGAAATGGGCCAAGGCACCTTTGGTAAAATTTGTGCCGTTCTCGGAGATGATGTTGTGCGGGATGCCGTACCGAGTCGTGATGTCGGCGATGAAAGTCACTGCAGTCAGACCATTCAACTTCTTGATGGGTTTCACTTGTATCCACTTGGTGAACTTGTCCACTGCGACAAGTAGATGAGTCAAGCCACCTTGTGCCGTCTTGAATGGTCCCACCATGTCCAGGCCCTAGACTGCAAAGGGCCAGGCAATGGGGATGGTCTTGAGTACGGAAGCTGGCTGAAGTGGCTTGGAACGGAACATCTGGCACCCCTTGAATTTTTGGACTAATTCCTTGGCCTCTTCTAGGGCAGTCGGCCAGAAGAAACCATGCCGGAAGGCTTTGGCGACGAGTGCCCTTGAGGCCGCATGGTGGCCGCATTCGCCTTCATGGACGTCTCTGAGAATTGCTTGGCCTTGTTGTGCCTCGACGCAGCGTTGGTAGACGCCAGTGACGCTGCGCCTGACCAGCTCTCTGTTAACTATGGTATAAGCTGCTGCTCGGCGTTGCACTTGCCGAGCCAAGATTTCATCAGTTGGCAGCTCTCTGTTTACTAGGAACTTGAGGATGGGCTGGGCCCATGAGGGTGCTGCTATTTCTTCGACTGCCATTAGTGCGACTTGGACAAGGGTGGCTGGGCTGGGAGGTGGTGGGTTGGAGTCCGCAGCCGCTTGCTGACTTGACAAAGTCCCCGGGCCGACTGGAGCAGTCCTCGGGCCGAGTTCTGGAGTCTTTGGTCTTGTCACCGCAGTCCCCGGGCCGGCTTTGACTGTGGCTTTCTTGGAGTCGGATTCGACTTCTTCGGGTGGAGTCAGCACGAAGATTGAGTCTGATTCTGGTGACAGCTTGATAGACGGCTTGAGGAGACGCCGGAGGGCGACGCCAGATGGTATTGCTTGGCGGGTGGAGCCGATTCGTGCCAAGGCGTCTGCTTGGTCGTTGTCGTTCCTTGGCACGTGGAGGAACTCGCACCCCTCGAAGTATCCGCTGAGTTGCTGTACAAGGAAATGGTAGCTCGCCATTTTTGGGTCCTTGGCGTCCCAATCGCCAGATGATTGCTAGACCACTAAGTCAGAGTCGCCATAACACAGGATCCGGCGGATGCTGAGTTCTTTGGCAAGCCGGAGCCCGTGAATGAGCGCCTCATACTCGGCCACGTTGTTGGAGGCGGCAAAATGGATCTGCAACGCATATCTGAGCTTGTCGCCCTTGGGGGAAGTGAGGACGACGCCGGCCCCCAAGCCGGTGCGCATCTTGGAGCCATCGAAGTGCATCCGCCAATGGGTGGAGTCGGGCGCTGGCGGTACATACTGGGTCTCGGCCCAGTCGACGAGGAAGTCGGCCAGTGCTTGCGACTTGATGGCGGTGCGGGGCTCGTAGTAGATGGTGTAGGGAGCCAGGTCAATGGCCCATTTGGCCACTCGGCCAGAAGCATCTCGGCTTCCGATGATCTCGGCTAGTGGTGCTGTGCAGACCACAGTGATTGGATGCTCCTGGAAGTAAGGCTTCAATTTCTTGGCGGCAAAATGCACGCCGTAGCACATCTTCTGGTAGTGGGGGTAGTTCTGCTTGGAGGCCGACAGTACCTCGCTCAGGTAATATACCGGTCTCTGGACAGGCAACGCCTTGCCTTCCTCCTTGCGCTCGACTACAATGACTGTGCTGACTACTCGGCTGGTGGCGGCAATGTATAGGAGCATGGGCTCTTTGGGAGTCGGAGCCGCCAGCGCTGGGGGAGTAGTCAACATTTTCTCCAGTTGGAGAAAGGCTTCATCCGCCTTGGGAGTCCATTCAAAAAAGGTTGTCTTCTTCATGAGCTGATACAAGGGAAGAGCCTTCTCGCCCAGCCGACTGATGAATCAGCTGATGGACCCAAACGGCCGGTGAATTTCTGCACATCTAACAGTCGCCTGGGTGCTTCCATCCTCTCGATGGCCTTGATCTTTATAGGGTTGCACTCTATGCCGCGTTTGGAGACTAGGAAACCAAGGAGCTGGCCGGCTGGTACTCCGAAGACGCATTTCTCGGGGTTAAGCTTGATCTGGAATCGGCGCAGGTCCTCAAAGGTTTCCTTGAGGTCTTCCAACAGAGTTCCACGTTTCTCCGTCTTTACCACTACGTCATCCACGTAGACGTGGGCATTTCTGCCGAGTTTCTTGAGGAGGCATTTCTGCATGCAACGCTGAAAGGTGGCGCCGGCATTCCTTAAACCGAACGTCATGGTCAGGTAGCAGAAGGCTTCAAACAGCGCGATAAAGGCAGTCTTCAGTCTGTCTGCTGGGTTCAGCTTGATCTGGTGATATCCAGAATATGCATCCAAAAACCTCAACAACTCGCGTCCAGCTGTGGAGTCTATCACCTGATCAATTCTTGGTAGAGCAAATGGGTCCTTGGGGCAGGCTTTATTGAGACTTGTGTAGTCGATACACATCCGCCACTACTTGTTCTTCTTCAGCACTAGTACTGGGTTTGCTAGCCACTATGGGAAAAACACTTCCATAATGAAGCCGGCTGCCAGGAGCCGGGCTATTTCTTCTCCAACAACTCTTCTCTTCTCTTCTGACAGGCGGCGCAAGGGCTGCCTGACGGGCTTCACATCGGACCGGACATGTAATTTGTGCTCAGCGAATTCCGTCGGTACACCTGGCATGTATTTAGGGGACCATGCAAAGATGTCTCGATTCTCATGGAGGAAATCGACAAGCTCGCATTCCTATTTGCTGTCAAGGTTTGTACCCATGACATCGTACCTCTCTGGGTGCTCCGGGTCCAAAGGTATCTTCTTCGTTTCTCTGGCCGACTTGAATGATCCTTCTGCTTCCGACTCGTTGGGGTCCGGCCATCGCCACAACCCGATCAAGAAGCCGTTTCTCAGCTGCAATCACCAAGGACTCAGCCAGCCGACTACTCTCGGCCGCACAAGCAGACGACTTTCTGTAGTCGCCGGCCACGGTCAGAATTCCCTTGGAACTCGGCATCTTCATCTTGAGGTAGGCGTAGTGGGGGACTGCCATGAACTTGGCCAAAGAAGGTCGGCCAAGCAACGCATGGTACGGGCTGTCAAGGTCCACCACTTTAAACCAAATTGGCTCTCGGCGGAAATGATCTTTGTCCCCAAAGAGGACGTCTATCAAGATTTTGCCGATTGGTGAGCAGGAAAGGCCAGGAACAATGCCGTGGAACACAGTCCGGCTGCTCTGAAGCTGTCTTCGCTTGATTCCTAATTTCTCCATCGTATCCTTGTACAGGATGTTGATACTGCTGCCTCCGTCTATCATCACTCGCGAGAAGCGAGCGGCCCGCCTATCTGTGGCGAGTGTGGCGCCTAAGACCAAGGCGTAGGAACCTGGACTCGGCATCTCCTTCGGGTGATCGGCTCTGCTCCAACTGATGGGCCTTTCGGACCAGTGCATGAATTCTGGAGTGCTTGACGCGACTGCATTCACCTCTTGCTGCTGTTGGCGCCTGCTGCACCGGTCGTCTGCTACACTGGTGAACACCACGTAGGCTCCATGCTCATCTGGGAACTCGTCTTGTATCGTGCCGACTGGCCTGACAGCCGGCTGCTGGGGCGGCTGCGGAGGAGGCGGCCCAGCAGGCGGAGGAGGGAGTAGGCCGTCTCCCTTGGCGATCCTGGTCAGCCAGTGGCATTTCCGGGTGCTGTGGTTCGACGGCTTCGCGCCGCTGTGGAACTTGCAGGGGCCATCCAGGGTCTGCTTGTAGGAGAAGGCCGGCAACCAGTTGGACTTGCCGCCTTTCTGCCGCTTTGCCGGAGGCGGTCCCTCCGGCTGTTGGTCTTCTGCTGTCGCCACTTGCCGGCTATTGGAAGCCGGCTGCGGGGCCTTGCGCTTGTGGTCGTTCTGCTGCTGCCGCCGACTGGCGTCCCCAGCCAGAGTTCTGGGAGCCTAAGGGGCGACTTTGCCAGTCGCGCTGACTTAAATCTCCGCCTTCATGGAGGAGTCGGCTGTGGCATACTTGTCTGCTGTGATCAACAGTTCGTCAAGGGTCTCCGGCTCGTCGCAGAGGAGCTTGTGCTTGAGGAGGGTGCCTTCTCTGCACCCGGTAGTAAAGTACTCCATGGCCTGCACCTCATGCATGCCTTCGCAGGAGTTTCGGAGCTCTCCCCAGCGCGTGTGGTAGTCGCGAGTGGACTCGTCGGGGCATTGCACGCACAGGGAGAGTTGGCGAGGCTTGGGAGGTCGCTTGTACGTGCTCGTGAAGTTGCGGACGAAAGCCTCGGTGAAGTCGACCCAGCTGTTGATGCTGCGAGGATTCAGACTGTTCAACCATGTCCGGGCCGAGCCTTGGAGCATGAGTGGGACATATCTTACGGCAACACGCTTGTTGCCGTTCGCTATATTGACAGCTGTGGAATAATCGATCAGCCAGTCCTCCGGCTTCACGGTGCCGGTATATTTGGGCGTGTCTCGGGGGAGCGTGAACCCCTTGGGGAAGGGCTCATCTCGGATGCGGGGTCCAAAACAGGGAGGACCCAATTCGTCTTCTTCTTCCAGCACCAGGGATCGGTGGAGTCGGTCGATCCGGTGGCGGGCGTCGTTCTCTCCGACTCCTTCTCGGCGGCCAAGGCGGTCGCCGAGAGTCGGATGTTCCACGGGCGGCGGGGAGACTCGCCTTTCTCTGCGAGGAGGGGGAGGCAGATAGTCGTCCCGCCGTTCCACCACTTTGGGGCGGCCGTCTTGGTCGCGCTCGATGGTGATGTGAGTCCGACTGTGGCTGACAGCCGGCTCCTTGTCCTTCTTTCTGCAGGCCCCGCCAGTCGGCGTCCGGGACGTCGCGCCTTGATCTCGGCGGGGCGGCGGGTCATCGTTTTGTTGCTGCGGCGCCTCCGTGCGGCAGCCGACTTCATTCTGCGCGGCAGCCGCGTCAAGGAGCTGCTGAACTCGCTCCGTCATCAGGTGGCGCTCTTCGCCCTCGAAGTGGTCGAGCTCATCCGCCGCCGCCTGGGCAGCGCGGATGTTCTCTGCGGGCGTGGCATACACAGGGCGATCTGCCCTGAACAAGTTGGTGATTGCCGCGCCGCGTTGCCGGACAGCGCCTAGGCGGCTAGGCCCAGTCCAAGCTGGCGAGCCGCCCACGGCGCGATCCATATCGCGTTGGTAGGCTTCTGACAAGCGTCTCATGCTTGCCAGCTTCTTTGCACCCTCGACAAGCTGAAGGCGGAGCGCCTCCAGGGTCTCGGCGTCAGCATCTCCCGGAATCGGCGCGGTGAGGTCTCGCAGAGCCGCGTCGAGCGGGTCGTGCGCTCCCTCACCAGAACGCTCGCCGTGATCGAGGACGAGGACCTCCGTGATGGTGCTTCCGCCGCTCCCCGCGTAAGAGAGTGGCTCGTCGTAGACCACCATGTTGGTGGGAAACCCGTCGAGCGACGCGGTGTCGGAGTCGACCAACATCGGGTCGGTGGATCCTATGGACTCCAGGTCCCCGGCAGGCTCGCTGGCAACTTGGAGCTGGTCGAGAAGACCCGCGAGGAGGCTCTCAGGGCCGCTCGTGCCTGCGTCAGACGCAGGCTCATCGGAGAGGCGAACCTCGCCCACAAGTTCGGCGAGGCAGCTGGTCGCGCATGCGATCTCAGCACCGTGCAGCGTGTCGGCGCAGACGCCATCTGGTGTGCCGGGCTGGCTGCGCTCTCCAGGGAGGAAAAGGGTTCCCGTCCAGAGCAGGTCTCTGGACGACGGTGCACCTCGCCCCACGGTGGGTGCCAAATGTCGGGGGTTGGGTACGACATATGCCAAAGGATGGCTTATCATGGTGGGAGTGAGTAGAACGTCGCCGGTGCACGGAAGCGGGATGAGGCGAAGACATGCACGCCGGCGGATCTTACCCAGCTTCAGGGCTCTCCGAGGAGATAACACCCCTACTGCTGCTCTGTGGGGTCTCCGCATGGTCACTATGGCAAAGTGGGTACAATGGTGCTCCTGGAGCTGTTTCTGGAGGTAGGAGAGGGCGAGGCTAGCTCTCTCCTTCCTATGCTACATGGTCTATCTCTATCTAGATCCGAACCCCTTACATGGGCTTCCTGGGGGGTTTATATAGGCCTACCCCCCAGGGGTACAATGGTAATCAGGCTGGGCGCGGGTCCCAGCCGTCTGTCTCTCAGGCCATCGTCCTCTCTGCCGACTACTGGGGCTCGCCGACTGGCGGTCCCCGCGGACAGGCCTGATACTGTAGCGGTACTCCTGATGATGCAGGCTTGGTCATGTGGTCATGGCAACAGTGCCGTCGTCCGGCGTGCGCTCACCATCGCCATTCCCCATCTTATCTTGTTAATGGCGTGCGGGGCCCGTGGGAGGGATCGGCCGACTCCAAGGGGCCGACTCCCATGGGTCCACCTTCAGGGGCGCTCGTGCCGTCTTCCGTCTACCCACTGATAGGCGGCCCCGCCGCCCTCGGGCCGTACGGGCCGGCGTCGTGGGCACAGTGTGTGGCCCACTGTGGCTGAGGTCAGGGCAGGCATGGCAACAGTGCCGCGCCACGCCGGAGATCTTCAGCGATACGGCTTATTGAAGCCGTGCCAGCCCCTTGTAAGTGGGGGTAGGGGGACGGCCGCGCCGTGGCCGCACCCCGCCTTGTCCTTTAAGACGAGGGTGGAGTCGCGGTCGACTCTCTTCAGCCGGCCTCTCTGGAAGTCGCCAGCCATGAGTCGACTTATCTTGGAGTCGCCGTCTGGGACTCGGCTTGTCTTGGAGTCAACGTCTGGAACTCGGCTTGTCTTGGAGCCGCCGTCTGGAACTCGGCTTGCCTTGGAGTCATCGTCTGGGACTCGTCTTATCTTGGAGTCGCCGTCTGGGACTCGGCTTGCCTTGGAGTCGCTGTCTGGGACTCGTCTTATCTTGGAGTCAGTATGAGGGGCGCGGCCTGCCCCGATGTCTTGAAAGATTCTGGGCTCAGGTTGGCCTACCCGTGGCCCATTACTCCGATAACAGTATTACTGACCACCATATTTGAGCACAAAATTATTATGCATGGACCTTGACTATGTACGTCACCATGTGTCCAGATCTGAGATGCCGCGTGTACCAGATGAACGGCACCGAGTTCAACCCCCGTGATCCTACGTGGGTGCCGAGGAACACTCTTGGAGAGTACTCTCTTTTCATTGGGGACAGCTACCCCACTATGAAGCGGATGCCACCTTCCGTGCACGACACGGAAGACCTGCCGTTCATGAAGCATGGTTGTGTGTTCAGTGCGCATCGCCGGATGAATGACATGCTGGGACACGCTATCCCTGATTTATGCCGCTTCAGCTTGGATGAGTCTCCATCCTGTGGAACCGGACTAGAAAGTTGCGACAATGTTTCCCGTTGCCCAGCGCAATGGATCGTGCCATCCATGAAGAACACCTGGGACTAGAACCTGGAGGAGGACATGTAGCCCATCTATAACGTGTGAGTGGAGTACGGTAAATTGTGAACCGTAGCACTGTGAATATATGTAGATTAGTCGTGCACAAATTTATCACATGAATTGGAGATGAACCTGTGTGGCATACTGGCATTTGTCCTTTAGAATTTATTACTAGTAAATGTGTTATGTGTACGTGCAACTTGTGTGGTTGTTGCACGGGCTCCAACATGCTCTTTGAGAAAAAAGGTGGAACAACTTTGGATATAGGTGACGTGGTGGCATCATACAGTAGCATCATATGCTATAGTTGTAGTACACTCCTACTAGGACGACAACTCCTATAAAACTTTGCATTTGGCTCTTTGCCTCTTCGGGAAGTTCAACAATTCGTACTCGTGTGAACCTTGCACTTGGCTCTTCACCTCTTCGGAAGGTCCAACAATGATGATACTACAGTACAATATGCTTCTGGCAATCTGACACCGACTGAACTGCTGCACATCCACCGCGAGGGCGAGGGAGAGGGAGAGGGAGAGGGAGGGGGCACTGTAGTCAAAACCCTCTCCTCGTCCTGTGAGCCACTGCGCATGAGGGCGAGGGAGAGGCGTAGTAAGCAAGCTTCTCCTCGTTCGGCGAGTTGACGGGACACATCAAAGCAGTACTAGTACTAGTCCATACTGCGTCCTTTCCGGTTAATATGGCTTAATTTGAAACGAGAAAAATACATTGGCGGTCAACGTATGTAATAATACGCTCTTTAAGGACACTATATATAGTTTTGCGGTGATTATACGATCACTAGCTCATCATAGAGCACCGTGTTGCACCCTACTGACCGGCCACATAGTCGACGTGGCACTTTGTTGACTCGTTAAATTGTCACCTGGTTTCTGGGTTGCACCTGTCAGTTGGTAGAGCAAAGAAATCAGTTAAACAAAACTTTATGCAGGCGCGACAGGAGTCCAACCCTTGTGCGCGAACCACCCTAGCTGTGTATGTGAGTGCATGCATGTGTACTCCCTCGGTCGTCCAACAAAGAGTGTACATTGGCTAAAAAACAAAGAGTGTAGTACATCTACACTTCCAATGCATTTAGCTTTTAATCTAAATCGATATTGGTTGACTAATGCACCAACTCGTGCTCTAGGTATAGGCTACATGTCTATCCTTAATTATAGCATGCAATGACCTTCATTTAATCTTCTTCTCTCAATGGTCGCATGCACACATAAGTCTGTTACTTTTGGGCGTTAATTATGCCCTGGTCAATGTGTAAATCTCTAAATGTACAGTCTTTCACGGATGTAGGGATTAGGTTGAGCACTTGAGCGTGAGCGTGTGTGTTGCATCGTGTGTTGTGTGCCGCATGGGTGGATGAGTGTTGCGTGCATCCATGTGTATGTGTGAGTGTTGCATGTTGCATGCATGGGGCTTACTCCCTCCCATTGACATGTTCATATTTCAAGCTTCCTATATTCCCTCCATATGGTGATACTCCCTCTGTTCCCAAATACGGAGTAAAAGCCTCCCTCTGTTCCCAAATATGGACTATTTATCTTTCTAGAGATTTCAACAAGTGACTACGTACGGAGCAAAATGAGTGAAGTGAGCGTAGAGGCATAGGGATACTGTAGAAAGGAAGTCTTCGCGATCCATTATTCCCCATCTCAGTGAGAGAGAACTATTCAACTAGTCTTCGCGGTGAAGTGACAATACATGCTGCAGCGGATGGGACACCTAATTAATAGGCTGAACCAGCATGTTGGTGTTACTAAATCAACCTTACCCAGTACTGCCATCATGTTTGCCAGTAGAGCACGCTTCCGTATGCCTACGCACATATGTCCTCCATTAACTGACATATGGGCCCTCTTGCGGTAGACCCACATGTCATTGGTGTAACTATTTACACTCCGAAGGACGGCATATCCTGGTAGTATTACTAGTAGAATTGAGATTTAATGCACTTTCTTCCCCGTCTTCCACTCTTCTTCCTCCTCTCTTCTTCTTCCTCCTCTCTTCCCCATCATCGGCCGCACACCATTTCCCCCCAATCACTGCTCGCCCGCCCCGCCATCTTCCTTGGTAGCTCGCGCGTACCATATCCCCCCGCTCACTGCTCGGCCACACGAGGAGAAGCTTCTTCACTCGCCCGCCCGAATCCACTTCCCCGCTGGCTCATTGGCACCGAAAACCCCAATGGCAGAATCGACTGACACACAGAGCCACGATTGGAATTCCCTCCCCGATGTTCTCTTGGAGCTGATCTGTAATCGTATGGACCTACTCAGCATCATCTGTCTGGCCGCATGCTCGGTGTATTTGTACTGTCTACTTGTCTACAACCGGCCATCTCTTTTCAAGACACCCTGCTTGCTAATGCCTGATCCTCGCAGGTGGCTCAGACACCAACTTGACGATCCTACGAAGGTTGCCGTGGTGCCCCTTGACATGCTACCACTACCCGTCCACCTATCCTTCATGCACGACCACTACTAGGCGGGCATGAAGGCCAACTAGAGCGTCCTTATCCACCAATCCAGTAGTCCGTGGCGTCTCGTGGATATCTACACCCAGCGAGAGATAACCCTTCCATCGTTGGATACCGCCGCCATCGAGCCTCCCGGCCTGCCGAACACTCCCGCCTACTACGCACGAGATGTGTCAAGATTTTGGCTTGTCCTCTATTTGCTGAAAGTTGTAATCTACAAAGTGCCCACACCATCAGAAGACTACATGGATTACAAGCTCATTGCCTTGTTCAACATGGGATTGGTCTATCTGGAATCCGGTCGCCATACATGGTTATGGCTCATTGTCAATCCTGTTGAGGCAACATTTCTGTCTAATGCTATAGTGCATGATGGCATCATTTACGCGGTCGACGCACAGATTGGCTGCCTATACTGGTGGAATCTACCATCGTGTAATTTTTTATCTCATCTCATCTTTACCTTATGAATACGACTGCCTGTTCATTGTCACAAGTTTAGAATAGATAGTATGTCTATAACCACATCATTGCTATATGTTCCTCTCATTTCCTAGATTTTTATGACCACACATGTTATTGTTAGAGTTGATATGAGAACAATTGGCATCTAATGATTTTTAGAATATATATTATGAGCATAAAATCATGATTGCTATATGTTACTCTCATTTCCAAGATTTTTATAACAACGCATGTTATTGCTTAGAGTTGATATGAGAATAGTAGTAGTAGGTGCTATGGTAGAATATGAGTAGGCTCTGTCATAGTTGTTTTCCTCTCATTGTTATGTGATGTTTGAACCATGACATATTGCTAGGATATGAAAGCCATTGGCTTATTTTTTTAACTTGGGGTATGATTATGACCACGGCATTGCAGTTCTTTGTCTATTATATGTGTCGTTGTTATAATAGTCTTAATTCCACACATACTCTGAACATGATTGTTTATTTTTGTCCTCTTGGTCTCCAATTGAATTGTTGCAACAGACACAAATGTACTGGCCTTCATGATTCCAGGACCTAGAATCATACCAGCCGATGGGTGGTGGTTTATCGCTCATTCAGCTGACGGCGGTCATTTGATGCTCATTCGCACGTACCAAATTGACCAAACCATTACATCAAACCACATGCAGTACAATGCCTGGGGCGTTCGTGACATTGATGGCTATGGCTGCTTCGTGCTCTAGAAAGATCCCAGCTCTGTTGGGCCAGGCGTATTCAACTGGAGGTGGGTTTACAGCCTCGGCAACCACTCCATGTTCCTCAGGCTCAATTATCCGATCATCCAACCAATCATCGATCATATCACCAGCGATGATTATCGTGCTATGCAACTTCCATTCGCTAGGGGGTTGTGTTTACACATCATACGATGGGTTTCATGAATCACCATATCGACAGATTCGTGGACACAGCTTGTTGCCAAATAATTTTTAGTGTGTGAAAGGCATCAAGCTTCCATGCGACAGATGGCTTTTGCAAACCCGACATGCAGTGATGTGGTCCATGCTAACAGGAAATATGCACAACTTGATTCATACTGATATCTAGACTGGGCCATGTATTCTGCTCCTGTAGCACGACCCTCTTTTGTTGGATATTGTGTACTGTTGTTAGTTTGAAGCACTCCTCTGGTTTGAATGATAGATAACTTTCTAGGATCAAGTGCATCCTAACTCACCTGCTTAGGATGTACTAATAATGATGACGGAGATACTGTGCAGAAGCCATATATATATATATATTTATCATTTTGGCTTCAAGTGCGTACTTGTTAGTTAAACCTATGGTTAAAATGAGACACTAAATACGACTAGTAAGTAGTACAGTAGTAGTACTAGTATACGTCGGTCAAATTATTCATCATGTACACACATTGAATTGACGTGACAACACGCTACGCATGAGGTGACACAAGAATCTCGGCGGCGTGTTCGGGTATTCTGGACTTCAGATTTGGAGTACCACTTATCTATCGAAATCTTTCATCATTCACTTAAAATAGTCGATTGATCATACAATGAGTACCATATAAATGGAATTAACCGATGCAAGTTAAAGAAGGATTGGTCGGTGCTGCCGGCTGGCGTCAAGTTTGATCCCACGGATCAGGAGCTGATCGAGCACCTTGAGGCCAAAGTGAGTGCTGACAGCGCGGGATCTCACCCTCTCATCGATTTGTTCATACCAAACATCGACAACGAGAATGGCATATGCTACACCCTTCCTGAGAAACTTCCAGGTAAGACACCGATCAGCCATCTACTTGCACAAACATATTCCTTTGTTTATAGCTCTATTTTTCTTTTTAGACGCAGACCTGGTGAAGCAACTACAATTTGACAGTTAATAAAAAGTGAAACAAGTGACTGCAACATGCCAAAGATGTTATGAAAATGCCAACTACATACACTAAAACATGTACTCAACAATACTGCATGTATCACACTGAGTGGCCTAAGTAAGCATTTCTTCCAGCGCAATTCCAGGGCGTTCAAAGGGGGCACATGGACGCGTCGCAAGATACAGTCGGAGTGCGGCATGCACGCGATGTGGCACAAGACCGACAATACCTTGCCGATGATGGTCAACGGCCGGCAGACGGGCAGCTAAAAGGTTCTGGTGCTGCACACCAACAAGAACTTCGACCAGCAGAGGACCAACTAGGTGATGCACCAGTACCAGCTCGGGGAACTGGAGCAAGAGAAGGAGCGGGAGCTGCTCCTCTGCAAGATTTTCTACCAGATGAACACTAGGGCCAGGAGTAAAAAGATTATAAGTTAGTTTGGTATTGGTACTTGTACTACCTTGCCACCCGCAAGTCGGTATTGTTGTTAATGATCCTTTGGTATGAACTTGGCATTTGCTTCCAACCATCATGCTGAGGGTCAACGTGGATATAAAGCAGAATCATTTGTTTCGAAACGAATTTTGATGTACCTGATTTTTATTTCATGGGTAGCATAAGCACCTGCCGTTCGAATTCCGAGTTCTCCAAATTTTTCGAATCAAATGCATGCACTTATTATCACAATGAAAAAAAATCCCTGCTGCATCCCAGTTATCAGTCTTTACTTGCAGAATTCTCTCGTTTATTGAGCAGGTATATTTTTTTTTCAGGTCGAGCAAGTTTCAACCGGGCTGTAGACTGCCCGGGCTTGGTTTTGTTTTTAATAGGCCAACCCATGAAGACAACGGGGCACAAAGATCCAGCATGTATCTACTGGCCTCTGGCCCGCCAGCGTTAGCTATATTTTGTCTTACAACATCTACAGGCAGTTTTTTTACTGAATCAAACACACAACCCAGTTCTATTTTCCTCTTGAAATGCATGTCCTACATCTGTTTTCTAATCTCTACCTATAGTTTTACTAGTTCATATACACGTATCATTATATTGAAAATACATAAAATTCCCTTTTCATATTTACATCCTTATTTTTGTTGTTGTTTTCCCTCCTAGCGCTGATTTTTTTACCATTGGTTTTCCCTTAAGCAACTGAATTGTCCCATGTCATATTTGCTTACAAAAACAAAATGATTTTTTTGGCAAATCAATAAGTTCTTAAAAATATGTTTATCATTTCGGGATTACAACAGTTCGGATTCCACCGAAATATGCAAAATAAGGTTGAACTTTTTGACCATGGTCCTGGGCAGAAAATGGGCTGTAATAAATTACTTAAGAATTAGCAAATGGGCTGCAAATTATCAAAAAGTAGCAAATGGGCTCTATGTTGTCTCTCACGGATTTGGAGCCTAACTTGTGGGCCTACTAAGTTCATGCGTACACAAGGTTTCTCAAAAAAGAAACTTTGTCAACAATCAACTCTACCAGCGTCAGACCATTAGATGTCAATCTAATGGCAGTCATGCTTCTTCAGTCTCTGATCTTCCTACCCTAGCCGCCCAAACCAGCGCCATCGGAACCGCCTGCTCCCGCCTCCCATGGCCGGTTGTGCTGCCGGGCAGGCCTCATGGCCCCATCATACTCGCATCCCTGGCCTGTCTATCCCTCTACTCACCCACACCTCCTGTTATTTTCCGGCGACGGCAGCCGAACCAGTCAACCCTCATACTCTCCACCACGTGGGCAACCACTGCCATGTCTTCCCTGGCTTTATGTCATTCCCTTTGTAGGCCTCGCTATCGTCAACCGCCCTGGTTCTCTCGGCGCGGCGTGGTCAACATGGTCAACGAACGACATCCATCGGAAGTGGACTGTACGTGGAGAGGCTGACAGCTAGGTGCACGGCCGCACACAAGGAAATGCCTCCTTATTACGCGCAAAATAATGATTCCTCCAGCTGACATCTGGGACACTCCGGAAGGGCCTATGTATTTCATGAAAAAAAATGTTCCCTTCGCTGACAGGTCGGACCCACCAACTATATCTTTGCACGCAAGGAAGTGCCTCCTTATTGCGAACAAAAAAATGAATACCCCCTGCCAGCTGGGACCCACCATAGTGGGAGGCTAACTTGTGGGCCTACTAAGTAGACGGGGACGGAGGGATTTGTCAACTTAATCAATACATGAACGATTCTAGCTCCAGTGACCGTACGATGTCCATCCAACGACCGTAGTGCTTCTTCAACCTCTGGTCTTCCTGCTCTAGCCGCCCAAACCAGCGCCGGTCCTGCCGCGTGCTCCTGCCTCCCATGGCTGGCTGTGATGCCGCGGAGGCCTCACCACCCCCTACTACTCCCACCGCTGGCCAAGCCATCCCTCTACTGACCCACACCCCCTGTCATTCTACGGCGACGACAGCCTCACACCGCAGCCGAACTAGTGAACCCTCGTACTCCGCTCCGCGTGGGCATCCACTACCACGTCTTCCCCGGCTCCGCGTCGTCCCCTTCCTAGGCCTCGCCATCATCCACCGCCTTGGTGCTCTCGGCGCGGCGTGGTCAATGTGGTCAACAACCGACTTCCATCAGAAGAGTACTATACATGGAGAGGCTAACAGCCGGGTCCACGGCCGCAGCAAGGAAGTGCCTCCTTATTACGCGGAAAATAATGATTCCTCCACCTAACAGCAGGGACCCACCAGACGGGCAACCGTATTTCATGAAAAAAAAACATTTCCCCGTGACTGCTGGGACCCACCAGCTACATCTTCGCACGCAAGGAAGTGCGTCCGGGCAAAAAGAAACTGATTCGCCCCGTCACTACTGGAACCCACCAGCTACATCATTACACGCAAGGAAGTGCCTGATAGTCGGGACCCACCTGGTCGAAGCGTATGTAGCATTGTCATTCTGGTCGCAAACGTGTACGTCAATACTGGTCGATGTAGAGGCACACACGTGTCGTAGTAGAGGTGCGCACGTAGCATGTACATGTATTTACAGCGGCCAGTGTGCAAGAAAGAAAATACGGCCACGTACGTACATACGGGCGGGGTCTCGAACAGCTACTCGCGCATACATATGGCCAGGGCTCATGTACATGGCTAGGTCGGAATGGAGAAACAACGTCGTCGTCGTGTTCATGGGGAGCCACCAGGCTGGGTCAGAACGGAATGCGTCGTCGTGTTCATTGGGAGGGCTTGGATGGAACAACCGATGGAAACGAGGCCTGGCATACTGCACAATGGAGGAAACGGCCTTGTGTTCGACTGGCCACGTTCGAAACGAGATCTTGTTCATCAGGAGGGGTCCAGCGTACCGCAAAACGGAGGAAACGGACTTCTGTTGGACCTCCTACGATCGAAATGGGGTCCTGTTGATCGGGAGGGGTGTGGCATAGCACAAAACAGAGGAAACAGACTTGTGTTGGAGCACTGCGGTCGAAACAGGGGTCTTGTTCATCAGGAGGGGTGTGGCGTACCGCAAAACAGGACTCCACATGATATTGTTCATCTCCACCGTCGACCTCCTCCAACCTCCAAAGTGTACTATTCATCCACCGTCGACCTCCTCCAGCCTCCACCAGCGACTGTTCATCCACGGGCTCCTGTTCATCCAGCCTCCACCGTGCGCTACTCCACCGACTACTATTCAACCATCCCTCTCCACGGGCTCCTGTTCAACCACCCCTCCATGGGCTACTGTTCATCCATCCCTCCACCATCTACTGTTCAACTAGCCCTCCACAGGGTCGTCCTATTCATCCAGCCCTCCACGGGATCCTGTTCATCCAGCCCCAACCGGCTCGATCGATCGGGGTCATGTTCATCTAGAGGCAACACCACGGGGTCCTGTTCATCCACCCCCACCAGGAATTGTTCATCCAAACCCCCCAGAAATGCTCACTGTTCATCCAACCCCCCAGCAACACTCACTGTTCATCAAGGGAAGGAGGCAACAGGGTTGATCGGCTTCAGTTAGCAGCAGTAGCGAAGGAATCACTCGAGTTCACTAACGTAGCTAGTGCAATCTCTCGGGTTTAGTTAGAGCCCAAAGCCTCGCTTGGGTTCTGTTAGAGCCCAACGCCTCGCACCCATGCGCATACGGTACGAGAGAAACGCGCATCGCTCGGCCCCCGACCACCCACCGTAACCGGGAACTCCCCGATATTTTCCTCACCCTCGCTTCGACCATGGTTTTTTCCGTCATGGACAGCCCAAAGAATGTCATGCAGCTGTGTCTCCGGCCCGCCCAGGACGAGAAGCCCATTTTTTGTCATGATTTTTTGTCATAGAAGTAGGATCCCACCACATCTATGATGATACCGGGTTTTTCACAATTATCTTCATAGAAGTGTCATAAGTATGACAGAAAAATTTTGTTCGGCCCAAAATGTTACAAATGTGTCTTTTTTTGTAGTGAATTATCGTGGCACCTGGTTAGTCTAGTTCTTCATTAGTGTATTCACTCTCAGAAAGAAAATTTCACTTTGTCAAAATTTTCAAACTCTTCGAGTGTTGTGCACCCATTCCTTTTAAGATGTGGAAGTGTTGGTACGGGTGCTGAGTCTAACTTACTGCACGTTTGCGGAATCTAGGATATTTTGCTCACACCATAATACACAGAATCTTTTCTCATCGAGAGGCTTGGTGAAGATATCAACGAGATTTTCTTCAGTACTGACGTGACTGATAACAATATCCTCTGGAGCAACATGATCGGGAAGAAAATGATGTCTGACTTCAGTATGCTTGGTGCGAGAATGTTGCGCTGGATTGTGTGCAATTTTGATCGCACCCTCATTTTCGTAGAAAAGAGGAATCTTCTTGACCTTTATGAGATAATCCTTCAGTCTACTTCATCCATAGTAACTGAGTGCAACACGCGCCAGCTGCAATATATTCGGCCTCAGCCATAGAGAGAGACACACACAATTCTGCTTCCTTGACGACCAACATACCAAAGATCTACCAGGAAATGACATGTCCCAGAAGTAGATTTCCTGTCAACCAGTTCACCTGCGTAATCTGAGTCTGAATATCCAATGTGATCAAAATGTGCTCTCGTAGGATACCATAAACCTAAGGTGGGGTGTGAGCCAAATATCTTAGAATACGCTTGACCGCTCGGTGATATGATTCTTTCAGTGCAGCCTGAAAACAAGCACACATACAAACACTCAACATAATATCATGTCTGAATGCACATAGGTAAAGTAAAGAACCAATCATCAAATGTTAAGCTTTCCGATCATAATGTTTACCATACACATCTCCGTCCATTTTACCATTCATGGGCATCGGTGTTTTGTAGCCGTTCTGTTTGCAATCTTGCATTTTGAACTTCTTCAGGCAGTCTCTCAGATATTTATCCCGAGATATGAAAATTCCATTCTCCTATTGACGTATTTGCAGTCCAAGAAAGAACTTAAGTTCACCCATCATGGAAATTTGATATTTCTCAGACATCATTCGCTCGAATTCCATGCAGCAAGCATTGTTAGTACAGCCGAAAATAATATCATACACATAAATTTGACACATGAATAGATCACCATCAATAGCACGTGTGTAAAAAGAGTGGAATCAATGGATCCTGGCTTGAACCCTTTGTCGAGCAGAAACCTTTTAGAGGTGTCATACCAAGCTCGAGGGGCTTGCTTCAGCCCATATAGAGCCTTTTTCAACCTGAAAAATTTGTTAGGAAACTGAGGATTTTCAAAGCTAGGTGGCTGCCTAACATATATTCCTCATCAATTACACCATGAAGGAAAGCACTTTTCACATTCATTTGATAAAGCAGGATACTACTGTAGTTTGCATATGTGAGAAGTGTTGGGGAATGCAGTAATTTCAAAAAAATTCCTACGATCATGCAAGTTCTATCTAGGAGATGCATATCAACGAGAGGGGAGAGTGTGTCCACATACCCTCGTAGTCCAAAAGCGGAAGTGTTTAGTAATGCGATTGATGTAGTCGAACGTCTTCACGATCCAACCGATCCAAGTACTGAACGTACAACACCTCCGTGTTCAGCACACGTTTAGCTCAATGACGTCCCTCGTGCTCTTGATCCAGTTGAGGACGATGGTGAGTTCCATCAGCACAGAGGCGTGGCGACAATGATGATGATGTTACCGGCGCAGGGCTTCGCCTAAGCACAACTACAATATGACCAAGGTGTGTAACTGTGGAGGGGGGCACCGCACACGGCTAAGAGAAGACTTTGTGTGTTCTAGGGTGCCCCTACCGACGTATATAAAGGAGGGAGGAGGAGGAGGCCGGCCCTAGGGGGCTCCCCAAGAGTATGGAGTCCTACTAGGACTTCCAAGTCCTAGTAGGAATCCCTTTCCTTTTCAGAGTAGGAGAGAAGGGAAGATGGAAAGAGAGAGGGAGTAGGAAAGCGCAAGGGGGTTGAGGGAGTCCCGCATTAAGGGGTCCTTGGTCAGCTGGACTATTTACATGGGCTGGACTGTTGGGCTATCAAGACACAAGATAGAAGACTTCTTCCCGTGTCCGGATGGGACTCTACTTTGCATGGATGGCAAGCTTGGTAATTCGGATATGTAGATTCCTTTCTATGTAACCGACTTCGTGTAATACTAGCCCCCTCCGGTGTCTATATAAACTGGAGGGTTTAGTCCGTAGAGGCAACAATAATCATAATCATAGGCTAGACTTCTATGGTTTAGGCATTACGATCTCATGGTAGATCAACTCTTGTAATACTCATATTCATCAAGAATAATCAAGCATGAAGTAGGGTATTACCTCCATAGAGAGGGCCCGAACCTGGGTAAACATTGTGTCCCCCGCTTCCTGTTACCATCAGCCTTAGACGCACAATTCGGGACCCCCTACCCGAGATCCGCCGGTTTTGACACCGACATTGGTGCTTTCATTGAGTGTTCCGTTGTGTCGTCACCAGAAGGCTTGATGGCTCCATCAATCGTCTACAACAACACAGTCTAGGGGGAGATCTTGCTCCCCGATCAGATCTTCATATTCGGCAGCTTCGCACTGCGGGCCAGCTCACTTGGCCATCTAGAGCAGATCGATAGCTACGCCCCTGGCCATTAGGTCAGATTTGGATGCCTGAATTTCGTGGCTGATATCCATGGAGACTTGATCTTCGATAGATTCAAGCCCATGATGGCTGTCCCCTGGCACTATCATGAACATGACCTAAATCTGTCGTTGGGCCGCGCTTAGGAGACACCGCCCGTAACCGCTCTGGCCCTAGATCCGGAGCAGACCATGCCGTCCGAGGACGGGAAGCTCAACCCCGCCACAGAAGCCGCAGACTCAGCGGCGTTTGAGCCGCACACATACCCAACATCAAGCTGGGCTTGTGTCACCGGAACCTCAGATTCGTCTCCGGCCATAGGTTCCGGACCGCATGCATCCGCGTCCATCGAACTTGATTGGGTGCCGATCTTGGAGTTCAGCTCCGCCGACATCTTCCAGCACTCACCTCTAGGCGATGTGTTGAACTCATTGAAATCCCTCTCCCTGACGGGGGAATCTCGGCCGAACTATGTCCGGCTGGAATTAGAAGCGGACAATGAAGAACTTCGTTTCCCACCAACCACCCACTTTATAGCCACTGTCGATGACTTAATCGACATGCTTGATTATGACTCCGAAGACATCGACGGTATGGACGACGATGCCGAAGAGGAGCAGGAACCACCGCCTACAGGGAGTTGGACAACCACCTCCTTGTACGACATATACATGTTGGATACACCCAAAGAGAACAACAGCGACGATGAAAATCTAGTCGAGGATAAACCTCCTAAGATACAGCCAAAGCACCGACGTCAGCGGCGCCGCTCTAAGCCACGCCGTAGCAAAAACAGCAACACCGTCACAGGAGAAAACAATACTCCGGACGATGCCGAAGACAATGAAGACCTCGTTGAGCCAACCTCCGAACAAGAGGAACTGGAGGATGGGCGAGTCAGCCCCAACGAACAGGCCATGAATGAAGACTCGGAAGACAGTTACTACCTTCTGCACTCCGAGGACGAAGTGAGCCTTGGCGACGAAGAATTCATCGTGCCTGAGGAGCCTGTCGAGCAGGAGCACTTCAAGCGTCGGTTAATAGCCACTGCAAGGAACCTAAAAAAGAAGCAATAGCAGCTTCAAGCTGATCATGATCTACTCAATGATAGATGGACTGGTGTCCTGCCAGCCGAGGAATAAGGCCTCGAACGCCCAACCAAAAGTTACCCGAAGCACAAATTGTTACCCCAGTTTGATAACGAGCCGCTGGAGCCCGTCCTTCCAGCACATAATGCGGTTGACTGACCACCACGTGGCCGGGACAAAGTGGCAACTCGAGCCGAACACTAACCCGCACCACCTCGCCGTAAAAATAGAAATACAACAGCTCGGGGATATACATATGACCTACAGCATGACTTGGAAAACAAAGCAGACCAGACCAGAACGATCTACGGATGGCTGGGGCGTGCCCCGATGTGCGATGATGGCCACCAGGCCGAACGTGACAAATATAACCACGTCCAGGCCGAAAACCGCAGACGAACTCCATCCGATCTACATCATAACTTGGCCCGATATAGAGGCGCCACACACCCCCTTTGCTTCACCGACGAACTAATGGAACATGAATTCCCGAAAGGGTTCGAACCCGTGAACATCAAATCATATGATGGGACAACAGACCTCGTGGTATGGATTGAGGACTTTCTTCTCGACGATCATATGGCCCGCGGTGATGATCTTCATGCCATCAAATACCTCCCGCTAAAACTCAAGGGACCAGCTCGACACAGGTTGAACAGTCTACCTGAAAACTCCATTGGCAGCATGGAGGACTTGGAAAACGCCTTTCTTGACAACTTTAAATGCACATATGTCCGACATTCGGATGCCGATGAACTAAGTCATATAGTTCAACAGCCCGGAGAGTCGGCCAGGAAATTCTGGACCATGTTCTTAACTAAAAATAACCAGATAGTCGACTGCCCGGTTGTCGTAGCCCTAGCGGCCTTTAAGCATAGCATCCGTGACGAATGTCTCACCCGACACCTCGGCAAGAAAAGCCGAAGTCCATGGCAGCCCTCACGACACTTATGACCCGCTTTTGTGCCAGCGAGGATAGTTGGCTAGCCCACAGCAATAATCATGCAAGCGAGCCTGGTACTTGTGAGGCCAGAAACAGCAACAGCAAGCCACGACGCAATAGACACAAGCGTCGAAGCAACAGTGACAACACCGGAAACACGGCTATGAACGCCGGATTTAGTGGCTCTAAGTCCGGTCTGCGGAAGAAGCCATTTAAGAGAAACAATCCGGGCCCGTCCAGTTTGGACCGCATACTTGATCGTCCATGTCAAATCCATGGCACTCTTGATGAACCAGCCAATCAGACCAACAGAGAATGTTGGGTCTTCAAACAGGCCGGCAAGTTAGATGCCGAGAACAAGGAGGAGGGGTCGCAAAGCGACAACAATGACGAGGAGCCCTGGCCATCGAACACAGGGGGACAGAAGAAGTCCCCTCCCCCAAGTTAAAACGGTAAACATTATATACGCTACCCATATCCCCAAGAGGGAGCGCAAGCGTGCACTCAGGGACATCTACGCAATGGAGCCAGTGGCCCCAAAGTTCAACCCATGGTCATCCTGTCCGATCACCTTCGATCGCAGGGACCATTCGACCAGTATCCGTCATGGAGGTTAAGTCACACTGGTCCTTGACCCAATCATTGATGGATTCCACCTTACGCGGGTCCTCATGGATGGTGGCAGCAGCCTGAACCTGCTCTATCAGGATACAGTGTGCAAAATGGGCATCGTTCCCTCAAGGATCAAGCCCACAAAGACTACCTTTAAAGGTGTCATACCAGGTGTAGAGGCCTGTTGTACGGGCTCAATCACAATGTAAGTGGTCTTCGAATCCTCGGATAATCTCCAAAGCGAAGAATTGAGCTTCGATATCGTCGCCTTCCGTAGTGGCTATCACGCACTACTCGGACGAACCGCATTTTCTCGATTCTATGCGGTGTCGCACTACGCTTACCTCAACTCAAGATGCCCGGGCCATGCGGTGTTATAACAGTCAATGGAAACACGGAATGCTCTCTCCGCACCAAGGAGCACACCGCGGCCCTTGCAGCAGAAGTACAGAGCGGCCTTTTTAGGCATAACCGGAATTCAGCGGCCAAGCTCCCGGACACTGTCAAACGAGTCTGAACTACTCCGCAGCAGGACGATCCAGTTCGTCAAGAGCTTAACTAGCAATTCGGCATCCGTCCGAGTCCCAACCAAACAGCGGTATTTGTACCATGCGTACATAACTTCACACTCAAAATACCATGGGCATAGATGGAGGCACAGCTAGACTGTGGTCCATAATATTGCTCAACCGCTCCTAGACCCGCATACTTTTACTATTTCTTTTTCTTTTCAGGTTTCTTTTTCCCCCAAGCCTTTTCCTGATAACCTGGTCATCGGACCTATCAAGGGACGGATACCCCAAGAAGGCAAGAAGCTTTGACATAGAAGGGAACCCCCAGGTGGTCTCTGCTAACGATCGTTATACCTATTTTAAAAACCCGCACGCAGCTCGCCCTTGGTTGTGGCATGTCAAATAGACCTATTTGCTTATCGCATTACTTGTACTAATACGCCTTGATGTATTAATCAAATTACAATGGAAAATAAGTTGCGGCTCAATGTTTGCGGCGTCAGCTTATTGCTTGATTTTTTTCCTTTTCTTTATATTCTTATCAATTACGCCCATACACTCTGGTACGCCTTAATTTGCCAGGGGCTTCATCGTACCCCACAATATGACAATA
This sequence comes from Triticum dicoccoides, assembly GCF_002162155.2. Classification (NCBI taxonomy): domain Eukaryota; kingdom Viridiplantae; phylum Streptophyta; class Magnoliopsida; order Poales; family Poaceae; genus Triticum; species Triticum dicoccoides. The sequence continues at coordinate 531,484,096 of NC_041381.1, read as the reverse complement.
AAGTCTGATCACTTTTACTGTACAGTTCGGCACCCCGAACTCATAACATTATATGCATCGGCTCCGAATCATGTCTTTGGTTAATAGTTGGGTTGCCCGGCTCCTGTGCTTACTACCTTACGTTCCGCAATATCGTCTAGGGTAGTAAAGGGAGAACTACTGCGATTTTGTCCTGGTTCTCCCGGATGAGGACCTCAGTAGAGAAAGCCGAAAACTGACTGTCTTGATGCGGCGAGAGCCGGTCAGCTGTTCGAGAGGTTACAAATCTTTAGCAATTTTTTCTGCATTATGCGATGAATCAGTTTTTATCCGATCAGGCGTGTATAGCTCCTCAAGTTCGGACTTCCGAACACCAGGGGCTACGCCTAAACTTTTCTTGTCAAACTCCTATGGCTAAGTGAGAGTAATAAAGCCACATAGTCCGATTGTCTAGTTCGCTGCGCTAAATACCTCCTTAAAGGACCAAAACCTTGGATAAAGAGAGTTTAGATTTATCCCGAACACCCCCGTACTACCTACATGGGGGCAGAAGCCGACGACTGGCCAACTCTCAGATTTAACAAAACGGCCGCATAGGAGGTAAAATTTTAAATAACAGACATTATATTACATAACGGATTTGTTTCATAGTACAGGACATGATAACATGAGTGTATTCATGGGAATATGACATCCTTAGCACATTGCTCCGCCACAAGGCGGGATCCCTCCAGGACACTGTCGAAATACAATTTGAGTGTGTGGTGCTCCTGGCCCGCGGGCGTTCCCTCGGTCATCAGCTTCGTGGCGTCCATCTTCGCCCAGTGCATCTTGGCATGGGCAAAGGCCATTCGCGCGCCATTGATACAGACCGACAGCTTGATGGCATCAAGCCGAGGGCAGGCACTGACAAGCCGCTTCACGACTCCGAAGTAGCTGCTGGGAATGGCTTTGGAAGGCCATAGCTGGATTATTAAATCCTTCATGGCTAGTTCGGCCGCCCTATGTAGCTCGACCAGCTATTTCAGTTGATCGCTAAAGGGCACCGGATGTTCTGGCGCAAGGTATTGTGACCAAAACAACTTCTCCGTAGAGCTCCCCTCTTCGGCACGGCAAATCCGCAAATGCACCTGGAGAACTCCAAATCTGGGTCAGTAAGAGGAACCTTTCCTTCACATATCTGCTCTGCATAATAAAAGCCTTACCAACGTGATTTTCTTTGCCGCCTGGATTTCCTAGATGGTGCCCTGGGCTTCGGCTTGGGCATCGTGTGTGCTCTGGCGGGCCTCGACAAGTTCGGACTCTTGATCTTCTTGACAGCGTCCTGGAGCTCTTACTGGACCTCACTGACCCGGGCCTCATGCTTTTTGCGTGTGGCTCATTCCTTGGCCGCTTTGTCCTCGGCCTCGGCCAGCACCTTCTTGAGGGCCTCTACTTCGATCGTTGCCCCTAATAAATATCATGGTACTTTAGTCAGCACGAATCATTCATCCTTCCTGAATATATACAATTTTACTGCATACCTTGACTGTCCTCCAGCTGCTTCTTCATGCGGCCAAGCTCTTCCTCGGCCCGCTCCAGACTCCGCTTCAGTTTGGAGACTTCCGTAGTGTGAGAGGTTGCAGCCGGTAGTGACGCGTGCTTATTCACATAGACATTTTAGATTAGTTTCCTGCGAAAATTATTTGATCCTCTGTCCAGTTGTCTTTTCAAACACTGGACAGTGTCTCAGGGGCTACTGTCTATACTGTGACATTGTTTTTATACAATTACATTACTTACCTCAAAGCCTATTAGAAGGCTAGTGCAGGCTTTGGTCAGTCCGCTTTCTACAGACTAGATCCTCTCAATCACCATACCCATAAGGGCACGGTGTTGCTCGACAATGGAAGCGCCTCACAGCGCTTCCAGCAAAGTTTCCAGTGCCTCTGTATGACAGAGCTCACCGGCGGAATAGTGTGACACCCCAAAATTTTGGCCTTGTTTTATTAAATTATTTTTTTCCAGGAATTAAAACTTTGGATTTCTGAGCTCCATTTTGATTTTTTTAATCATTTCCTTCCCTGTTATGATGAGTTTTTCCCAAAGAGAAAATTTTCAAATATGTTATTGGACTTGTTTAACCTCTCAAGAAAAACTTTACTTTTATCAGTATAACTAATTAACTAACTTAATTGCTTGATCTTTACTTTCTTGAAAATAGTTTTTTTTTCAAGGTTAAATGGCCATATTTGAACTACAACCATTTGATAGATTCACTTAAAATTTCCACAAAAATTTGGAGATGTCATGTGATGTTTTTAAATCACTTTTATGCAAAAATATATTTCATTCACTAAATATTTTGAGCCCTACTCTCAATTTTTCTTCTCTGGTCCAGAGTGCATTTTGCACTACAACCTATTTGAGTATTCATTTAAAACTTCTACCAAAATTAAGGGAGGTCAGTAGGAGCCTGTTATCCCTCTTTGTGCAAAAAACTAATTATGTTCTTTGAAAAATTTGAGTGAATCAACCTCATTTCCATTCAGGACCAACTTGAGGATTTGTACAGCAACCACCATTTTAGTTGCTCCTATACCCTTAACTATTTCTCCTACTTGTAGTCCCCCATGTGAAACCCTTAAGTCCAGGAGCATGCACCATTTAGATCATTTTTGGTTCATGGAATAATGTCATTTATTTCCTGTCCAGAATTGAAGTTTTGTAAAACTTGCAATAACAAGTTTCTTCTTTTGTCCAACTAACATCACCACTCTCTCTTTCATCCACAGAGACACTGATCTGGAGATTTTGGCCACTCCAAGAAATGCCTAAGTGCCCTTGGCATTTTGTCAAACACCTGGTGTGCATGGCCAGTTTTGACATGATTTTGTCTTTGCATTGTGACCTTGAACCTTGGATCATACCAGCTTGTCCAATGGTTTTGCCTTAGACTATAACCCCACCCTGCTAAATCCCAGCTCCAACCAAGCGCTCTGGAGTGCCATGGCATTTCGTCGAGCACATTCAGTGCATGCACTGGACGCGCCCAGAGCGCGCGTATTGCAGCCACGCGGCCGAGCCGACACGCTAGCCCCCACGGCTTTGGCCCGCTCTGCAGAACCTCGCCACGCGCTCCCCGCCTCGCAACATCGCGCCAAACCAACCTGGCACGCTACAGCGCCGCCGCCAGGGCGTTCTTGGCGGCACTCCGGCGTCGGCAGTGCGCCTCTGCCACGGGCAGCGCCGCCCAAGCCTCGCCCGCTCGCCACCTGGCCCCTGGAGCAGTGCGAGCTCATCCACAAGGGTGTCGCCTAGCTCTCGTCGCCGCCACGTTCCCCTGCAGCTACAGAACGGCGGTTCGCCGGCCGCCCTTATTCACCGCCGCGGAACCGACCTTGTCGCACTATAAATGGACACCCCGAGCCCCTCTGAGCACGCACGCGACCTCATGCTACCCCCATGGTGCTCCCCTGCCTCGCATTCGACCCGGGGAGGTCTCCTTCCTCGTCTCCGGCAACTCCTGCCGCCGCCACCGCCCCGGCCAATCCGGCACCTCCAGTACCTCCCCCTCTCCGTTCTCTTCACCAGGAACCTTCTCATCCTCCTGTGAACTCGTTCCCCTGCTTGATTTTGATCGGGAGCCATCTCCTCCACAAAATCACTTTGCTCCCGAAGCTCCCTCCGCCGCGAAGCTCACCGCCGACGACTTCTTCCACCCCTGTCGACCCAACGACCACCGAGAAGACCGCCGCAGTCTCGCGGATCCATCCAGACCCTCTGGAACCCGCGGGGAGCCACCGTTCGCCGACGGCGATCGCCGTGGCCTCGCCTCCGTTCGGGCAGAGGAAGAGGAGGGAGGGATAGACTGGTCAAACCTGACCAGTGGGCCCCTTGGACCCAGTGTCAGTGACCCTGCGCCTATCCACGTCGGTTAAGTGAAGGCGTATTAACCCCAGTACGCTTTCCCCGCTCCGAAAACGTATTCCCTTCCGAAATGTTTTCTTTTCTGTTTTATTTTAAAAACAGATTTTGACCAGAACTTTGACTGGCTATAACTTTTTAAATATAAGTCCAAATGAGTTGATTCTTTTTCCTACCTTCTTCAAATTTGATCTAGTTTATTTTAAGATTTATTTAAAAAAAATTCAAACAACTTTTTGGTTCTGTTTTTGAAATATGTGTTAATTCAAATATATTTTTCAAATAGGATTTTGGGGAAAGAGAAGAAAACTTTCAAAAGTTTGGAGAGCACCCTGCCTTTCCACACGTTGAAGGCAAGCATTCTGAACCCTGGCATAATAATTTTTGGAGTAATCATTGATGCATTTATAACACCACCGCTTTTCGAAGGACTTGTTATTTCATGTGATATGATCATATGCATGGGTGCATGTTATTGTTTTCCATGCTGTTGGAAAAAAACACACTTGTGATGATCATCATCCTCATGTGCCTTGCATGCATACCGGTAGGAACCGGGAAAACCTCTGCCTTGGGTAGGCATGAGGTTGTCGCCGGTCACCGTCGGGACGGTTATGTCCGGTATGGCATGGTAAGATATAATGAGTGTTGATTGTATTGGTTGAAATATATTCGTTATACTAATCATGCAGGGAATACTTAAACCTCCTGAGTCGACCGTAGATCGAGTCTTATTCCAGTAACCCCCATACTTGTTTCGTACTACCACTCCTCTCTACAGCAAGTAGAGTACGGTTCAGTAAGTTGTCAACCTCTTTCTAGCACACACCGTACAGAGAGGCCATGGTGGAAGATACTGGTTGTAACTGGTAGGCAGGCCACCTGGTCCGGGAGCATGGGTGTTTCCGGTTGGGACCGAGAGGGGAGGCCACCCCTTAGAGCGCGCGATATAAATTTGATCCCATGCTACGCGAGGTTGTAGCCTCCCCACTTAGAGTTTGCTTAACAGGTGTCGTGGGTGATTCCAGACACGTGTGTGATAAGCTGGTGTGTGCAACTTAGGTGTGTTTTCAACAAAAATACCGTAGATGGAATTAGTCCTGATGGACTAAAGAAATCCGTTACTCGTGGGTAAAGAGTACACCCTCTGCAGAGAATAAACTTATTCGAATAGCCGTGTCCATGGTTAAGGATTACAGTCTGGGATGGGTCAAGTATCGGTCTTAGTGTCGGTCTTCGGAGGTGAAACTATTAATCCAGAAATGGAATTACTACTTGTGACTGGTGATAACTATGCTTATTATTATTTGACTAACCCATGATATTGATGTTATTATCGTGTATCTCTGGGATAGTTCTACCTCCGGGATATTCACTTTGATTGTTTCCTTTAAAGCCCTTTATGAGGCGTCGCTCAGACGCCCGACTTTGGCATTTCTTTTAAAAGCCCTTTATGAGGCGTCGCTCAGACGCCCGACTGTGGCATTTCTTTTAAAGCCCTTTATGAGGCGTCGCTCAGACGCCCGACTGTGGCATTTCTTTTAAAGCCCTTTTATGTGGCGTCGCTCAGACGCCCGACTGTGGCATTTTTTTAAGCCCTTTATGTGGCGTCGCTCAGACGCCCGACTGTGGCATTACTTGTTATTTATTTCATAAATTTCTTTTATACTATCAGGTTATTGTAATTTTATAAATAGCTTGCTTGCACGCATCCGAGAGTTACTTATCTTTTGTGGCCGACGTCATGAGCATAAAAATATTTTTTTCAGCACATCATTGTTATATTATACCTGTGTTCATAATGTTTGCGAGTACATTCAAAGTACTCACTGGCTTGTCCCTGGCTATTGTCTTGGCCAGATTTTCCTGCACAGAGAGGAGCGACGCGATGCCAGCCCCGGAACCCACGCAATGGAGATAGCAGCCTCGCGAAGATAGGAATTTAACCTGGTCAGCTGTTCCCGTGGGGAATGGAGTCCCATAGACACAGATGTTTCACAACCCGCTTCCGCCATCAATCACTAGAAACCATTGGTTGTACCCATAGGCCAGAATGGTCTTGTACTACATATTCTGTATTTGGCTTGGAATTTCTGTATCAAGTTGGAGCCTCATCAGCTAACAGTAATCCTGGGGCTGATGAGAACGACAGTCTTTTCTGGAAATTTATTACCCAGAAAACCCGGTCGTGACAGGCTTGGTATCAGAGCCAGGCTGACCATTGGCTAATCCTATCCTAGCCAGGTCAATGGACTTAGGCAAACCAACCCACTAGACCATAGCCAAACACCAGCCAAGCTTCTCGTGCAAGATAGCCACACAGTGACCCAACACCTTTTGGCAGTCGGTGCCCAACCTATCAACCTAACCTGTCACTCATGCGCCAGTGACCGGCCCCTAAATAGTCTTTTCTCGCAAGCGTGCGAAGGAAGATTCCGTCCCCTTTTCCCTATAAAAAGGGCGCGCTAGTCTCAACCCAGCACAGCACAGCCGCTACCCCCCAAACCGAGCCACAATGCCTGGACCTATAGTGCACAACGAATCCACAGCAACCAACCTTGGAGGTTTTGTGACCATCCTCGCAAACCTCACCCGTCGTGCCTATGCGTTAGAGGAGCCACCAGAATATGTTGTGTATCAAGGACCCATGAGCGGTGAAGACCGCCAATTCTGGGCCACTGTGCACATTTACGGTAGGGGTCTAGCACCCGAGCGCCCCTACCGGTTCACCGGAAGAACAACTTCCTTTGAGCCACAAGCCATCCAGCTAGCCGCTCGAGAGGCTATAGTTCATCTCAGGCACTTGTCGCCCAGAGTTAACTGTCGCTCGTTCCACTACTACCCCAGACGAGAAGGGTATGGTAGACCACCCCAAGTCGCCAATGGAGACCACGAGACGGACCCCGCATTGTTGCACCTAGTGCGCTATGTAAGTGCACTAGAGGCACTGTTCGACTAGATCACCATTGATCTAATAGCAGCTCGTGGAGAGCTGGTTCGTTGAGCCCCGGTGAGAGAAGAAAACGAGCCCAACACCAACAACCCGGTCGTGCTGTTTGGACAACCGATCGAGACCCCGAGATCTGCCCCAGCCATCGGCCAAGGTGCTGCGATAACCCCAGAAGTGCTTCGTAGCATATTGGGAGCACACTCCAACGGGGTTGTGGCCAACAATCCCCGCAATGGTCATTCTCACTACCCCGACCCTGCAGTTCCTCCGCCATCTCCGACTAATCCCGGCAGAGAGACACATGGAGAAGCCTCGACATCCGCCAGGCACGCCCGTTTAGACATAAACGAGGTAGAATGAGCCGTATGAGTAGTACCAAGTTTCAATGTATCCTCGCTTTGTAATCATGCGACCGCATATATTAACGCAGCCTGTCTTTGTGCCTCTGTTTTAATAATAGCCTTGCATGTTTGGTCAGCGCATAGCTGCATATTCTTCCGGGCACAACTACCAAAACCAGCCCGACAACAACCACAGTAACACATCTCTTTATGAGATATGTGTATCTCTGACACTGACCTGACCTTTGGAGCCAAACTGGCAAATTTATTACTTTTCGCCACGGTAAAACGATCCGGCTCCTTTGCTATATAAAGGCCACCTTGTGACCTTACCCAGCAACCCTCACTTTGCGCACAACACTCACGCTTCTTCCTGTCATGCCGAACCCCAGCATTCATCTGAGAACCCCAGATGCAACCCCATGTAGCTTTGTCAAATTATTGTGGGATTTTACCCGCAGTACCATGGGTTCTACCCAGCCACCCCAGTACGAGCTGTTCAAATCAAGGATCACCCCATCCACCTCGGAATATTGGGCAGCAGTACACATTCCTCCTGTAGACCCCAACCAAGATCCAATAGAAGTTTCCTTCGTGGGGAAATCTATGCCAACCCCACACTTGGCCATAGAAGCTGCTGCGAAAGAAGCGATTGCTCGTCTTCGATCCGCAGTACCCTATGCCCGCGAACGAGGATATTATTACTTTCCAAGTCGTGCAGCACCCGGAGAAATAACGTCTTTTCCCGGTGGGCGGATTGAGAGAGACCCAGTTCTGGCCAACCTTATCCAGTACATCATTGCTCAAGAGCATTTAAACCAGCGAGTGATGGATTATCTCCAGAGCCTCGCAGATTTAAATCCTCAGATTGCCATCGGCAGACCACTGAGACCCGACCAGGAGAGACGCATTCATCGACTGGTCAATCCACTTCCTCCAATAGAAGAGGAGTGTATTCCTTTACCAGAGACATTTTATCAGGGCCCCGTCCAGTTACCGTTTTCATTTTAGACTTCACTATTGTATGTGTTCCTTGCAGCATTTATTTATGTATGTGACTTATGCGTGATACCCTGAGTTTGTACGGCAAGTTAATTATTTGGCTTCTGCTCATGTGTGTAGTTTTGTTGTGGTTTACGCTCCTTTAAAGTAACTGTTATCCCCTCGCGAAACCCTGGAGTGAGATTTTCTTTTCTCTGAGTTGCTACATCTACACTTTCTCACGACGTGGATTATTTAATTTCACTCAGCACCACGAGCAGACTCACAGCCATAATCATACGGACACATACACTGTTTGCAAAACTTTGCAACGGTGTTACATCCAGCTAATCACCCCCTAACAACAGTAAGCACCCGGCATACTTCATCTACTCCTCATGATCACCATCACGGAGAGCCAACACCCGAGCCGCAGCATCGCGATACTCGTCGAAGATCATCGCGCACAGGAGCACAGAGAGCCCCAGCAGTGTCGCCAGCCCTCCGCATATCAGGATCACAAACCAGTCCGGCATCACCTCCGCCATTAGAGCCTCGACCGAGCTTCTGTAAGCAGTAGCGGAGAAATAAGGAGGAGGAGAAGTGAGGCCAGGTGTAAGGAGGAAGAGAGAGGCACCCCGGCCGTTTTTATAGCTCGAGCTCGGTGTACGGTGGGCGAAGTCCACCAACGCCGCTCGTCGCCGATCGCCGGTGTTCGGAGTCGAATCCACGAGCAGTGCCCATAGCGCACTGGCCCGCGAGGTAAGTGCACGCTGCACCAGCAGCTAGCACGCCGCGCACTACCACGGTACGGCCTAGATGCCCTACACACTAGGCATCGCCGGTGGAGAAAGCGCGCGGGAGAGAGGAGGAAGAAAGGTCCAGAGGGAGAAGAAGAGGAGACTGACAGTGGACCCCGGGTCCACCTGTCAGCCAGAGAGAGCACTATGCTCTCGGGTGCGATCAGCGTATATCTAAATTTAGGAGTTATCCTAAATTTATATCCAGCGTAGAAATCGCCCGTTTTTGTCTCGGACCGTAGACTTTTCCGCACAGCACCAGTTTTCACACAGTGGTTTTTCACCACTTATTGCCCTCTCACTGTAGCTACATCTTTATTGCGTAAATATTCTCTTAACACCGCTTTCAGCAAATCTCGAGGACGAGATTTTTCTTAAGGGGGATAGTATTGTGACACCCCAAAATTTTGGCCTTGTTTTATTAAATTATTTTTTTCCAGGAATTAAAACTTTGGATTTCTGAGCTCCATTTTGATTTTTTTTAAATCATTTCCTTCCCTGTTATGATGAGTTTTTCCCAAAGAGAAAACTTTTCAAATATGTTATTGGACTTGTTTAACCTCTCAAGAAAAACTTTACTTTTATCAGTATAACTAATTAACTAACTTAATTGCTTGATCTTTACTTTCTTGAAAATAGTTTTTTTTTCAAGGTTAAATGGCCATATTTGAACTACAACCATTTGATAGATTCACTTAAAATTTCCACAAAAATTTGGAGATGTCATGTGATGTTTTTAAATCACTTTTATGCAAAAATATATTTCATTCACTAAATATTTTGAGCCCTACTCTCAATTTTTCTTCTCTGGTCCAGAGTGCATTTTGCACTACAACCTATTTGAGTATTCATTTAAAACTTCTACCAAAATTAAGGGAGGTCAGTAGGAGCCTGTTATCCCTCTTTGTGCAAAAAACTAATTATGTTCTTTGAAAAATTTGAGTGAATCAACCTCATTTCCATTCAGGACCAACTTGAGGATTTGTACAGCAACCACCATTTTAGTTGCTCCTGTACCCTTAACTATTTCTCCTACTTGTAGTCCCCCATGTTAAACCCTTAAGTCCAGGAGCATGCACCATTTAGATCATTTTTGGTTCATGGAATAATGTCATTTATTTCCTGTCCAGAATTGAAGTTTTGTAAAACTTGCACTAACAAGTTTCTTCTTTTGTCCAACTAACATCACCACTCTCTCTTTCATCCACGGAGACACTGATCTGGAGATTTTGGCCACTCCAAGAAATGCCTAAGTGCCCTTGGCATTTTGTCAAACACCTGGTGTGCATGGCCAGTTTTGACATGATTTTGTCTTTGCATTGTGACCTTGAACCTTGGATCATACCAGCTTGTCCAATGGTTTTGCCTTAGACTATAACCCCACCCTGCTAAATCCCAGCTCCAACCAAGCGCTCTGGAGTGCCATGGCATTTCGTCGAGCACATTCAGTGCATGCACTGGACGCGCCCAGAGCGCGCGTATTGCAGCCACGCGGCCGAGCCGACACGCTGGCCCCCACGGCTTTGGCCCGCTCTGCAGAACCTCGCCACGCGCTCCCCGCCTCGCAACATCGCGCCAAACCAACCTGGCACGCTACAGCGCCGCCGCCAGGGCGTTCTTGGCGGCACTCCGGCGTCGGCAGTGCGCCTCTGCCATGGGCAGCGCCGCCCAAGCCTCGCCCGCTCGCCACCTGGCCCCTGGAGCAGTGCAAGCTCATCCACAAGGGTGTCGCCTAGCTCTCGTCGCCGCCACGTTCCACTGCAGCTACAGAACGGCGGTTCGCCGGCCGCCCTTATCCACCGCCGCGGAACCGACCTCCTCGCACTATAAATGGACACCCCGAGCCCCTCTGAGCACGCACGCGACCTCATGCTACCCCCATGGCGCTCCCCTGCCTCGCATTCGACCCGGGGAGGTCTCCTTCCTCGTCTCCAGCAACTCCTGCCGCCGCCACCGCCCCGGCCAATCCGGCACCTCCAGTACCTCCCCCTCTCCATTCTCTTCACCAGGAACCTTCTCATCCTCCTGTGAACTCGTTCCCCTGCTTGATTTTGATCGGGAGCCATCTCCTCCACAAAATCACTTTGCTCCCGAAGCTCCCTCCGCCGCGAAGCTCACCGCCGACGACTTCTTCCACCCCTGTCGACCCAACGACCACCGAGAAGACCGCCGCAGTCTCGCGGATCCATCCAGACCCTCTGGAACCCGCGGGGAGCCACCGTTCGCCGACGGCGATCGCCGTGGCCTCGCCTCCGTTCGGGCAGAGGAAGAGGAGGGAGGGATAGACTGGTCAAACCTGACCAGTGGGCCCCTTGGACCCACTGTCAGTGACCCTGCGCCTATCCACGTCGGTTAAGTGAAGGCGTATTAACCCCAGTACGCTTTCCCCGCTCCGAAAACGTATTCCCTTCCGAAACGTTTTCTTTTCTGTTTTATTTTAAAAACAGATTTTGACCAGAACTTTGACTGGCTATAACTTTTTAAATATAAGTCCAAATGAGTTGATTCTTTTTCCTACCTTCTTCAAATTTGATCTAGTTTATTTTAAGATTTATTTAAAAAAATTTCAAACAACTTTTTGGTTCTGTTTTTGAAATATGTGTTAATTCAAATATATTTTTCAAATAGGATTTTGGGGAAAGAGAAGAAAACTTTCAAAAGTTTGGAGAGCACCCTGCCTTTCCACACTTTGAAGGCAAGCATTCTGAACCCTGGCATAATAATTTTTGGAGTAATCATTGATGCATTTATAACACCACCGCTTTTCGAAGGACTTGTTATTTCATGTGATATGATCATATGCATGGGTGCATGTTATTGTTTTCCATGCTGTTGGAAAAGAACACACTTGTGATGATCATCATCCTCATGTGCCTTGCATGCATACCGGTAGGAACCGGGAAAACCTCTGCCTTGGGTAGGCATGAGGTTGTCGCCGGTCACCGTCGGGACGGTTATGTCCGGTATGGCATGGTAAGATATAATGAGTGTTGATTGTATTGGTTGAAATATATTCGTTATACTAATCATGCAGGGAATACTTAAACCTCCTGAGTCGACCGTAGATCGAGTCTTATTCCAGTAACCCCCATACTTGTTTCGTACTACCACTCCTCTCTACAGCAAGTAGAGTACGGTTCAGTAAGTTGTCAACCTCTTTCTAGCACACACCGTACAGAGAGGCCATGGTGGAAGATACTGGTTGTAACTGGTAGGCAGGCCACCTGGTCCGGGAGCATGGGTGTTTCCGGTTGGGGCCGAGAGGGGAGGCCACCCCTTAGAGCACGTGATATAAATTTGATCCCATGCTACGCGAGGTTGTAGCCTCCCCACTTAGAGTTTGCTTAACAGGTGTCGTGGGTGATTCCAGACACGTGTGTGATAAGCTGGTGTGTGCAAGTTAGGTGTGTTTTCAACAAAAATACCGTAGATGGAATTAGTCCCGATGGACTAAAGAAATCCGTTACTCGTGGGTAAAGAGTACACCCTCTGCAGAGAATAAACTTATTCGAATAGCCGTGTCCATGGTTAAGGATTACAGTCTGGGATGGGTCAAGTATCGGTCTTAGTGTCGGTCTTCGGAGGTGAAACTATTAATCCAGAAATGGAATTACTACTTGTGACTGGTGATAACTATGATTATTATTATTTGACTAACCCATGATATTGATGTTATTATCGTGTATCTCTGGGATAGTTCTACCTCCGGGATATTCACTTTGATTGTTTCCTTTAAAGCCCTTTATGAGGCGTCGCTCAGACGCCCGACTTTGGCATTTCTTTTAAAAGCCCTTTATGAGGCGTCGCTCAGACGCCCGACTGTGGCATTTCTTTTAAAGCCCTTTATGAGGCGTCGCTCAGACGCCCGACTGTGGCATTTCTTTTAAAGCCCTTTTATGTGGCGTCGCTCAGACGCCCGACTGTGGCATTTTTTTAAGCCCTTTATGTGGCGTCGCTCAGACGCCCGACTGTGGCATTACTTGTTATTTATTTCATAAATTTCTTTTATACTATCAGGTTATTGCAATTTTATAAATAGCTTGCTTGCACGCATCCGAGAGTTACTTATCTTTTGTGGCCGACGTCATGAGCATAAAAATATTTTTTTCAGCACATCATTGTTATATTATACCTGTGTTCATAATGTTTGCGAGTACATTCAAAGTACTCACTGGCTTGTCCCTGGCTATTGTCTTGGCCAGATTTTCCTGCACGGAGAGGAGCGACGCGATGCCAGCCCCGGAACCCACGCAATGGAGATAGCAGCCTCGCGAAGATAGGAATTTAACCTGGTCAGCTGTTCCCGTGGGGAATGGAGTCCCGTAGACACAGATGTTTCACAACCCGCTTCCGCCATCAATCACTAGAAACCATTGCTTGTACCCACAGGCCAGAATGGTCTTGTACTACATATTCTGTATTTGGCTTGGAATTTCTGTATCAAGTTGGAGCCTCATCAGCTAACAGTAATCCTGGGGCTGATGAGAACGACAGTCTTTTCTGGAAATTTATTACCCAGAAAACCCGGTCGTGACAAATAGGCATGCAACCTTCCTTCAAAAAGGGGTGCTTGCCTGATTCTGGTGCCATATGGGTCTCCGGAATTATATTCAGTTGGGGGCCGAATTGGATACGGCCCCCATCATCAGTATCCATGGGGTTTGCTCCTCCATGTGTCCGGCAGCCGAGGATTCACCCTTCGGGGCCTCCCGGATGGCCTCCAGATTCTCTCTTGGGCCTGGGATCCTTCGGGATGATGCCTCGGCGCCATCCATGTCCTTGGGAGAGGAGGCCACGGGAAGGGTCCCGCTGTCCATCGCGTCCTGGTCCAGCAAATCCTCCGAAGATAAGGACCGCTCGAGGTTGGACCGAGCCGGACTGCAAATACATGATTGAACATGACAAAACAATAAACTAGAGAGGCCGGATATACGAACGTGTCCGGACACTTACGATTTAGCCAGGGGCTTGTCCCTGGGCTCCCATTCCCAGCTGCTATCGCTGGCCGCTGTGGAGCTGTCCGGAAGGGAGGTTTTCCCCTTCTTGGACGCATCGGCCTCCAGACACATGGAGGTCGTCCTCTTCTTTCTCCCCCCTGGAGAGGGGAATGGCTTTCTTCTTCCTTCTCCTCTTCCTCGTCGTCCTCGGCGGCGGAGGAGTGTGCCTCGGCCTCTTCGGACATCACGTTCGATGCCCTTGCGACGGAGACCACCTCTGGTCCCCTTGGCCTTCTTCTCCGGCACCTGATAAGGCGCCAGAACCAGCATCTTCATCAGAAGCGGGACTTCTGGGCCTTCGGACAGCAGAGCCGGACAGTTAGTCCGCTCTGCCATCTCTATCCAGGCCTGAAAAAATTAATAGGGAGGCTTAGATGCCTTCCTCAAGTATGCAAGTAAAGGGTGTACCTTAAAAACATGAAAGAACTTACCGGATTAGCAGGGTGAGTTAAGTGATGCACACGATCCTCGGTCGTGGGCGGTGGTGCCTCGTTGGCCTTGAAGCATCTTCCAGATGTCTTCGTGCGCCATGCCGAAGAGCTCCCGGTGTCTGGTGCTTGCACGGATCGAACTCCCATAGATGGCAAGTCCGACGTTGGCATGGAAGGATCCGGCGAACAAGCATCACCTGGATCACGTTGACAAGCTTGATTCTCTTGTTTATCCTGTTCTGAACGCGCGTCTGGAGCGCCGTCAGCTCGTCCAAGGAAGACCAGGTCATGCCTTTCTCTTACCAGGAGGTGAGCCGCATCGGGACTACGGACCGGAATGTGGGAGTCACGGCCCAATTGGTGTCGCGCGGTTCTATGATATAGAACCACTTTGACTGCCACCCTTTGATAGTCTCCACAAAGGAGCCTTCGGGCCAGGTGACGTTGGGCATCTTGCCCACCATTGCACCTCTGCACTATGATTGTTGGCCACTCACCAGCTTCGGCTTCACATTGAAGGTCTTCAGCCATAGCCCAAAGTGAGGTGGGATGCGGAGGAAGGATTCACACACGACAATAAATGCCGAGATGTTGAGGATGGAATTGGGGGCCAGACCATGGAAGTCCAGCTAGTAGTAAAACATAAGTCCACGGACGAATGGGTGGAGAGGGGATCCCAGCACGCGGACAAAGTGAGAGACGAACACCACCCTCTCATGGGGCTCGGGGGTGGGTACGATTTGTCCTTCGACCGGAAGTCGATGGGCGATTTCCTTGGCCAAGTACCCGGCCTCCCGGAGATTCGCGATGTCCTTCTCCTTGACGGAGGAGGCCATCCACTTGCCTCCTACTCCGGATCCGTACATGGTTGGAGTGCTTTTTGGGCGGAGAAGGCGAGAGCTTGGGCGCTGGAGCTCAAGAATGGATCGGCAGAGGAAGGAGAAGGCATGGGTGAAAACGGGTGAATTAATATCCCTTTATAAAGGCAGTAAAAGTCATGCGCCTTCCCACTCGCCTTAAAACTGGCATATTCCCCAAGGGTCATGCAGATGACACAATTGGGTTACCCATGCCCGTATTGATGAGAATCCCGTGATAAGGGGACATGATCTCTGCTTTGACAAGATGTGCCAATAAAACAACACCTCGAAATATGGAGCAGTAGGCTAAAAAACGGTTCAAATAATGACCGGGCAGTGGCGTGATGTCACGCTACAAAAAAATGTCAGTGGATTGGACTCGTGGAATATTGTACTCTCTACGGTTGTGTGTGGTATTTGTTTCGCGGAGCTGGATACGTTTTCAGTGTCCAAAGACTATTGTGGACTAATGGGAGGAGGAAACCGCCTTGCAATGTCGAAGATGATCTGTGCGCCGGACTCATCGTCATTGAAGCCTGGTTCAGGGGCTATGAGGGAGTCCTGGATTAAGGGGTCCTCGGACAGCCAGACTATTTACATGGTCCGGACTGTTGGGCTATGAAGATACAAGACAAAAGACTTCTTCCCGTGTCCGGATGGGACTCTCCTTTGCGTGGATGGCAAGCTTGGTAATTTGTATATGTAGATTCCTTTCTTTGTAACCGACTTCGTGTAATCCTAGCCCCCTCCGATGTCTATATAAACAAGAGGGTTTAGTCCATAGAGGCAACAACAACCATAATCATAGGCTAGACTTCTAGGGTTTAGCCATTATGCTCTCGTGGTAGATCAACTCTTGTAATACTCATATTCATCAAGATCAATCAAGCAGGAAGTAGGGTATTACCTCCATAGAGAGGGCCCGAACCTGGGTAAACATTGTGTCCCCCGCCTCCTGTTACCATCAGCCTTAGACGCACAGTTCGGGACCCCCTACCCGAGATCCGTCGGTTTTGACACCGACAGGGGGCGCAACCCCCTTCCTCTAGTCCAATTCGAACCCATGGGGGGGGCACCTCCCCTTCGCCCGCCTCATCCTTTCCTGTATGGCCCAATAAGGCCCATTACTTCTCCTGGTGAATTCTCGTAACTCCCCAACACTCCAAAAAATACCCGAATCACTCGGAACCTTTCCGATGTCCGAATATTGCCTTCCAATATATCAATCATTATGTCTCGACCATTTCGAGACTCCTCGTCACGTTTGTGATCTCATCCGGGACTCCGAACAAACTTCGGTCATCAAAACACATAACTCATAATATAAATCGTCATCTAACATTAAGCGTGCGGACCCTATGGGTTCGCGAACTATGTAGACATGATCGAGACACATCTGCAATCAATAACCAATAGCGGAACCTGGATGCTCATATTGGCTCCTACATATTCTACGAAGATCTTTATCGGTCAAACCACATAACAACTTATGTTGTTCCCTTTGTCATCGGTATGTTACTTGCCCGAGACTCGATCATCGGTATCATCATACCTTGTTCAATCTCGTTACTCGCAAGTCTCTTTACTCATTCTGTAATGCTTCATCCCACAACTAACTCATTAGTCACATTGATTGCAAGGCTTATAATGATGAGCATTACCGAGAGGGCTCAGAGATACCTCTCCGATACACAGAGTGACAAATCCTAATCTCGATCTATGCCAACCCAACAAACACCTTCGGAGACACCTGTAGAGCATCTTTATAATCACACAGTTACGTTGTGACGTTTGATAGCACACAAGGTGTTCCTCCGGTTTCGGGAGTTGCATAATCTCATAGTCTGAGGAACATGTACAAGTCATGAAGAAAGCAGTAGCAATGAAACTATAACGACCATAATGGTAAGCTAACGGATGGGTCTTGTCCATCACATCATTCTCCTAATGATGTGATCCCGTACATCAAATGACAACACATGTCTATGGTTAGGAAACATAACCATCTTTGATTAACAAGCTAATCAAGTAGAGGCATACTAGGGACACTTTGTTTTGTCTATGTATTCACACATGTGCTAAGTTTCCGGTTAATACAATTTTAGCATGAATAATAAACATTTATCATGATATAAGGAAATATAAATAACACCTTTAATATTGCCTCTAGGGCATATTTCCTTCAAAAAGAATACGAATTGCCTCAAGGCGAGCAACATGAGCATATGTTTCACCGAAATCAATACTTCTACCACTATATACCCTTGAGCGACAAGACGTTCTTTGTTTCTCACAACAATGCCATTTCCATCTTGCTTATTCCGGAATATCCATTTAGTGCTGATGATATTGTGCTTCTTGGGATTCGGTTTGTCAACCAATTCCCATACATCATTCAATTCAAATTGCACCAACTCTTTTTGCATGGCATTCATCCAGTCGGGATTTTTCATGGCTTCCTCATACTTGGTAGGTTCTGCCAAAGAGACAAAACAAAAATTTCGATAGTAGTTTGTGAGAATGAGTTGTGGGTCGATAACCTGGATTCTCGAGATCTTCGAGAATTAATGCGTGATCAACTCGATTAGGCACTCGTGGGTGAGGATTATCATCTTAATCATCATTTCTGTTTTCCTCCGCATCAACATCGGGATTTTCATTTGTATCACCATTTCCATCGGAATTGCGATTGGCATTTGCAGTCTGGTTGCCATTTGTGTTCGGAGCGACATTTTCTTCAGCAATGGCTTGGCGTGTTCTGCTTCGAGTCATGGGGGCATTATCATCAGAAGATTCAGGTGCATTTCCTTCAACTGGCCTGACGCTCCCAATGGCCATTTGGAGCATCTGAAATCGGTGGTTCATCTATCACATCAGGCAGGTGCTCCTTTTGGGAGCCGTTAGATTCATCAAACCGCACATTTGCCATTTCCATAACTTTCCCATGGCGAGAGTTATAGACACGATAAGTATGCGAGTTCGAGCCATAACCAAGAAGAAAACCTTCATGTGCCTTAGGTGCAAACATAGAATTATGATTCATGTCACGAATATAGCAGGGTGCACCAAAAACACGTAAATAAGAAACATTTGGTTTCTTGCCAGTGATGATCTCATATGAAGTTTTCTTAAAGGAATTGTGAAGATAAACACGATTCACAACATAAAAATCAGTGTTAATAGCATCATCCCAGAAGCGAATAGGAGTTTTATACTCACTGAGCATTGTTCTCTCCATCTCGACGAGAGTTCAATTCTTTTTCTCAACAAGTCCATTCTGTTGGGGAGTGTATGCGGCGGAGAACTCATGAGTTATACCATTTTCGTCGAGAAAATCTTCGAAATGCTTATTTTTGAACTCAGTACCATTGTCGCTTCTGACATGCTTAATTCGCACATCACATTCATTCTGGGCCTTCTTGGTGAATCTTTTGAAGATATCTTGGGTGTAGGTCTTATATTCAAGAATGAATACCCAAGTGTAACGAGAGAAATGAAAAAAATAACTAGACCATAATGACTGCCTCTGAAACTTGCATAGTTTTGAGGTCCAAATACATCCATATGAATAATTTCCAGAGGTCTTGTTGTGGTCCTGATAGTTTTTGATGAGTGATGCTTCTTGGACAATTTATCAGCCTCACACGCAGCACAAAGATGATCCTTGTCAAATTTTACATCAGGAAAGCCACGGAGATGATTTTTCTTCACCAGAGTCTGCAAATTTATCATACCTGCATGACCAAGTCTTCGGTGCCACATCCATCCTTCGGTTGCTTTTGCAAGCAAACAAGTTTGTACTGAGGGACCCTTAGAGAAATCCACAATATACAAATCACCTTTTCTATTTCCCTCAAAGACGAAGGAATTTTCAGAGGCCATAAAGAAAATGCATTTCGATATAGAAAATAGAACTAGCATGCCTAAATCACAAAGCTTGCCAACTGACATGAGATTAGATCCTAGAGATGAACAAGTAAAACATCATCAATAGTCTTGCCTCTGGATATAGCAATTTTACCTAACCCAGTTACCTTTCCTTTGTTGTTCTCGCCAAAGTGATATACTTCAGTCATGAAGCAGTTAAGTTGGGGTCAACAAACAATGACTTGTCTCTGGTCATATGACTAGTGCATCCACTATCCATTATCCATTTGTTACACCCGGAGACATAGTCCTGCAGAGGAATTAGGCTTTCTTAACCACCCACATCTTTGTAGGTGGCTTTGAAACAATAGAGCAAGCAGGATATGTTTTCTTTCGATAACCATAATTGATATTCGATGAAGAATGAGCATAATCAAAGTAATAGGCATTGAAATTCTTTCGAGATGAATGAGTATAGTGATTGAATGAGGTATACATGTACTCATTCTGTCGAACAAAGTAACGAGCATTTTCTGTCTGCATGGTTAGTGATGAAGCAATAGGCAATGCATCGATGGTTTTCCTGGGCACCCATATAGCTTTGTTTGGGGGGCCATTCCTGCTGTTTGGTCCAACATAGCAAGCAACAGCCTCACCATGTTGGTTTTTGAACAACTTATAGTTGTCCATGGAATCATCATAAGAGTATCCAGGGATATGAGGGTCATATCCCGAAAGCAAAGTTGGATAGAGCGTTTTGCTCTTGGCAGGTGTCGGTGTCAAAACCGGTAGATCTCGGGTAGGGGGGCCCAAGCTGTGCATCTGAGGATCAATAGTAACAATGGAGAAGGGACACAATGTTTACCCAGGTTCGGGCCCTTTTAATGGAGATAAAACCCTACGCCTGCTTGATTACATTTGAGGGTATAGGGGTTACAAGAGTTGATCTACCACGAGATCGGTTTGGCTAACCCTAGATAGCTAGCCTAGCAATGTTGTGATCCTGCCTCCGCTCTAACCCTCCGGTTTATATAGACACCGGAGGGCCTTAGGGTTTGTACAAAGTCGGTTTTACAGAAAGGAATAATATATCCAGACACATATACTTGCCCTCCACGCATGCGAGAGTCCCAACTGGATACGGGAGAGGATCTTCGGTCTTGTATCTTGATGACCCATCAGTCTGACCCACATCTGTAGACCGGACGCCAGAGGACCCCCTAATTCAGGACTCCCATAGTAGCCCCTGAACCAGTCTTCAATGTTGATATGTTTGGCGCTCAGATTGTCTTCGACATTGCAAGACGGGTTCCTCAAAGAATACACATCAGCTTCCCTCTGTAAAAAGAATTGTATCCAGATTTTCGCAACGAACACAACCCTCAGCCGCGAAGGCAGGATATGTATATAATAAAAGAGGAGAAGAGTGTCTTTTACTCACAACTTTTCTGGTGAAGCTTCATACTTGACATTTCACCATTTCAAACCGTTTTCACACGCCGCGTTCTGTGTTTTGAGGCCACACCTCATTGGCACGTCTTGTCAAAAACAAAGATCGTGCCCACTAAATACGGGATTGCATATCAATGGTATCTGGGTAATCCAACTGACTGCGGCGCATACCCACAATGGGAACATGGGAGGTTTTAAGGCTAGGGAGGCGAGCGCTTGGCATTCACGGCTCATATAAATGGGGTAACATTCACGAAATGTCCATTCTGCACCGAGCTCATATGCTCCCGCATGAATAGTAAAATCGATCAAAAAAAGTTCAAAAAATTCCAAATTTTTTTGAGAGAAACATTGACAAAAGTTCTAAGTGCCTGCAAAAATTCATCATGAAATCACATTCCTGTAAGGCGTGGCAAAAAAACAAATTCAATGCTTCAAAATGCATTTGAAAGTAGCTTTTTCAGAGTACTATTTTTGTTTTTTTCACGCCTTCTAGGAACGTGATTTCATGACGAATTATTGCGAGCACTTAGAACTTTTGTCAATGTTTCTCTCAAAAAAATTGGAATTTCTTGAATTTTTTTTGATTTTTTTTTGATTTTACTATTCATGCGGGAGCATATGAGCTCGGGTGCAGATTAGCCGCACTGGTAACATTCATCTTTTCCATCCCACGCCTTCTTCCTTCCTCTGCTTCCCTATCTCCGAGCTCTAGCGCCCGAGCCTCAAAACCTCCCACTGCTATCAACCTCTCCAATCATGTCCTAATCCGGCTTCCAGGGAAAGTGGGCAGCCTCCTCCGTGAGGGAGAAGGACATCAAGGAGCTCTAGGATGCGGGATACTTGAGTACGGACATCGCATACAGGGTCCCTGCCAAGAAGCAAGTCATCCCCACCCCAGAGCCCGGCGAAAGGGTGGTATTTATCCCCCACTTCCTCAAAGGACTAGGGTTTCCACTTCACCCCTTCGTCCGCGGCCTCATGTTCTATTACGGTCTAAATTTCCATGATCTAGCCCCAAACTCATTCCTCCACATCTCGGCGTTTATCGTCGTGTGCGAGGCGGTCCTCCGCATTCCCCCCCCCCCCCACTTTAGCCTTTGGCTTAAAGTGTTCAATGTGAAGCCAAAGGTGGTGGACGGGGAGCATGCAGACTGTGGAGACATGATGGTGAGAAGGCTTCCCAATGTCACCGGGCCCAAAGGGGCTTTCGTGGAGACTGTGAAAATATGGCAACAGGAGTGGTTCTACATCACCGAACCTCGTGGCGCGAATTGGGCGGCCACTCCTGAATTTAGATCCGGACCCCCAATGCGGCTACCATCGTGGATCAACAAGGGCTTGGATTGGGGGTCGGTGGACGAGGTGACGATGCTACAAAAGCGCATCAAAAACATCATAAAGAGCACCAACCTCACCGATGTGGTCCAGGTGATGCTATTCCGTCGGATCCTTCCCTGCCAGAACCGGCCTCCCCACATGTGGGAGTTTAATCCGGAAGGGCCACGAACCCTATAACGATTCTTTGGCATGACGCACGAAGACATCTGGAGGCTGCTTTTTAAGGCCTAGAAGCAGAAGTCGTGGCCGGAGACGACCGACGACATCGGCCTCGACTGCGCTCACCCAGCCACTCCGGTAAGTTTTTAGTCTCCGAACATGACTCAGTCCGGATATCACAGGTGTCGTGGAATTATCACGTCAGATGTCCTAGCATAAGGACTTAGGTGTGGAGCCATTGCAACGTAGTTAGCTTGAAGGGTTTAAATGGGACAAGGGACATGGAGAGTTTATACTGGTTCGGCCCCTCACGGATGAGGTAACAGCCTAATCCAGTGTAGGGTGGTTATTTCTTGGGCTTCTATTACCAGGGAGCGAATACGCTTGACCTAGTTCTCGATCTCTTTCTTTCTGCCCTAACTCGCCGCTGGGTTGTCCCTTTATATACACTGGTTGATGCCCGGTGGCTTACACAGTCCCGGCCGGCTCATAGACAACGTGTCCGGCTCGGTGACTAACTAAGCCTGCCTTACAATACAAGTTTATCCTCATGGTAGTTCATCCTCCTGGGCCTTAAGTCTCCTCTGGGTCTTGGGCCGTCAGCGGGCTTGTTATGACCCGCCACCTTCATGGGTTAACGCTAGTGGTATGACCCGGACCCTCTTGGGCGGTTCATACCCAGTATCTATATCCCGAACATTAGGCCCCAGGTTGATTTGAACTTGTTCATATCAATCTTCAACACCTGACTTGTAAAATCTGCATCACTTGTTGTAACTCGCCATGACGTCAGCTCTTGAAATCCTCTTAAACCGCCATGATGTCATTTGGCCTTAACTCTGCATGAGGCCCAAAGCATCTTAATTGACCCTTATCTTAATAATCATCCTAAAAATCAAGGCATCTTTATAGCCATACGACAATTTTGGCCTCCTCAATTCCCGTGCATGCCTTGTATTTGCCCCCCTTATAAATAGGGAAAGGGGTCTCTCTCATTTCCCCCTGCTTCCTTCTTCGTCTTCCTCCTCCTCTCAGCCGCACGAGTGCTCAAACTCCACCGCCGCGACCTCCAGCCGCTACATCCACTCAGGTCGCCGCATCGCCCTGATAAGACCAGAGAACTCCAGCGCGCCATCGCTGATCCTTATCACCTCTAAGTGCACCTCGTCCTTTCATCTCAGATCTACCTTTAGGGTTTGTGTTGTTCATCAGTTTTCTTGCAGTTCCTCATTACCTTCTTCAACTCCTACAACTTTTAACCTGGATAGGCCGTAGATCTTGCGCTAAAGTAGTTTTGTCACCATTTTTGTCATTAAAGTACCATCTCTCTATAGAAAACCATATCAACGCATCCAAGTTTTTCACTGCCGCCACCTTAGGTTTTACTTTCACTGCCTTTTCTAAACTGTCACAGATCTGAGATTATATCTCTAGTTTGTGAAATCTGTTTGTCTGTCCCTTATCAAAATTTTCACTTGATAGATTTAAATCCCCAAAACTTCCATGGCGGCTTATGACATAAACCGTGACCCACCATATTACATTAGGCCCCGCTTAAGCCGCCATCATCCACTTAAATCCATAACCCGACCATCTTCCGGTTTAACCAAGCTGGCTTGTTCTGAGCTGAATCTCTATAGCTTTATCCTTGTATAACGGTTGAAACAACAACTTGTAACTCGCCACATATCTGCCGACTTAATGACACCTTGAATTGCTCCATTGTAGGTCGCGCACCCAATCATGACCAAGACAATTACATCATGCGACTGGGTTCCATCCAATGTTACCGAGGCAATGCTTGAAGATTATGTAAAGATTGGTTTCTTACTGGCCAAAGACATCATTCACTGGCATGATCCTTATCCGGGTGAAGCCAAATGTCAGCCACAAGCCAGCGAAGTTATCATTTTCACTGATCACATGAACCGGGGCTTATCACCGTCCGGGTCAAAATTCTTCCATGACGTTCTACATTTTATGCAACTTCATCCTCAAGATATCGGGCCCAACTCCATTTCCAATATTTGCAACTTCCAAGTCTACTGTGAGGTGTACCTTCAAGAAGAACCTAGTGTTGACCTCTTTAGAGAGTATCTCTACCTGAACCGCAAGAATGAATTTACTGACAGCCCCAGCCAAGAACTTGGAGGGATCTCAATTCAGCATCGCAGAGACGCCATTTTCCCTTATGCTTCCCTTCCAAGCCATCCTAAAGATTGGAATCAAACCTTGTTCTACTGCAAGGATACCTCTCTTGCTAATGAAAATCCCTTACCGAGTTCTCGTGACCAATGGCTCAACCCAAAGCATCATCTTCCTTGTTGGCTTACCACTGCTGAACGGGCTAAACTTGCACCTACCTTCACAAAGGTTAGGGCATTATTGGGAAAAGGATTAACCGGAAGTGATCTGGTTCGGTGCTGGGTAACTTGGCGGATCATACCTTTAAGCCGCCGACCCCGTTTAATGTGTACGTATACTAGTGATACCAAAGATCCACTACGTTACAACTCAAAGCATTTGACTGATAAGGCTATCAATGATATGACCAAGACTCTTCTTAATGAAACCTTGGAAAGCTGCAGCAAAGTGGGTTGGAATCCCTTCTACAAACTAAACCCGACACCAGAGGTATGTCTGTCTGGTTTATATACTTTTTACCTCATTTTTCTGAAAATCCTAACCTTTATTGCAAACTTTATCAGGCTGGATCCGCCTTTTGGGATAAAAGATATGATGAAAAAGCCGCCAAGAAGGGCAGAGCCAAGACCAAAGCCATGAAGAGAAGCAAAAAGACATCCACTGCTTCTGATACGTTTAACATGGATGAAGATGAAGAGTCGGAGGTAGACCTTGATTCCTTTGGCTCATTTTTCATCAATCTTATTGACACTGATTACTATCAGGATGACATGGAGAGCAGCGAGGCGGTTGATGATGAGGTAACCATTATTTCCTCCGACTCAGAGCCTTTGCCAAGACCAAAAATCCGACGCGTGATCTGGAAAGTTAGGTTTTCTAACCCTTTAGCTCACATGGATCCCAAATTTATTTTGAAGCAACAACAGCATGAGAACCGGTGCAGAACGTGGAATAGTGGAGGCGGAGAACTTTCCTCCGGTTTGCCTAACATGCCAGCTGTCGGTGTCAAAACCGGCGGATCTCGGGTAGGGGGTCCCGAACTGTGCGTCTTAGGTCGATGGTAATAGGAGACGGGGGACACGATGTTTACCCAGGTTCCGGCCCTCTCTATGGAGGTAATACCCTACTTCATGCTTGATTGATCTTGATGAATATGAGTATTACAAGAGTTGATCTACCGCGAGATCGTAATGGCTAAAACCCTAGAAGTCTAGCCTGTATGATTATGATTCTGCCCTACGGACTAAACCCTCTGGTTTATATAGACACCGAGGGGGCTAGGGTTGTACAAAGTCTGTTATAGAGAAAGGAATCTTCATATCCGAATGCCAAGCTTGCCTTCCACGCCAAGGAGAGTCCCATCTAGACATGGGACGAAGTCTTCTGTCTTGTATCTTCATAGTCCATCAGTCTGGCCCAGTTCAATTGTCCGGATGCCCAATGACCCCTTAATCCAGGCCTCCCTCAGTAGCCCCTGAACCAGGCTTCAATGACGAGGTGTCCGGCGCGCAGATTGTCTTCGGCATTGCAAGGCGGGTTCCTTCTCCAAACACTCCAAAATAGTCTTCGAACACAAGAATTGTGTCCGGCTTTGCAACACAAATTCCACACACAACCATAGAGAGTATAATATTTTACGAGTCCAATCTGATGACAACTTTTTGGTAGTGTGACATAATGTCGCCGCCTGGCCATTATTCAACCCGTTTTTTAGCCTGCCGCTCCATATTTTGAGATGCGGTTTCATTGGCACGTCTTGTCAAAGCAAAGATCATGTCCCCTTATTGCGGGATTCTCATCAACACGGGCATGGGTAACCTGGCTGTTTGTTGGCATGATTCCTTGGAAATAGGCACGTTTTAAGGCTTAAGAGGGGGCGTTTGGTATTCGTCGCCTTTATAAAGGGGCTAAGACGCGTCCTTTTTCCTTTACGCCAAGCCCTTCCTCAACCTCTCCTACCTAGAGCTCTAGCACCCAAGGTTCAATTTAATAGCTCCACGCCTCCCAGTCATGTCCAGACCCAGCCCTCAAGGCCGGTGAATGGCTTCCTCCGTCACAAAGGAGGATATCGTGAAGCTCCGGGAGGCAAGATACCTGACCGCGGAGATCCTCCACAGACCTCCTGCTCAAGGGCAGGTTATTCCTACTCCCAGATCCAATGAGAGGGTCGTATTCATCTCCCACTTCCTCCGAGGGCTGCGGTTCGCTCTTCATCCCTTTGTTTGAGGGCTCATGTTCTTTTATGGGTTAGATTTTCATGATCTAGCTTCGGATTCCTTCATTCACATCTCGTCGTTCATTATCGTGTGCGAAGCCTTCCTCCGTATTCCCCCACACTTCGGCTTGTGGCTCAAGACATTTAATTTGAAGCCGAAGGTAGTTGACAGGAAACAGGAGGAGTGTGGTGGTGCTGCGGTGAGCAAACTCGCCAATACTACTTGGCTAAAGGGCTCCTTCACAGAAACTTCCGACCTGTGGCAGCAGGAGTGGTTTTACATCACTGAACCCCGTGGTACCAGGTGGGCAGCTATGCGTGTGTTTTGATCTGGCCATCCGTTACAGCTTGCATCATGGATTAATAAGGGTTGGACTGGGGATCCATCGATGAAGTGCAGATGCTGCAAAGCCACATTCGGATCGTCATTGAAAAGGACACCTGTCTCATCAACGTAATCCAAGTAATGCTAGTTCGGCGGGTCCTACCATGCCAGCGACGGCCTCTCCGCATGTGGGAGTTTAATCTGGAAGGACCATGAACCCTTCAGCACTTCTCTAGCACGATGCTCAGTGGAATGTGGAAATCATTCTTTGGGATGCAAAAACAGTGGCCGGATACTACAGACGACATCAGCCTTGACTGCAACCATCCGGATACCCTGGTAAGCACTCAACTCCCGAACACAGTTTAGTCAAATTCCTCATAACAATATATACTTAGAAAATCTTACTCGGCCAGGGCTGGATAAAGAAGGCGGATAGAATTAGGTGTTCGACCCCTCTTCCTGAAGACTCGGATGATCCGGTGTTAACAAGGATGCTGTCTCCGGCACCCTACCAAGTGTCGGCGAGGGAAGACAAGGAGGAGAGCGAGGAGGCCCAAGGTGTCCCCCATTCTAGAGGCATGCCAAGCACCTTGTTCGGGGAGATTGGAACTCCCTCTTCTGAAGATGGAAGGGAAGGTAAAACTGACATCCCTTCTCCTCATGGGAAGAAGAGAACCGCCTCCGAAGACTTGAAGATAAAACTTCTAAGCGGGGGAAGATATCCTTGTCAGGGGGTTCTGGTTCGGGAGGTGATGTTGACATGCAGTCTCTCCGTAAAGATAAGCCCTTAGCTGAACCGTAAGTGAACAAGGGTGTTTTAAACATACCTTGTTCTTTCCTTGTTGTAAGGGTAACATTTAAAATATATGTTTGCAGTCCGGCACGCAGCCTTCCTCAACAGTCCTCCTCCTCGGGGGATCTTCTTCTGGAGATGATGGAGAGCGAGACGCCTCCACAGATCTCCCCACCCAATAAGGCAGACGACGCCAAGGTGTCTTCATAGAGGATCTCTCCCAATCAACAAGCGGTGCGAGGGACAGTGAAGACCGGGCCCGAAGGCGACACTTCAGCCGTCCAGGGTCCATGGTGTGCAGCCCCTACAGGGACCAACAATAAAGGCCCAAGACTATCCGATCCCGAGGGACGGAGCAACCTGCTCCAGATCCGGAGGCACTGGAGACATTGACAGACACATTACAGCATGTTTCCATCTCAGAGGAACATCGTACCTTAATGGGTATGGTGGTTGAGAGGGTTCTGTCCATGAGAAGTGGATTGAATGAAGCCTTTACGAGCCTGCTAAGAGGCTTCGAGGTACATAACGTAATATTTTTAATTGTGTTACAAGCGCAAAATCTGCCTGTGTATAGATAGTAGCCCCTGAGACTCTGGTTTGCGTCCAAAGGGAGGCGATCAGAGGATCAAGAAATATATGCCCAGGAAATGACCTTAGTAATTGAAACATAGGCTGTTACATCCGTGGTGACTGCCCAAGCTATAGAGATTGCACATCCGAAGCAGAAAGTTGATGTGGCGGATGATGACATCATGCTAATGAACAAGATGCTCGACGAGGTGCAAGGTAAGTCTTTGGGGACTCAGTATATGCAAGTATTATGATATGAGCATGACGTTGAGAATTCAATACTGAGATATGCATAACTGCAGATAGTGCCGCCGTAGTTGAGACCCTTCGGGCTGAGATTGCCCCGGCCAAAGAGCAGGCCGGGATGAGCAATGCGGCTGCCGAAAAGGCAGCTACTGAAGTAAAGGCCGAACAGGCTGCTCGGCGCCACTGCGAGGAGAGAACATCTACTATGGCGCTTGAGCTAAAGGATGCCTCTAGCCGATGGCACTTTCTCGAGAGAGATAACAAAACCAAAACAGCTGATCTTGACAAGGCCTTACAAGAGGCGCAGGAAGCACAGTCCGAGTCTAGAGCGGCTCGGGAGGGGATCCGACAAGCTGGGAGATCGCGGCTGGTAAGCCCTTCTTATTGCAAACTAAATTTGGTGATCCGAAGTATGCCCCGCTTAATCAGATGTGGAGCTCTCCAGATGCATTATTGGACTTGCCAAAGAGTGTCTCCGATGCGATGTAGTTTTTCCAAGCGCAAGAAGGACAAGCAATGAAAAAGCTTTTCTGGTCGCAATTCAGCATGCCAAAGCGTCCATTGTTGCTGAACGAAAAAATGGCCTT
Source organism: Triticum dicoccoides (assembly GCF_002162155.2). NCBI lineage: Eukaryota > Viridiplantae > Streptophyta > Magnoliopsida > Poales > Poaceae > Triticum > Triticum dicoccoides. The sequence goes on along the minus strand of NC_041381.1, from coordinate 531,455,145 downwards.
GTGGGTCGAGCTCCACAAGCTATCCGAATCTGCCATGAAGGACGTCGTAGTCCAGCTGTGGCCGACTGAGCCAATTTTGAATAGTTATTTTGGTTTGGTGTGGCGACTTGTTGATGCGGTGTCGCGTATCGACGATGTGAAGCGGCCAATGTGCATAGAAGGTGCACACATGGCCTTTGCTCGTGTCAAGACATACTAGACCAAGATGAAGGCCCCCGATATTGCAACAAAAAGTCCACCCGAGGGCAAGGACCATTACACGCCAGAGCATTATTTTGAGGATGTCCTAGAGGGTGCCAGCTTGATAGATGGTCGGTGCTCGAAAGATATAATGTTCGAGTGAAGTGGTTCGAAAATACAATATTATGATATATTTAAGGCTATGTTTTTATACTTTTTCCTAAAAAGTTTTTGGTGCCTCCTGTGTAATCTGAAAGTTTGCCAGTCGTCGGCTTCTGCCCCCTCACCTATAACATGGGGGTGTTCGGAAAGGCTTTTGATCACTCTTGACCCAACGTTTGGTCCATTAAGGAGGTGTCAATGTGGCGAACCAGGCAATCAGACTATAGGGCTTTAACACTTTCACTTAGCCATAGGAGTGTGATGATGGGTCTACGATATAGCCCCTGGTATGTATGCGGTTATCCGAATACGGTGCATAGACATATGTGACCAGAAGAGCGGTCCTTTGTGTAATATGGAAGGAATCGCGAAGATTCTGGTGAGTCATCGAGTGGTTGACCAGCTCTCGCCACATCATGGCAGTCTGTTTTCGGCTTTCTCTACTGAGGTGCTCATCCGGGCGAACGAGGACACAATCACAGTAGTTCTTCCTTTACAACCCTAGCCGATAGAGAGGAACGTAAGGTAGTAATCACAGGAGCCGGGCAACCCAACTATTGACCAAAGACATGATTCGGAGCTGATGCATATAAGGCCAAACTCATGATGCCAAACACTCCCTATAGATGTTTGGACTTTTCAATATATACCAAGCCGAATACAACCCCTGGTAATGGACCCTGGTGTCAATGCACTTGTGGCAATCTGACATGGGGAAAGAACGCAGGTGGTGAGAGAATAAAACTCTAAACACAGTATGAACCAAGCTGCTTCTATAATATCCACTTTTAGTACGGCGAGCCATGTACTTACAAATAATGCCGATAGCTTCCTTGGACATTTTACATGCCAGAAAGGTATAAAGCAAAAAGAGATGAAAGGTTTACATAGGGTCTTGATCTAAAAAGAAACCTTAGTGCGGGGCCCTGCTACACGTCTGCGCCATTTTCTCCTTTGTGATGTGTCCTTGAGGGTTGAGTGTGATAGCCATCTGTAAAAAAGAAAAAAGCTGGAAACAAGAATCCAGTGTGGTCGTAAACAAAGTTGCTTCCTCGAGAGGTAACTTTCAGAGTCCGAATAGGGTTGAGCCGAACTATGGACTATTTGTATGCAGTGTGCCCCCAGCGCCGCCCTAGGAATTTTTAGGGTATGCTTGTGTACACGAGGCACGTATGCTGTCACCTTATGGGGTAGTCGATGGGGGCGTAACTGCTAATCGAGCTCAGTTTCATCTGAGCTGCCGCACTGCGGAGCACGCCGGACACGTTTAGCTGTGTCCGCGGTCTTAATGACCGATGAGCTGTTCGACTTGAATAGGCCGTTTTGGACTTCGGCTGCTAGGGCCGTAGTGTCCTCCTCCATGCAAAGAGAGCGCCATATTTCCATTGACCGTAATGACGCCACATGGTCTAGGCATTTTGAGCTCTAAATAAGCATAATGCAGGACTGCATTGAAGCGGGCAAAGGCCGTTCTTCCGATTAGTGCATGATAGCCACTTCGGAATGGAGCTATGTCAAAGATTAGCTCTTTGCTTTGAAAGTTATCGGGAGAGCCAAATATGACCTCCATTGTTAAAGAGCCTGTGCAGCGGGCTTCTACGCCCGGTATAACTCGTTTGAAGGTTGTGCTGCTTGGCTTGATTCTTGACGGGTCTATCCCCATCTTGCGGACAGTGTCCTGATATATCAGATTGAGACTTTTGCCGCCGTCCATAAGGACTCGAGTGAGATGGTATCCGTCAATTATTGGGTCGAGCACTAGGGCGGCCGAACCCCCATGACGGATACTAGTCGGATGATCCCTATGATCAAAGGTGATTGGACAGGCCGACCATGGGTTGAATTTGGGGGCAACAAGCTCAACGCATAGACATCTCGGAGTGCGTGTTTGTGCTCCCTCTTTGGGATATGAATGACATAGATCATGTTCACTGTTTTGATCTCCGATGGAAATTTCTTCTGTCCCTCCGTGTTCGGCTGGCGAGACTCACCTCGTCTTCGCTCTGAGGTCCCTTCCCCTTGTGTTTGGTGGTGAGCTTGCAGGCCTGCTTGAAGACCCAACAACTGGGGTTGGTATGATTCGCAGGTTTAGCGGGGGTGTCGTGGATCTGGCAGGGTCTGTCTAATATTTTGTCCAGGCTAGATGGATCATCTTTGTTGCCTTTAAATGGCTTCTCCCGTTGACCGAGTCTGGGGCCACTGAATCCAGCATTTACCGCAGTATCATCTAGGCTTCTATCATTGTTTCGACATTTGTTTTTGTTACGTCATGGCTTTCCATTGCCATCCCTGACTATGGGCTAACCAGCTGTCCTTGCCCGTGCAAAAACGGGTCATGAGTGTAGTCAGGACTGCCATCGTCATTGTTTTTCCTGTCCGAGGTGTCTAGCTAGCCATTCGTCCCAGACAGTGTGCTTGAAGGCCGCTAAGGCTTCGGCTCCGGGCAATCAACGATTTGGTTCTTCTTAGTGAGAAACCGATTCCAAAGCTTACATGTTGATTCCCTGGGTTGTTGGATTATGTGACTTAGATCGTCAGCATCCGGGAGGTCGGACATAGGTCCCTTGGAAATTGGCCCGAAAAGTATCCTCAAGTTCTTCCCAACTTCCAATGGAATTTTCTAGGAGGCTTTTCAGCCACTGCTGAGCTGGTCCTTTCAACTTGAGGGGTAAATATTTGATGGCATGGAGATCACCTCCGCGAGCCATGTGGATGTGAAGAATAAAGTCTTCTATCTAGACCGCAGGATCCGTCGTTCCATCATATGCCTCAATACAGGTTTAAACCCTTCTGGAAATTCGTGATCCAGCACCTCATCGGTGAAGCACAGGGGGTGTGTGGCACCCATGTATTTGGCAATGTCGTTGCGTGGTTTCGATGGTTGTAATGTTCAGTATTAGCTCCGAACTGGTATATGACCGGCATATTTAGCTTGATAACCACAGTCCCGTGTGGGGGCATGGTCCCTGGATCCATAGATGGATCTAGCCTTGCCAAACTTTTTGTCCAGGTCCTCACGTAGATCATGTTTCTGGTCCTGAGCCGTGGCCTCCCTTCCTTTATGGGGAGGGGGTGCGGGCTTGTGTACGCCATTGGTATCCACTCTGTCTCATCCATGAGGTGGTCGGTCCGGCTTATCGATCGTATTGTTCTTTGGCGGTATAGGCGCAATCGCCTCGTCGTAAAATTCGGGCAGCAGTTTACGCATAGGATAGCCCTTTGTTTGGCGATTACAGCCATATTTTTCCTCAGCGTCTAGCACTTTGTTCCATCTATCATTGAGCATATCCTGTGTGGCTTTGAGCCGCTGCTTCTGCTTCTTCAGGCTCCTTGCGGTGGCTATAAGCCTTTGATGGATGCGTTCTTGTTCTAAGGGTTCTTCTGGGATGACGAATTCGTTGTTGCCCAGGCTGACCTCCTCTTCAGAGACAGGTTGATAATTGCTATTCTCGGCATCGCTGTGGTCAGACAACGGTCCTGGACTGTGTTCGTCGTCCTCTCGCTCGTCCTGCTCCATCACTGGATCTACGGGGTCCTGAGCTTGGTCCGGATTATCACTGCTGTCAGTGACAATGTTGGTATCTTTCCCTTTACCGGTCGAGATCGGCGCTTCTGACATCGACACTAGGGAGGTTCATCGACAGGTTTATCATTATCGGTGTCGGTCTTCTGCTCTTTAAGTGTGTCCACCATATATATATCGTATGAGGATGTAGCCGTCCACCGCCCTATGAGCGGTGGTTTTTGTGCCTGCTCCCCTCCAGCATTGTCGTCCATACCGTCGATGTCTTCGGAGCTGTAATCGAGGTGTTGGTTAACTCTTCAACAGTGGCTATGAAGTGGGTGGTGGGTGGGAAGCGAAATTCTCCGTCATCAGCTTCCAATTCAAGCCGGATATAGTTCGGCTGTGAGTCCCCTGACAAGGAGAGGGCTTTTAATGAGTTTAGCACATCACCTAAAGGTGAGTGCAGGAAGATGTCCTCGGAGCTGAACCCAACAGTCGGCGCCTCATCAAGTTTGATGGGCGCCTGATCAAGTTCAGAAGCTATGACCGGAGACGAATCCGAGGTTCCGTTGATACAGGCCTCGCTCAAGGTTGGATCTGTGTGCGGCTGTAATGCCGTTGAGTCTGCGGCTTCCACAACGGGGTTGAGCTTCCCGTCCTCGCACAGCGCAATCTACTCTAGATCTAGGGTCACAGTAGTTACGGGCGCTATCCCCTGAGCACACGGTTCAATGAAAGATTTAGGTCATGTTCATCGTGGTGGTAGGGAGCGGCCGTCATGGGCTGGAATATGTCGAAGATCAAGTCTCCACGGATATCGACCATGTAATTCAAGCTTCCAAACCTGACCTGATGGCCAGGGGCGTAGCTGTCAATCTGCTCTAGATGGCCAAGCGAGTTTGCCCGCAGTGTGAAGCCGCCGAATACGAATATCTGTCCAGGGACGAAAATATCCCCTTGGACTGTATTGTTTTAGATGATTGATGGAGCCATCAAACCTTTTGGTGACGACGCAGTGGAACTCTCAGTCAAAGCACCAATGTCAGTGTGAAAACCGGCGGATCTCGGGTAGAGGGTCCCGAACTGTGCGTCTAAGGTCGATGGTCACAGGAGACGGGGGACATGATGTTTACCCAGGTTCGGGCCCTCTCTATGGAGGTAATACCCTACTTCCTTCTTGATTGATCTTGATGAATATGAGTATTAGAAGAGTTGATCTACCGCGAGATCGTAATGGCTAAAACCCTAGAAGTCTAGCCTGTATGATTATGATTCTGCCCTACGGACTAAACCCTCCGGTTTATATAGACAAAGTTGGTTACAGAGAAAGGAATATTCATATCCGAATGCAAAGCTTGCCTTCCATGCCAAGGAGAGTCCCATCCGGACATGGGACGAAGTCTTCTATCTTCTATCTTCATAGTCCATCAGTTCGGCCCATGTCAATAGTCTGGACACCCGAGGACCCCTTAATCCAGGACTCCCTCACCAGCCCCATGCAAAGCCGGAATGAGGTATTCAAAAAATCCGACTCTTATTTATTTTAACCCAGATATTATTCATCCAGTACTTCATGTTTCTGATTCAAATTAGCAGGGGACCTCTCATTCTTCGTCTGGCGACTCTTCTCAGACTTAGCTTCCTCCTTTCAAGACTACCCCTGGGTACCAACTTAAACCTGTGTTTAACATCTTTAAATTCATACTAACTTGCTGAATCCTCTTGTAGTGGGAAAGCAAAACCTAGCAAAAAGGCCAGAACAACTAAGCCCAAAGAAGATCCCAAACCTCGTGAGCCGTAAAAACAAGCACCAATTTCTGAGGCCTCCGTGCAACAACTGGATGATCCCATTGATGACCCGCCACCAGAAAACCGTGGCACCTCTGTTGATCCTTTGGTTGCTGAACTGGAGATTGCTGAACCGCTAAGCCCAACTAAGCCTCCTAAATCGAACACTGAGGAAGTTCTGGTCACTGGCGCTAGTTTTCAAGAACCGGGAAAGGCTGTTGCTCTGGCTAAACATTCTGCCAAGGAAGAGCTGGTTGAGAGGCGCAAGGTCAAATTTTACATGGCCAATTACTCACATCTAAGCATTAGTGAAATCTTCTCTGGCTATTTGATTCAAGTACACATCAGCATCAGAAACATGAGGTATTAATTCTTTCTCTCATATGAGATATATTCCTTTAGACCCCAAGTCTACTGAATATGATAGAATAGAATATAATGTAGACTTGCTAGATAGCCTTTTTACTATGCTTCTGAGTCAGAACCTGTAGCCCCCAAGGGCCGACTTAAACTATTAATTTAAGCTGGCTCTTCACTTAATAATAATCAACTTTGCATATGTAGCCCTCAAGGGCCGGCTTAAACAATTAAGTTAAGCCGGGACTTATTAATTGATAAGAAATGTCATTTAATCATCCTTGCAAATGGGAAAACTTGGATAAATGATAAACCGGGGTCACCTGTCACTGCCTCATAAAACAAGCTTTGTATCCATTAGCCCCCAAGTGCGAAGTGATATTGCTTGCAAAGGGCTTGGGACTTATAAATATATATAACTCCATAAAGAAACTTTCTGCACCCATTAGCCCCCAAGTGCAAAGTGCTATTGCTTGCAAAGGGCTTGGGACTTTATCAATATATGTTGTTTCAGAACTCTTCATACTTGTATCGACTTGTTCTTTCAGGAAGCATCCAGTCAATTTCAATCTCACCTGACTAACTTGATGACCCGGCTTGAAGCACAAGAAGCCGAGACCCCGAAGGCTGACTCCAAGTTCAATTTTAGCTTGGATGAAAACGAGAAGCTCAAAACTTACTTTAACACTGACAAAGATGCCTGAGCTGAAGAAAGGGCCGCCTTGATCAAAAGGGCTGAGAAAGATAAAGCCTCATTGGAAGAGGTCACTACCAATTTTGCCGGCTTCCAGCATCACATCAATCAAATGACCTTTGCAACTTTTGGTAAGATCATTTTATATCTCAACCATTTTATTCCTTTTTATGAATCACCTAGTGACTCAATCATAATCTCCCATGCAGGTCCCAGAAGCAGCAACCTTTGGAAAGAAACACTAATAAAGCTCAAGGCAGTTTATACCTTAGTGGAACAACTGTATACCGGAGCTCAACACACAATCGCCGCCATCTCCCCAAGCAAGCAAACACTGTCTCTTCTTAGCAATGTTTTAAGCAGCCTTTCCGTCTTGCCAGCCTGGATTGAAGAAAACCAGCGGTTCACTGCTAGAGCCAGTGCCCTTACGGCTTTAAGCCGGGCTAAGGCATGGCAGTCAGAATTAACCCGGCTAAGCTATCCATTGGCTGCCCCAGTTTCAAAGAGGACGGGTCTCCCTTTGAAAAAAAAGACTTTGCTATCTGTGTAAAAGCGGTGCGTCCTCTAGCGAGTCTTGTTGAAGAAACTGACCTGTCCAAGTATCAGGCGGCTTACACGATAGAAAATCAGAAGATGCCCGCGCCAGCTTATAAAGTTGCAGATCTTATCCCTCCAATCCGTAAGCATACTTTTTCCCCGGATATTGATACATCTGAGCTTATCGATAATGATGCTAAATTTCAAGCCTTGACTGGTATCAATTGGTCATTGCCTGACTCCAGATGGTGGAGGAAGAAGAAGAACCAACGCAGGATGACCCGGAAGCTTCAAACTGCCAAGGCCAGGAGAACTGATCCGCTGGACGGTTCTTTATTTGCACCACCAGGAACTGTTTAAAAAACAATTTATCCATTTGGGCTTGCAGATCCATGTAATAGGCTAGTTAAGTACTGATCTGTCGTGCCATTGTGCATGTTTTGTTTGCATAACACTGCTGATCCATCATTGGGAAATCCGTCCCTTATGCTTTATGGTATGATCAATTATGCAATTTTGGTTTGTTGTTTTTCCCTTATACAAACAGATAACAAGTGCCCTGGTGGTTTATCCCAGTGTGGGTCATGATACCCCATATAAAAAACCACTGAGGACTGAATAGTCCATAATCAGGGGCGGTTTGTAAAACACCTTATATAATAAAATAAATATCATACCTGTGATATTTGTTCATACCGCCGACTTATCATAAGTCATGTGGTAAAGGCAATAGCCCATAGAAGCACACCGCCCTATTCAATATATTCATACTGCCGGCTTATGACGCCGCATGTAGCAAGGGGTAATATCCCAAAACTTGAGCGGAAAGCTCTAAGCATTATATCCTGGGGACTTAAAGTCCAAAGCTAGACCGGGTTAATAAACACTCCGGATAAAGATATACATGAACCATAAGGCAACATGTCCCTAATTGGCTTTTCAACCATGTATTGATATGTGATAAGAGACAAAACTCCAAAAAATGTTCAAATAAAAAAAATCAGAAAACGAGGCTTTCATAGGGCCACACAGCCGCTGAGTTAAACCTTAATTCAAAACCTTGTAAGCCGGGCCTCACATGACCAATTGCCGTTTTAACGTTGACAAGTTCAGGGTCTTTATAAGAATAACTATCAAGAGTACATCGAGTCATTCCAGGATTACCAGGGCAGAGTGGCCAACTTACAAAGGCAGGATAACCCAGATTTTTTTGTGAATACACCTCGGCGTCCAAGCCTAAAGGGTCATAGCTATGCTAATGAGACCCCAAGTTAAAGTTCATTCCAGGTTCATAAACCAGAATCAGAGCTATGTTCCATGAGGAAGCCCCCAAGTGTATTTCAATCATGGCGTATAAGCCGAATCAAGAGGGTAGTTATGGCTATGCTCAATGAACAGGAATCCCCCAAGTGATTGTATGAAGTGACAATAAATACTCATATTCTCAGAAATGAAACGACAGAGGTCCTGAATTATCAGGGATGTCGGATTTATTGTATTCATGATATTATATACATTGATAAAGTATGTACATCACAAGAGCCGGTGGCTCAGGTGTAATAAGGCCGAAGATGAGAAATATTCCACGGCCGGCGGGTCTCCTCCTCTGACGTGCGTGAGTCCTTATGGTCTCGAACATCGACAAGGTAGTATGACCCGTTGTTCATATTCTTGCTGACCACAAAGGGTCCTTCCCAAGGTGGGGATAACTTGTGCATGTCAGTTTGATCCTGGATGAGCCAGAGCACTAAGTCGCCTTCTTTAAAGGTCCTAGTTTTCACTCGGAGGCTGTGATAACGCTGCAGGTCTTTGTAACACCCACGATGCGGCTATATCTCCCACGTGTCGAAGCACGACTTAGAGGCATAACCGCATGGTGGTTTTGTCGCAAGAAGGGTCATCTTCACACAATCCCATGTAATGAACAAGAATGGGATAAAGAGAGTTGGCTTACAATCGCCACTTCACACAATACATAATTTAAGATCATACATCATTCAAATACACTCATAGACCGGCTACGGTCAAGTTCAAAATGAAAAGAAGACAACCCCAAATGCTAGATCCCCGATCGTCCCGACTGGGCTCCTCTACTGATCATCTGGAAACGATACATAGTAACGACCAAGGGCCTCATCAAATTCCCACTTCAGCTCAGTTGCGCCATCTGCGCCAGTATCATCGACACCTGCATCTGTTTTGGTAGAATCTGTGAGTCACGAGGACTCAGCAATCTCACACCCGCGAGATCAAGACTATTTAAGCTCATAGGTAGGTAAGGGGGAATATGGTGGAACTGCGGCAAGCACTAAGCATATATGGTGGCTAACATACGCAAGTGAGAGCGAGAAGAGAAGCAACGCGTCGATCGAGAAGCTAGAAGTGATCAAGAAGTTATCCTGAAACTACTTTCGTCAAGCATAACTCAAACTGTGTTCACTTCCCGGACTCCGCCGAGAAGAGACCATCACGGCTACACACACGGTTGATGCATTTTAAAGAGGTCAAGTGTCAAGTTATCTACAACCGGACATTAACAAATTCCCATCTGCCTCATAACCGCGGGCACGGCTTTCGAAAGATTGTATACCCTGCAGGGGTGTCCCAACTCAGCCCATCACAAGCTCTCACGGTCAACGAAGGAATAGACCTTCTCCCGGGAAGACCCGATCAGTCTCGGAATCCCAGTTCGCAAAACTTTTTGACAATGGTAAAACAAGACCAGCAAAGCCGCCCGATGCGCCGACAAATCCCGATAGGAGCTGCACATATCTCGTTCTCAGGGCAACACCGGATGAGACAGGCTACGAGTAAAACCAGCCCTCAAGTTTCCCCGAGGTGGCCCCGCAGGCGGCTCATTTCGGACCAACACTCGAAGGAGCACTGGCCCGGGGGAGGGGTTAAAATAAAGATGACCCTTGGGCTCGCGAAAACCCAAGGGAAAGGGCTTAGGTGGCAAATGGTAAAACCAAGTTTGGGCCTTGCTGGAGGAGTTTTATTCAAAGCGAACTGTTAAGGGTGTCCCATAAATCACCCAACCGTGTAAGGAACGCAAAATCAAGGAACATAACACCGGTATGACGGAAACTAGGGCGGCAAGAGTGGAACAAGTCACCAGGCATAAGGCCGAGCCTTCCACCCTTTACCAAGTATATAAGGTGCATTAATTTAAATAGGAGATATTGTGATATCCCAATACATCCGTGTTCCGACCAGGAACAAACTTCATCTTCACCTGCAACTAACAATGCTATAAGAGGGGCTGAGCAAAAGCGGTGACATAGCCAAACAATGGTTGCTAGGACAGGTTGGTTAGAGGTTTGACATGGCAATAGGGAGGCATGGTAAACAATGGCAAGTAGAGCTAACATAGCGATAGAGCGAGTACTAGCAAGCAGAGATAGAAGTGATATCGAAGGTATGGTCATCTTGCCTGCAAGGTTCTCAGAGTTGTCGAAGGCTGGATCCTCGTAAGCGTACTCAATAGCTTCCTCGTGCACGTACTCGTCTCCTGGCTCTACCCAAAGCAAGAACACAAGCAAGGAACCACAATAAATCACGGTGCAATGCACAAACAACATGATGCAATACATGTCATGATATGCGAGATGTGATATGCAATGCATATGCGTGCTTCGGAAGGAAAGATGATGAACAAGGCATCCACTTGGCAAACCAAGTATGCCGCTGGAAAGATGAGATGATTTCGGTTGAAATTGATATAAAGATCACCGGAAATGGATGCACGGTTTGCAAATGGCAAGCAAGACAAGTATGGCACAAAGCTGCGATTAACAACAGGATGCTACTTTGCATGCAACAAGAAACTATGCTACAGCACCCCAACATAAAAACAAAGCATATGGCAATGATCTACAGGAGATGCTTTACAAAAGAGGAACACTAAGCTATGGCTAAATCACATCATAACAGGTTCAAACAAGCATGGAGAAAGTGCAAAAAATATCAGGTTGGACATGGCATAAACAGCATCACGAAGTAATGTTCAGAGCAAGTTATCAACATGCTACAGGAACTTATAATAGCTAACTAAGGCATGGCATGAATCTACTCAAAGCATAGATTAAAAGTCCCTTACTGACCATAAGCCAAAAAGGATCAGAAAATATGATGGCACCCACGTAAACATAGCAAGTTTCGTTAACAGATTTCAGCAAAATTATAGCAGAACAGGAACTAAAATCAGCATTATCACGAAGCCTAGTTTGCATGCTTGTGCTAGTCACCATATTGTTCACAAAAATACATGGTAAACACCTCTGTAAAGAAGACATAGCCTAGTTCAAAACACATTTAGGGACCAAGTCCATAGGATGCACACATCAATCATGCCAAAAATGACAAACGAGCTCGTGCTGATAAGAATCTGAAACTAACAGTATGAAGCCCTCTTCCAACAGCATTTCGGGCATCAAGATTAGCTCAAATGTAAACGATGCAATGGAATGAAATGATGTACTCTCCGAGGCGAACAATTTGACATATTACACGCACGAAACGGAGCTACGGGTGCGAAGATGTCATGCGATGAATATGCAACAATTTTCTCACAGAAAAAGACTTAGTGAAAAACGGGGGAGAAGAAAGTCAACCGCCGGATTAGATCGGATCTGGCCGGATCGAGGATCGCTGGAGAGCGCGGACGTCGCCGGAGCTTGGGAAGCTGGAGGACGGGCGGAGAGAGGCCGGGGCGGCTGGAGGGGCATCGGGCCTGGCCGGGACGAGGAGGAGGCGGCCGGCGTTGAGCTCCTCCGCGGGCGCGCGCGTCGCCGGAGTTGCTCGGCCGGGTCGCGCGAGGCCGGAG